>NW_004567122.1:12038975-12076587 GCF_000260355.1 Condylura cristata
CCCTTTTGGGTTGACTTTTGCCCACGAGGGGATGGATGACTTCAGGTGTTTGATTTAGAAGTTACATGCTTTGTGTTCTGTATTGTATATTTACTGTACTAAAGTCCCTTTCAATTAAAGTTTTATATGTTTTGTCTTGATGTGGCGGATGGCAGAACTCACTTAGAGCAGGCAGGTTTGGGGCTTCAGGGGTGTCCCTCTCTCCCTGTCCTGTAACACCTCTTGATGAATAACTTTCTCAGGGTGATCAAGCTTTCTGCTCTTGATTGATTTGAAAGGCACCTTGTAGGGTTTGTCTCCTAGGACTGATTGACCGGTGACTGAAGAGCTGTTCTGAACTTATACAGGAATGCAGAATTACAGATAGCAAAATGATGGCCCAACAGGCAGCTTAGGGTTAGCAGACCCACAGATCATGTCCATCAAATGTCCTCGTGATGAAGCTTCAAGGGCCCACCAGCGTGATTCTGCATCATGGGTGGGTTTGCGAATATGCAGGATGCTGTCTCATGTGTGCCCCGAGGCCCCGTGTGCCAAGACAAATGCTTCTGCCAGTACTCCTTGGAGATGATGGGTGTTTGGGCCACCGCTGTGTCCCCAACTCACGAGGAGGACACCGTGACCCTTCTGTGGTCCAGCCTTCCCTGATCCCTCAGAGTCCTGTAAAGTCTCAGTTGAAATGAATAGCACAACCCTGGGGTCTTGGGCACAAAGACATAAACTTTCAAGAAAACCACACTTCGCCTTACTGCTAGCGATGGCAGGCCTTGACCAGCTTAGAGGTCCCTTGAAGGTCACCTCTGACCTCCTGTTAGAGAAGCAGTCCTGCCCGCTACGAAAATACTGGGATTTCTTCCATGTTTTATTGCCTTCTGCAGGAGAAGAGGAATTTTTCAACCTTTCTTCCGTGGGTCAACCAGAATCCGCCTCTTCCAGGAATGACTGAGATGAAACAAATACTCCCTTCAGGGAAAGTTTGCCTCACCCATCACCTACCATTTGCCTCCGGATGTGGTCTGACACTTTGGCTCCACCAGACTGCTCACAACCGAAAACAGTCTTAACTCAGCCCCTTGCCAGTGTTGGATTTAGTCCATCACGAACAACACTGAGATAAATAAGACGGTGGGGCTCCAAATCAGTCCAGTTCCTCTCCAGCTGTGAGGCTGTCATATTTCTCCTGCAGGTCTCTGCAATTAGTCCTCTGTGACCTCACCCAATACACAGATGCTGCATGTAAAATATCTTCTTATTCCAATGTAAAGACTAACTCTCCAGAGGCATAAATCCAACTCATGGGAGTCACACAGAACCTGCAGCTCTGTATCCTGCACACTGGATGAAGAGTTTCAAGAGAAGAGATGGGTGGAGTTTTAGCCTTGGGTGATCTGTGTCAGACTGGCTGTGTTTGCCTTCGATGCAGGGGCCACTTCTTCAATATTTCCCACCAGTGTTTTGGTTTTACCCAGATGGTTCCCTTTTCTTTTCTTTCTTGTTCATTTATTTATTGGCAGTGATGAAATACAGCTTGGACTTCTGCTAAGAACCAGAGACCATGAAAGACTATTTTGTGAACCTGCTGCTATTCACGAGTACACATTTTTAGAAGGAGGTGTAAAGAAACAAAAAATTGCTATCTTACAGTGCCCTTTTTTTTTTTTTTTTGGCAAAAGGTTTATTTCACAGGAGGTGTTCTGAAGGCTGGGTGGAGAGATGAGCTTTTGTGAAAGATGTTAGCTTGTAGAAAGTTCTCTTCCTTAAGGGTAACTCTATCACTCTCTCAGGAAGACCTGCTTTCTTTGTTTCTTTCCTTTGGGGAAGATAGAACTTAAATTGGTGGACTATTTTTTTTTTTTGCTCTGCTTTCTCAGGAAACTCCCTAACTGAACTTCCTCTTTTTTCTTCTAATTGTCCTAAGTTATTGATAATGATTTCCAAGCCATTTGGGTGAGTCATACTGGGTCTTCCCCATGTATACAGAAGGAATACATGTAATAAACTTTTGTCTTTTTCTCTCATCCATCTGGTGCTTGTCTGATTATGTACAAGAGGGTAACGCACAGCTCATTTCGTAGTTCCATAGACTGTGGGGGTCATCTGGTTCTTGGATGCTATTATAACAGGGAAAAGGAAGGTTCTAGGTTTGCTGGCTCATGCAAGGGAGGGTGGAACTGAGCAGGAAGGAGAAGAAGCTGGAGAGGAGACTGAGCAAGGAGGGAAAGAAGGAAAAGGGGGAGGGAAGGAGGAAGAGAGGGAGGAAGAGCCAGAAGGAGGCCTGAGGAAGCGCATGGAGCAGAGACATGTGAAGAAGCAGCTCTTGTTTCTTGGCCCTGGACTGGGTGAAACAGATGTGGGTGAGAGACCCGTGGGGAGGTGACTATGGCAGCGTTTATCTTGATTTTGATTTCGTTCTTTTCCGAACAGACTTGTCTGGCCATTTCGGACCCTTTTCTATGGGCCCTGGCCAGAAGGAGCTTTAGACTTAAGGCAGGCTTTCGGTCCTCCAAGGCCCTGCTTGGAGGGCCAAATCCTATTTGGCTGGGTATTTACCCACAAGGAGATGGGTAACTTCAGGTGCTTGATTTGCAAACAATGTTCTTCCCCTTTTCTGTATCACACACTAATTGTATGAATGATCCTTTGCATTGAGAGTTTTACACACTAGAGTATGTTTTGTCTTGATGTGACAAATGGCAGAACCTATTTAGGGAAGGTTTTGGAGTATGCCTCTCCCTGTCCTATAACACTATAATCTTCTTCTCTCATACTATCTTTGCTCCTTTGTTCATGATTTGGACATCTTGTGAGTTAGGGTTGCAGAGGTTCTCACAGATTCTTGCCCTGGAGTCTGGCGGAGTGCAAGTCTAAATCTGAACCCAGCTTGGAAGAAAATTCCTTTGGACTCAGCACTCAGTTCACAGCAGACTTATCCAACATTGGAAGCTATATTGTTTTATTTTTCAGGGAATCAAATTAATCCCAACTCTTACCCAATGTCCCACCAGGCTAGTGGGGAATTCCATTATGGTTTTTGTTGGAGAGAATCCTTTCCCTTCTTAGGGGATTCAAGAATTCAAGAAGGTTAGAAGATGCTGAGAAAGTAAACCCCTCTAGGATTCAATTTATTTTTGTTGTCACTTTTAGGCTTAGTGCGTGAATCTATATGGCCCCTGGAAAGATTCTGCTGCTTAGTACTCAAGTTTGAGGATTAGTTCCTGGAGTCCAGCCTTCTTTAGTGTATCATAAATCCACTATTATGACACTATTATGATACTTCTAGGGAATGGAGTACAGGGTTTAAAATCATTCTGTCCTTTGCAAAGTCAGCTATCATGACTAAGGCTTATAGGGGCGGTTTCCCACCCTGCCCAAGCCCTGAACATCATCTCTTCAATCTGTTCAGGCATTTGGGGAAAATAAAAGTCCAGGGGGAGAGATTTCTGGAGCCACCTTTTTTAGACCCTGGAACAAGGGAAATATAATCAGAGAAAGATCTCCAATGGCTGTGTTCTTTTCCAACAAAAACAAAACACAACACAAAGACAAGACACAACCTACAACGTGCACACAATCAGTACAACAGGAATTAGCTGGGGTCCACTGAATGAGACTTTGTCTTAGGGGTGGTCCAACGCCTCATGGGTCTATAGCAGATCAAAGAGAAATGAAGTCCTGTAAGCAGGAGCAGGACATGGCAAGTGCAATTGTATAGGAACCCAAAGATGGAGTATTCCCTAGCCAGTGCCATGGGAAAATGCAATGAATTCATATTGAGCAGGCCTGGGAGAAAGGTTGCTATTTTCTCAGGAAAGCAGGGCACTACTGGGGCAAAGTACATTTTAGCAGAAAAGGCAAAGCCAGGGAGGTAGAAGCTGTTACTCAGTCAGAGCACATGGACCCCTAAGATCTGAACAGAAAATCTGGCTCAGTTGGGGAGGAGAAAGGGGGAACTAGAGCAGAGGGAGGGTGGGAGAGATGAGAGGTGTGCTGTCAGGAGTATCCGGAATGCCATTCGACAGACTGAACGTGATACAGACTGAGGAATGAGGCTTCAGAGCGGGAAGTGAATAACTCACAAGGCAGCCTTATCTTGGTGGACTAGAGGGGTTACAAGGCGAAAGGTCTGAGATGGGGGAGCAGAAAAGGCCAATTTCTAATAAACCCTGGAAAGAAATGCCCGATTGTAACCTGGCAGGGACTTTCATTTATTATCTTTAGAAAATGAAAGTATTGGACACTTTGAATTTTAATATGAAGATTTTGCTGGATTCTTCAGCGACAGCAAAAGGCCATTTCCTTCCCTTTACACAGATCATTATGTTGATGAAAGAACTTTGAAGTGGGATGGGAGGGAATACTTAGATACTGGATCTTGCTTCAGGCAACCTACTTTAAGGTCAATCTTTGGAAGAATGGAGCATTTTAGGAGTTTCACTAATAAAAGAGGAGAAAGAAAAACTAACCACATACAGCTTAGATGGCTATTCGCCATGAAAAGAGCATTGAGAATTTTAGTTGCTTTAGCTTTCACTCATTTCATTATTCGTCAATTCAACCAGTACTTTGAGCCCCATGGAGTGCAAATCTGTTGACTCTGTCTCCCTAGAATTTAGCCTTCCATTTCCCCTTTTTCTTATAGCAGAATTTCAATTTTCTTTGGTGACACCCTGCCCGCCCTCAAATCCATTTGCTTTTGTGTCACTGGCATCACTCCTGACCTCAGAGGCCCGGGCAGAGGTCATAATTTGCTGGCCACAGGAATGTGTCAGACAAGGGCATGCAATGCAGACAGAGTTCATATAGCAACATTCCTTAACTCCAGTGGAAACGCCTTAAACTACTCCTTAACCTGCCAAAGTTGAAATTGAAAGAATAAGTAAGCCTGGAGATAGTAGAAGTCATCTAAGAACACAAAGGTAGACTTAAGTGTTAAGAAATGTGGAGAGCAGGGCCTCCCTGGTGGTGCAAGGGGGTAAGGTACGGTGCTATGAAGCTATCGGCAGCCACTGCAGCTGGATCTTCATCCAAGTTCGAACCCCACCAGGGAAGTGACCCACATGGGGCAGCAGACCTCTCCTGTCTCACCCACTGCTCCCCTCAGTAGTGTTCTTCGTCGACCTGCCTGTTCTTTTTTTAAAGATTATTTATTTATTTATTTAAAAAATTTTTTTTTTATGCATACAGAACTCAGGTACAGGCCAGAGGTGCAGGGGTGGTGAGAGGATTCAGCAGAGACTGAGTGGGGAGCAGAACAGGCAGATCAATGAAGTACACTAGTGAGGACAGGAGAGGTCTGCCATGCCATGTGGGTCACCTCCTGCATGGGGATCAAACTCACACTGAAGCAGCTGTGGCCAGCTTGCAGTGCTGCGTCCTAACCTGCTATACCACCAGGGAAGACCCCTCAATCTGCCTGTTCTGTTTCCCACTCTGTCTCTGGGGAATCCTCACACCTCTTGCACCTCTGGCCTGTACCCCAGTTCTTGTAGGCATAAATAAACAAATCTTTTTAAAAAATGTGGAGTGCAAGCCCTAAAATGCTGTTTGAAACTCTCCTCTGACTCTTGCCTGAGTAATCCCAGGCTCATAGCTACATGGGCTTGTTTTGTCAGCGTTAGCTTGGGTCATGTGTTATCCCTTGCAAATTGAGTGAGCTCTCATTCAGACAACCTGGCGTACCAGTCTGATGCCATGGGGTAGAACTGTGAACCCAGCCCCAAAGTTCAGAATCTGTGAATTGTCAAGCCCCAGCCCCAGTGTTTGCTATTAAGTAATAATCTGATGGGAAAAATAAGAGTCTCATTGTCTCATCAAGCTCGACTACCTTGTAAGTTGTTTTTTTCTAACGTGAAGTCAGGAACCAGTTGGCAGACATTGGCGGGGAAGCCATCAAGTTACCACCCCATTGCCCACATTGTTGACTTTCTGTCCCTGCTAATGCTTTTTCTCTTGCACCAAAGGTTCAATGTGTCCTGGGAAGAAGTGATGTATGTTTTGGTTTTTCCATTAGCTAGCTGTGTGTTCCTGGAGAAAATATTTCTTCTCCAGGTGCCTGAAAAATGCTCATCTCTGAAAGGGGACAAAATGAAATAACATTCCTGTTTTACCTTCAAAAACTTAGCAAAGTGACAATAATATATATATATCCAGCCATACAAAAGTGCTTACATTTTTTTGCCTTTAAACTTTTTTATTTTAGTAATTTTTTTAAAGGTTTATTTATTCATACAGAACTGGGGTAGAGGCCAGAGGCATGGAGTGGTGAGAGGCTTCACCAGAGATAGAGTGGGGAGCAGAACAGGCAGATCAACCAAGTACACTGCTGAGGGGAGCAGCGGGCGGGTCAGGAGAGGTCTGCCGTGCCACGTGGGTCACCTTCTGTGCTGGGATCGAACTCATGCTGAAGTGGCTTTTGTTTCTTAGTGCTGTGCTTTAACCAGCTGCACCACAAGGAAGGGCCCATTTTAGTCATTTTTCAAAGATTGATTTATTTATGCATACAAAACTGGGGTGCAGGCCAGGGGTTCAGGAGTGGTGAGACGATTCACCAGAGACAGAGTGGGGAGAAGAACAGGCAGATCAACGAGGTACACTGTTGAGGGGGGCAGTGGGTGAGACAGGAAAGGTCTGCTGTGCCATATGGGTCACCTCTGGGCGGGGATTGAATTCTCACTGAAGCAGTTGCAGCTGGCTTGCAGTGTGGCACTTTAACCCTCCCACAAGGAGGGCCTATTTTAATGATTTAAATATTGATAACTCCAGTAAAAGTCAAAGGATAAGAAAGATATATTTACATAGTCCAGGACATATTTTGAATTGGTTGAATAGCCTAAGGTGCAGTGGTCTGCTGACAAATGTTTAAAACAGGCTCTGTGAGCACTGATCTATAACACTGGTGGATTTCCATGATGTAAATACTCCACTGTGGCCCACTTGAATCGACCAACCAGCTTGCACAATTCCTGAATATCAGTTTCCATGGAAATGTAGAGCCTGTACAGGCACAACCCAACTCCACAAACTATTATACAATTTAAAAAAAAAAGTTGAAGAAAAAAAATAAAATTATTCTCATTAAGCAACCTGTGAGGCATGTTAGAAAAGACTGTCACAGGGCCCTCTCTGGTCATGCAAGGGGTTATAGTGCAGCATAATGACCCTAGTAGTTAGTCACAGCCACTGCAGCAGGACTTCGATCCCCAGCCAGGGAGATGACCCACATGGCACGGCAGACCTCTCCTGACCCACCCGCTGCTCCCCTCAGCAGTGTATTTCAGCGGAACTACCTGTTCTGCTCCCCACTCTGTCTCTGGTGAATCCTCTCACCCCCTGCACCTCTGGCCTATACCCCAGTTCTTGATTGCATAAATAAATAAATCCTCAGAAAAAGACTTACATCTTTTCTAACCTAGCACAAAGCTCAGGTTTTGTTATTATTTGTAATAATCACAAAAGCAGACATCAGGAATGCACTGACTCTCCTATTGTCCTTGCGCCGGGCTCTAAATTGGCCATGGGAATATCATTAGTTCTCTGAGAATACATGGGTTTCCGCCCATAATAAGTAATCTCCTGGAATGCTGAGCTTCTGACAGTGCTGGAAGCTTCATGTGAACTCACTGGATCAATGAGCAGAGAGGAAATGGCCAAATGGAAGAGCAGTGACATCAGGACATAGCTGATTTCTCAGCATGATTCGCATCATGTGCTCAAACTAGCTATTGAGTGAAGATGTCCTCTCCAGGGGAAGCTTGGTATGGCCTTCTTCTAGGTTTGAGTTATCTGGGTTGTTTAAAAAAAAAAAAGTCAACTGATACTTGTGAAATGATATTATGTACATGGTTACTGTAGAATTTTTTAAAAAATATATTTATTTATTTATTTATACAGAACTAGGGTACAGGCCAGAGATGCAGAGGGTGAGAGGATTCACCAGGGACAGAGTGGGGAGCAGAACAGGCAGATCAACAAAGTACACTGCTGAGGGGAGCAGCGGGCGGGTCAGGAGAGGTCTGCCGGGCCATGTGGTCACCTCCGGTGCAGGCGGGAATAGAACTCATGTGGAAGTGGTTTAAGCTTCTCAGTGCTGTGCTTTAACCCACTGCGCCACCAGGGAGGGCCCCTTACTGTAGAATTTTTATGGTAATAGGTTGGCGATCCTATCCAAGTTACCTTCATACTGTGGAATACCTTGCAGTCACTAAGACCAAAAAAATGAAGGATCTATTTGTATCTTTTAAAAAATATTTACTTAATTATGAATACAGAGCTGGAGTGCAGGCCAGAGGTGCAGGGATGTTAAGGGCTTCACTAGAGTCAGAGTGGGGAGCAGAACAGGCAGATCAACCAAGTACACTGCTGAGGGGAGCAGCAGGTGTGTCAGGAGAGGTCTGCTGTGCCATGTGGGTCACCAACCTGGTAGGGGCTTGAATTTATGTCGCAGAGGTGCGGACAGCTTCATAGTGCTTGCTGCCTCTAAACCCCTTGTGCCACCAGGGAGGGCCCCCTGCACAATTTTTTAAGTTAACTGTATTATTGTGAGAATATATACTTAGTATTTACTTGAATATTTTATAAATGTACAGTTCAGTGACCTCAAATACACTCACAATGCTCTATATCCACCATGCCCACTTATATGATAATGAAATAATTATTATCACCACTCCCCACAGAAATTCTGTACCCACTGAACTATTACTTCCAGCCCACTTCTGCTCAGCATCTAATAATGTTTACTTTGCCTCTGTGAATTGCCTCCATACAGCATTTGTCCTGTGACTTCTTAGTTCACTACCTAATAAACACTTTTTGGAGACACCTACCAAGTGGATACATAAGGTTGTGAAAGTAGTTTCTGTCTTTAGAGAGAACAGATCTTGTGAAATGTGTGGACGTGCCCTGGGTGGGATAGCACCAGCCTCTGATGTTTCCTAGAAACCCTGTCGTAACTTTTCAAAGGTTAATGAATAGCTGGGCTGCCTAATGGCCTCCAAGAACAGAACATGAAGAGAAATAGCCACCATTTCCCATACCACTGGATTCTTTAACTGGGGGCCCTAAGAGCTTTCAGACCATGCAGGAATTTTTTCTGAAATTGTTTGCAGATTTGTCTTGTGTTTGTAGACTTTCTGGAGAGTTCTTTAGCACCAGGAGCTTTTCAGAGGTCTATGAGCTGAAGCAAATTTTATTTATTTTTGATTTATTTTAATTTATTTATGCATACAGGAACTGGGGTGTAGGGTGTTCACCAGAGATAGAGTGGGGAGCAGAACAGGCAGAGTGACGAAGTACACTGCTGAGGGGAGCAGTGGGTGAGATAGGAGAGGTCTTCTGCTGTGCCATATGGGTCACCTCCTTGGCTGGGGATTGAGCTCATGCCACAGTGGCTGGCAATAGCTCCATAGCACTAAGAACTTAACCCCTGTGCCACCAGCGAGGCCCTGAAGAAAAACATAAAAAGATAGTCTCATTGCTGAGAGGGATTCTTAATGCTGTTCCTTCCCATGAAGCACATGTAGATTTTATTGATCAGCTAGACAAGCCTTTGGCATAGACCTTACCAAAGACGGCTGGGACGTAGAGATGATCTTTGTATCTCCAAAATTAATAAAAATCACATGGCAAAACTGCTTTGGTAACACACTGAAAGACCATAGCTATATCTTTCAGGGTATGTAAACAGAAAATTATTACATAAGGAGGTTGAGGTTCACTTCATTGCATAAATATGCATTGACCACCTCTGAGGGTCATGTACAGCGGAACTGCTCGGGATGCAGCAATCAATGCAACGTTGCGTCTATGCTCACGGGCTCCCATCCTATACACTTAGAAGATAAGGGAGTGGAAAAAGGAGGTGATGTACTTTTCACATTTCAAGTGTTTCAGATATTGGGTGGAAGGCCTGGATTTGGCTTTTGGTTGGTGAAGATGGTATTTGAGGGGAGGTGGTATTTGTGTTGACATCCTAAGGGCAAGAAGTATAAGCAGTGTCAAGAGCTGGGAGAGGGACATCTAGGCAGAGGGAAGAGTAAATACTCTTGGTGAGGGGAGGAAGCGAGTGCTAAGGCAGAGAGGCAGAGCATGGTGTCCCACCAGTTCTGCCTTCCATCGGCTCCTCACAGGGCTCAGGTCCTTACCTTCTTGACATCCCTTCATCCTTGAGTAGCCAACTCAATTCCAGCACTCCCTGGTCACTGCCCTTCACAAGCTTCACTTGAACCCCGGATGGCATCACTGCCTGTGTGTGCAGACACCTCAGAGCAACCCCCATCAGCGCTGAGATCCTCAAGAAGCAAGCCAGCTCCCTCACTCACACTGACGGACATTTGAGAACAGGACTAATCATGGCACTCAGGCAGGGCAGGCCAACCCAGTCAGGCTTTTTTTTTTTTTTTGACCCTCTTGTATTCTCTCTCTCTCTTTTTTTTAAAAAAAGATTTATTTATTTATGCATACAGAACTGGGGTACAAGCCAGAGGTGCAGGGTGGTGAGAGGATTCACCAGAGACAGAGTGGGAGCAGGACAGGCAGATCAATGAAGTACACTGCTGAGGGGAGCAGCGGGCGGGTCAGGAGAGGTCAGCAGCACCATGTGGTCACCTCTGGGGTGGGAGATCGAACTAGCACTCAAGCTGATGCAGCTCACTGGCAGTTCTGTGTCCTAACCCATTGCGCTACCAGGGAGGGCCCCTCTTGTATTCTTATACCATAAAAGTATCATTTACAGTGCTTCTGGTAGTCTACACAAGTACCAGAAACTGAACTAGAGGAAACTTGAAACACATTAAACAGAAAGACAACTCCAAATTGTGTTCAAATTCAGTTTTATTAAAATTATCTGGGAATTTCTTTAGCAGTACAAAGTGCACAAGTATGGCCCCTGGACACCTTAGACAAGATTTCGTATTTTTGGCTTCTGACGGGTGTGAGTACATGTATTTTCTAAATTCTCTGCCCTTCATTGCATTATCAAATGGCAAAGTGCCTAAAGTTTCTCTATCTACAAAAGCTTATTCTTTACAGAAGAGGGATTTGTAAAATAAGATTGAAAAAAGTCTTTTCCACTAGTAAGAAGATTCAAAGCATATTAGGGACCTACAACGTAGTTCTGCAAGACAGACGGCAAACACTGGATGCCTGTGCGGCCTGCACTTACCTATTGCTAATGATAGCTCAGCGACCAAGTGTTTCCCAAAAGCTAGCAAACCTTCTCAACATCGCCAGGATACTTCCGACAGATTTAAAGTCTAAAACCAGAAAAGCACTTGATTTGGCCTTTAAAATCACAAACCTTTCCCCCTTGTCCATTAGTGGGATTTTTCTCCTGTAGTAGCTCAAGCAACTATTCGCTTACTTAAAGCCTTCTAACTAGCATTTGCCTTCTAACTGATCTAAGCATTGACATTTTAAAGTGTATTACTGGACAGCAAACGATGGGAGGCCTTCTTGACCAGGGCAAAACTTTCAGCGGCTTTGAAAACCTCGGAGGGGTCAGTCGGTGCTCCTTAGTTGTTCTCCAGGGACCCTGACGTTGTCTGCAGGGAAGAAGGAAAGAAAGCGGTGTGAGAACATCTACTGGAGACTGCTGTCCGTTGTCACCAGTCGCCTTTTCTAGCAGGGTATGAAACTTAGCTATGGCCAATGGAGCCCTGGTATCTTGTTTCCACGATAACAGTATCTCCTGGGGATCAGAATGCACACAAGAATGCAAGGCACTAGCTTCATAGAATTCTATCCTGCCTTTGAGCAGACTGTACTTCTAAAACTCATAAGGCTTGTTTCCATTTATGGTCTGTTGTCCAGACAGAGCTGTTACTAAGGTCCACGCCCTTCAATAATGGTTGATTTATTTCAACCATGCTGGGTTAATGTAGCCGTATTCATTTTAGGTGGACACACTTGTTCCTCAAAGGGAAGTATGTGATTCCAGCTTACTCTCATTTCTTTGTGGTGTAAGTGGATGACTATTTAGAGAAAAAGCAACTTGGTTGTCCAAACAGGCAAATTTCTATGATTGTATCACCAAAACCCAGGTCTCAGTTTCGCAAAGGTTGATGAAGTCAGTTATTTGTGAGGTCCCGGCAAACTGTATGAACATTGTCATAGCAGCAGCAGATACACGAAATAATAGTTTTCACTCTTCTTGATAATTAAAGAGAAAACATTTTCTGTAGAAATGACCATATATTTTAAAGTTTCTCAATAAACAATTCTTCGCATCAAGTTGAAGATTTTTTTTGTATGTAAATTGAAAACATGGTTTTCAAAGTTAAAAAATTGGGAAATACTTTCCCTCCAAGTTAAGGTTCATCTCATTTTTTCAATGAGATGACATTCAAGTAATATTTAGGGCAAAATAAGCAATGGAGACAATGTGAAGTTGCCAGCCCTGATTAAACATAGGAGACATTTAAACCCAGGAGAAGAAATTATACTTACAAATGGAGTTCTCATTCCAAATTTGCTGTGGAATGTCATGGTGACTTTATTTTTATGTCCTGTTCTTTGATCAAAGGCATGGCACGTATCAAAAGGTGGGCTGTATAAGTGAAGGCTGACAGCAGGTTCTGTGTGGCTGATGTTCTCCACTCGGTGTAAACCAATGGAATCTAAACAATAGCCAGGAGGGGAGAACACATCAAGGCTGTTGATAAACACTGTGTCATATGGAATGAATAGAAATCACTTAGAACTGGGTCTCCCTGGAGGTGATGCACGGGGTTAAATCTCAGCATTATGAAGCTATTAGCAGCCACTGAAGCATGAGTTCGAGCCCCGGCCAGGGAGCTGACCCACATGGCACAGCAGACCTCTCCTGTCTTGCCCACTACTCCCCTCAGCAGTGTGTTTCAGTCTATCTGCTTGTTCTGTTTCTCACTCTGTCTCTGGGAAATCCTCTTATTCCCTACCTCTGGCCTATACTTCAGTTCTTGTCTGCACAAATAAGTAAAGTCTTTTTTTTTTTTTTTTTAAGAAATGAGATAGAATTGAAGTTTTGTTAAAAAGAGTGGCATGGCCTGAGTTCTTTCCTCAAGCCCTCTACAATGGCAGTAAGACGACAAAAAAATGCAAATGTACAGATGCAAAGAAAATAGGAAAGGAGAACACATTGAGAAACACGTCAAAGCTACACAGTAGATGGATGGTTTTGCAAAGAGAGAGCTGACCCCTCAGTCAACAGTAGGAACAGTTTTGACTCATATTTTGAAAGTCCCAAACGACTTGGATATTGGCAGGACAGGAAATGAGGGTGAAGGTGAGTGAAAAAACACAAGCACTATTTTAGAAGAAGAATCTCAAACCTCCTTAGCACTTTTCTGTCCACTCTCTGTCCCCCATCCTCCTAGGCGGAGATCTAATCTCTAGAAAGATAATAATAATAAATTTAGGACCAGTGGACACCAAGTTAAAAAAAAGAGAGAGAAAAAATTTACACTCTGAATGATTATGATCTCTACTTTCTTCACCATCTAGATTGTCAGAATGTTGCCTGACAGGATTTTCTTTTCTCCTGGCTAGAGATAGGAAGCAGCTTCTCCTAGAAATCTGATAGGCCCACAAGAAGAGTCACCCTAGATACTGTCATTGGCTGTCCCTCAAGGAAAAAGCTCTAGCAGCTCACCCCAGGTGAAGTCCAGTTCACAAACACCAGCCACACGTCCAGAGCTACCAATTAACTTTTTTGTCCCTGATTTTTAAATATTAGCAAACAGTCAAGGACACCAGACTTTGAGCAAAGCTTCTAGCATAGAAAAGCAACCCCAAACAACAACAACACAAAAACTAGGGAGAATGTGATACAAGAAAAAACTTTACTACTTCAGAGAGATAAAATACTACCAAAAAGGTTGCAGGAAAAATTAAGAAACAAAAAGTTAAAATTAAATCAAATGGAAATAAAAGTCTGGTAAGAATAAGAACTGGAATAGAAGAGTTAGAAGAAAAACCTGAGGAAAATCCAAAGAACAAACTGACAAGGAAAAAACCAAGAAGAAAAAAAAAATCAGAGACTAGTTCAAGAAGTTTAATATCTGAACAACAGATGTTTCCATAATAGGACCAAAAATTAATAAAAGAATAACCTGAGCATATTTTCTTAGCCAAAGGATATGAATTTCCAATTTGAAAAAATCCACTGAGGAACCAGCAAAGTAATGAGAGTTATGAAATAAAAGAAGAAATATGAAAAGAGAAGACCCCCCAAAGCTTCTAGCAAGAAAGTAGGCTTCACAGAAAAATTCAAGAATCACAATAAAAACAAGCAAAAAACCTCTAGATCCTCCCAAAAGCTAAGAAACAAGACATAAAACAACACCCAAAGACTCAGCATGGCATCAGCTTTCAACAAGCCCAGACTCTAGAAGACAAGGATGACCTTCACAGTTCTTAGAGATGAGGGCCAGGTCTTAAATCCATACCCAGAGAAATCACCATCCACATTACAAAGGATGAATCCGGACTTTCAGATATGAAGTCTCAAAGACTCACTATCCCTGAATGTAGACTTTGTGTCACCAAAACAAGGACATGGATCAAGAACAAAGCAAACAAGAGATCAGGAAATGGGATCAGCACAGGAGAAAGGAGATGGCAAAGGGAGAGCCAGAAAGACTTGGGGGGTAGGGGGCGGGGTAGGTCCTGGGGTGACAGCTTAGCCCTGGGCAAGACCCCAGCAGATCCATCCTGAAAAAGGCCTCTGCTAGGGGTGGGGCAGGGGTGGGAGAGGTCCTCAAGGTGGTAAAATGAGTGAAAGGTGGAAAATAATCATTGATTTTTAAATGCTGGGAAGAAATTTTTACAGTTAGAGGAGTCTGAGGATTATTCAAGAAAAGAATTCAGTGTAGTGAGTGTAATTAATGCAGGTGCCTGACTTGGCCTTAAGGCTTTATGGTCTGGATTCAGCATAAAGAAGAACAAAGCCTAGAAGCAGATTTAAGCTCTACTCCTAGCGAGAGAGACTGACAAGACCACCTTTGAACAAGCCTCCACTTTCAGGATCTTCAATTTTCCTGTTTCTAAGATTGAGGCCTAATTCTCAGACCTGTTAACTCTCCAGTCTCATAGTTTATGGCTTTGATTATATACTGGCTTAATCACCAGTTTGAACAAAAATAGTTCAACATTCCTAAGGGTCAAAAACTCTTTATACCAATAATTGCCTGTTGTTCCAAATGCAGTTGTATATACCATCTAATGCAAGCACAGATCCCATAAAAATAAGTCACCCATTCTTTAGTGAAAACCCCAAGATGTGTTAATCATGCCAAATTTATTACTGTGCTTTGCTTTTTGTCTCCTCTCCTTTATTCCCATGGTGTCACAGAATATTGGGCCTGTCCTGGGGACACGTACAGATGTCAATTTGGTCTAGACTCATTGATCTACCTTTTGCCTATTCCAATAGGTAACTGGCTCTTTGCCTCAATCCTCTCTTCCTCCATCCTATTTTGCATTCTGCTACCAAACATCACTCGATCAAGAAATTGCCAAATATAACTCTGTTGACCAAAGCAAGTTCTAAACTTAAGCAGGTCCTGGAGGTTCTGATCTCTTTACTCTCTCACCCCTGTTCTAGACTTCCTTTTTTTTTTTTTTTTTTTGTCCCAGTTAACACCCTTCCTGAACCATTTTTTATTCTTTGTAATGAATGTCTTCACCAATGTTCTTCCCTATACTCGAAATATCTTTCCTCTGATCATCATTCATTTCCACCTTGATTACTGCATCTGTAAAACTTAAAGCTGAAAATTGGTAACTTCTGAGCTTAGAGATACAAGAATTTCCTTCTACACAAAAAACCCACATCTTTGGGTTAAGTGAATGGGGGTGGGGAGGAAGATCCTATAAATCTGTCCTGTGTAAGGGACTTGCATTCTTAAACTACTAATCAGATTCAAGCTGAGCATAAAAGCCACCAGTGGACTTTAAGAAGGAGTGGATTTGCCAGATAAAGCTCTAATATATTACTTAAGTGGGAGAGTAGCCCAATTAAGAGCAAGGACTTTGGAATTAAATTGCCTGGGATGAAATCTTGGGTGTCATTTAAAAGTTGAGTGACCCTGACCTAGTTTTTAAACCTTCCTATGTATTGGTAAATTCATCTGCCAATGGAAATAAAAACTTGCCTTTAAGGAGCCTTTTGAAAAGTTTTACTGATCTTTTTCAGAATACAAACATTAAAAATCTCCGATTGCCTGAAAAGCATCTGGCTCTCTGATATTAAATTTAGAGGAAAGAGTGAATTCTTTCTATAAGATATATATAAATCACTGTGGAAAACGTGCTTCGTAATATTTACTTTGCGCATACTCTTGAAAATGTGCTGTGTGCAGGCTGCCATTCTTAATTACTTCCAGACTAGCAAGCACTCTCAATTACTTCCAGAACATGCCTTTACATTTTCCAACTAGACCTCACTCCTTTCTGAAGACTACTCATATAAAGGCATATTCGATTCCAGCATATAAAGACTTGGCAGCTATGAGGATTTGCAGTGAGAATTCATCTGCAAGCATATGTTTTCAATAAATGATTCCTATCCAAATTTAAAGTCTTAAAAGCTAAAACCCACAGCTTCTAATCATTTCCCAAGTATCTGAAACCATGCCTCTATGAACCAACTTTGACTCCATGAGTATGAGGAACCAACATTTCAAACAGGAATAATGTGCTCTTAGAAAAATACATCAGATGTTACCATTGATGTAGCCACATTGGTTTTCTCGCAAGACTCTTTCAGACTTCTTGGTCATCTCACTGGATTTTTTGTCAGGCCAGGCAAATAATGTCTCCTTTAGATTTCCCTGCAGCATCTTCAGAAAGCAGTGGGAGTCGGTGTGATCGTGGATACTGCTATATGTAGCAAAACAACAACAGAACTCAGTAGATGCTCCGGTATCTAGAGATATACTAATTCTCTTCACAGTGCTTTCAGCTGCCCACCACCTGTCAGCTCCTGGGCCAGTCCAGATTCAAGTGGATTTTTAAATGTCAGTTTGCAATTCAACATTGTTCAGGGCAAAGTAATAAAACGTCTTCATAGAGAGGCATAAGAACAGTTTGCTAAACTCAAACTTTTGTCTTCTATAAGACAGAGCTTTGAATAGCTGAATTAAACTAGGCCAGAAATTTGTTTTTCAAATTACATTTGACAAATTTTAGAAAGGATAATCATCTGTAAGAATTGCCTTATGGCAAGGTCACTTAATATCTAGTGTTTCACCGCGGGGATTACAATTGAGATGGAAAAAAAAATGTACAAAATGATGTAAAAATAAACTTCTGTAAAATTAAAAAAAAAAATCTAGTGTTTCATTCTCCAGGTTTGTTCTTTTTTCTTCTCTGGGGGAAATACAAGGTATTTGTATTCAAGTTACCACCCAAAAATTATGCTGCAAAGTATAATTTTAACATCTTGTAGATTTACAATATCCAGTCTGTCATTAGCTCCCAACAGTGTGGGTAAAAGAAAGTAAATTAGATTTGCAGAAAGGATTTATTAATGTAATCATAGAGGGAATAGAACTTAAACATATTAAGTAGTATTAGCTATAGGGTTGATTAAAAAATATAAACCTGTATATCCTGATGGCATTTATTTCACCTACTGACTTCTATTAATCATACTAAATACCATAAGAACTTCTTTCCCAAATCCACAGGGCCTAGTCCTACCCTGAAATATAAACTATCCTCAAAAAATATTGAGAGGATGAAAGGAACTCCATTCCATCCAAGTACATAAATGTATTCTATAGACAGAACTTTCCAAAGTCTATATAAAGTTATCCTTCTCTCATTCATTAAAAATGGGTCTGGGCCCTCCCTGGTGGTACAGCAGGTTAAAGCACAGCACTAAGAAGCTAAAGCCACTTCAGCATGAGTTCGATCCCCACCCCAGAGGTGACCCACATGGTGAGGCAGACCTCTCCTGACCCGCCAGCTGCTCCCCTCAGCAGTGTACTTTGTCGATCTGCCTGTTCTGCTCCCCACTCTCTCTCTGGTGAAGCCTCTCACCGCTCCTGCACCTCTGGCCTGTACCCCAGTTCTATATACATAAATAAATAAATCTTTTAAAAAATGGGTCTGGATTATTGTTTTCACCCGTCTGAAAAGTCTGATAAGGAGTTGTTTAATATAACAACGCTCATTTGGGTAAGAAAACTGGCAAGTGTCAACTAAGAACAAATAAAATGTTGAAATTTCAAAGCATTGGTTTTAGTTTAAGTTGCCTTGCTTCCTGCATAAAAAAAAGTAAACCATTAACACGAGGCAGAAAGAATTTTTCTGGATTTGTGTGTTGCTTTGCTAGTGCCAAATATGGAGGCTTTGGTCTCTGGTCCTAGTGTTTACACAGTTCAAAGCACCACAGAGGTCCTATTTTAGCACACTTTCATTATAGAGTTTAACTCCATAGGAGACAAAGTGAGCTTAGATTAAACTGGTTACTGATTTCCTTCCAATTTACTCCTCACTTTGGGGCTGATTTTGATAAAGGGGTATGCCTAAACCCCTCATATCAATTGTCATGAGAATATGTTAGGATTAGGGTATTTGGTGGACAAATAATTATAAAATGCGATTTATTCCCACTTGCAAGACTTGCCAGACTGGAGTAGTGCTTTTTGTACACTCGAATAGACACCTCTAAAATTTACTCTAAAATTTGTATTACCTGCCATGTCCTTCTCCCCAACATAGGATCATTAGATTGAATTTCCCATTTCCTTGATCCACAAGATTTCGGGTGTACCTGTAAATATATCCAGAAGTTTGAATTTGGTTGATGGAAGCAGGCCTGGGTAAAAAATAAATGTCAGAAAGTATCATTTCTTGGCAGATGTTAGTATTTCTATTTCTGGGCAAATCTGAATCTGGTTTGCAATCAGAAATCTAGTACAAATGAAATCTATTTTTACGGTTTACTTAGGATATTTTTGTATTGTGAACCACCTAACGACAATGGCTTACTTTTAATAAATAGCATGGAAAAGGAAATAGGAAAAAGCAAACTCCTTTGTGACAGCTTCAAACTGATAAAAAGAATAAGATTTTCACAGAAGTGCATAGCAAGAATATTGCTATTGTTGTATTCCTTCCTGTAGCTAAGCTTGAGAAACAAGGTTTCATGAAGTAAACGTTTTAGAACTCTCAGTGGCTTTATTAATAACTCACAAAGACACAAAATCATACTCAAAAGTAACCATAAAGAAAAGTCCTTCACAACCAGAGAGGGGGGTTGACCTAAGTACCAGAACAAAGACTACTTCAGGGAAGTAAGTAACAATCTAAAAGTTTGCAAGAAGAAAAACCAATAATTGACAAAACCCCAAAACAATAACGATCAAAAACAGAGCAAAACAAAACAAAAACCCACTTTAAAGTTCATATTGTTCCCAAAGGATCTACTCACACCATCTTATCATCCATTTGACAACTGTCAATCACCTAATTGATAATGAGGACCTTCACTGTAGACTCATTTCAAAAGAAAGGAATGTTGGCCCCACTTGGTGGCTAATGTTTGTGCCTGTGGTCATCTGTTTACCTGAAGTCTCTGGAGCCCTTCCTCTAGTTCCCAGTCTGGTTCAGGATCCCTAAGGGATTTGATGAGCAAGTGCTTTTGCTTTTAGCTTTGTAGCCCTTTGTGACTTAGCAGAGGGCTGCACACACATCCTTAACTCAGTCCCTGTATCAGAAACCTATTTCTCCCAAGGTCACCCCCTCTTTCTTCTTTGGGGCTTCTTCAGCGAATTTATCCTTCTGTGGCCCAGACTGGAACATTTGTCTGGGTTCTTTGGCACTGGCCTGCCCAGAATCCTCTACAGTATTTGAAAACTTACTCTGGCCCCAAATATAAAAATTGATTCCTGCTCTTCCAGTCCCCTCCCTCCCACTTTTGCAGCTATCCACACAGAACTGCATCCATTTTCCTAACAAGTTACCCTACAGATGCCTATGTACTAGGTCTGTTCAGTTGGTTGGTTCTTGAAAACTGGAACCATATAGTGCAGGAAATTCAGTGGAGTTTTAGAGTGTGGGTACTCGAACAATACTGCTAACCTGAGTCCCAGAGCTGCTTCTTGATAGAAGACATATTATGAGCATGATAGAAGACATATTATGAGCGTAAAAGTCTTTTTATTACCCGTCATTCCTTGTGTAGATATAGGGTAAGAGTGATACCTATCTCAGAGAGCTAGGTTAATTAATGAATTATTAATACTTGTGTAAAGTGATTGGAAGAGGACCCGGCTTATCACCTGTCTTCAATTACCTGGATCTCAGCTTGAGTGAAAGTTAAACTCTGGCAACTTTTTACACAGCCACAGAGAAGGACCTTGCCATGAGGTGACAGGAAACTAAGGAAAGTCCCAGAGACATATGCAAGTGGAAAATGAGATTCGAAATAAGGCTTCACTTATTAATTTCAAATTCTGAAGTGTAATTAACTCTTGTGGCAAAACTTGACGAACACAGTATATTTGAGGCAGATCATTCCCAGAAACTGGTCCCAAAGAAAACAAGTCTTTATTTTTTTCTTTCAACTATCGTTCTCTGCACTCAACCCAAACCAATCACTGCAAGCTGCCCTATGGAAAAGACCCCTTCATCTTTCAGGGAGATCACATTTTTCTTCTGCCTTCGAGCGCTGGCAGGGACATTAATTTTTACTTAATCACCCACCCTCGCTCACGCACCTCTTGCAAGCATTCCAGATCCTGGAAACCAAGGATGAGAGAAATCACACTAGCTGGGGGGCTAACAGAGAGGCAGAATTTTACTTGGCGAATCAGCCAGCGTGTTTAAATAAATCTGCAGCCCCGGATCTTAAATTGGTTTGGGAGGGGGAGCAGCATAAATTGAAAAAAAAAAAAAAAAAAGCAGCTGAAAACCTCAAAGCGCTAATTTAGATTAGCAAAAACCCCGTTGGCCGCATGCCTGCTTGCCAGGGACCCTGGGCTAAGTGCCAGAGCCCTGGCGTGGGGAAAGAAGCCCGCCCCCTCCACCCCTTTCCCGGGCTGGCTGCTGCGGTTCCCTGGCCGGAGCACCCTCAGCTGCGTGCAGCCAGACCTTCCTGAGGGCCGCGGGCGGGGTAATCAGTGCATCCACCCTAGCCGCGCGCTCCCTGGCAGCGGACATCGCTCGGGGGCGGAAGGCGGGGCGGTTTGGAAGCCGAGGGATCGATCAGATGGAACAGAGAGGCCCCGCTGGGAGTGTGCGTGTCGCGACCAGCGGCCCACAGCAAGGTCAGTAGGAATCACCACCTGCCACAGCGCGGAGCTCCAGCCGCGCCGCCCGTGGGCGAGTTAGCGTACCACTGGGGGTGCTCTAAGGGATGCAGACCCCAAGGAGGGTGGGCGCGCTTTTCCGGAGCCAGACGTCCCCCTCGCCCCTACCCCGGGGCTCCAGGGAGCTGGGGGTCCTGCGTAGGCAGGGGGTGCGCGCTCACCTGTATTGGTCGAACTTGGCGTACTTGGCCCACTCGGCGGGCTGGCTCTCGTAAGCTTCCATGACGGCCTGCACCTCCTCCACGTTGACCTCATCGTTGGCGAAGAGCTGGTGCAGGATGCGGATCAGATCGTCCAGGGTCCGTGGCTTCAGCACCTCGGTCGGCTCCATCCCTAGTGGAGCTGGCTGCGCTGCAGGGCGCTGGGCAGGCGGAGGACTTGGAGAGGCGGGGGACCCTAGCCGCCAGCTACACAGGGGCGCACACACCAACCCCCAGATACTCGGGTGTCAACGGCGTGGAGAAACCCACTCCGAGATATCGGGAGCCCTTGGCCCAGGCAGCGTGGTGGACTCCGGCTGGCGGGACTCACTCGCCGCGGACTGTAATCAGGTTCTAACCTACAGGGTTCAGCCTTCCCGGCCCTTTTTAAGCTCTCGGAGTCAGCGGGAATGTACCAACGCCCCTCGGAGGGTGGGGAGAGGCGGGGAGCGACTGGAGAATGGAGGTGGAGGCGGCCAGAGCGTGCGGGCTGAGCCCACGCCCTTGGCCCGTGCTCTCGGGGCGCTCCAGACCTCGCAGTGGGTTTTGCGCAATCCCCCTCTCCCAATTTAACCGGGTGAGATTTGGCGCCCTTCCCTACCCTCCCCCCTGCACCCCCTCCCGCCCCGGAGGCTCCTCCGAGTCGCTGTGGTTGGCGGCGCTGGACCTAGACCAGAGGGGTTAAGGAGAAGGCTGAGCACGCCGAGGAAGGAGGGGGCTGCCGAGGGCGGTAGAAAGGGGGACCCTTCCTTCGAAACCGAACTGAGGAACTGAAGAGCTCGGGGAGGCAGAAGATGGAGTTTACGCTCACGATGGACTGCTACGGTTTTATTGGGCAAAGTATCGATTAGAGCTCCAGGCGAGGTGACAATAAGACGAAATCGTCCTTGAACACATTTAAATGCACTAAACTGAAAGTAGACTTTGATAAAGGAGAATCGGGTTTCAAGTCGATACTGGTGCGACGACAAAAGGTCAGAGGTTCCTTTTATTTTAAAACCGAGACTCCCCCCCCCCCCGCCCAAATGTATTCGATGCGAAGACCTGTTCTTTCCACGTTGTGGTTACTGTATATAAGAACACACTTCTGTGTTGTCCATTCACCACACGCTGCGCGCAACGTCTGCTGAATATGGTTGGAAGTAACAAAAAAAAAGTGAGGGCCAGAAGTATAGATTCCTTTTCGTTTTTATAACCCGACCCAAGGAATACTATGGTTTCAAGATTATTCACGATTCACACTTCTGCAGTAGATCTCGGCTTTGCTTTCATGTATGCATAACATGATGGATGTGTGCACATATATGTAATGTATACTTAAATTTACATACCTCGTGCAGTCTTTTATGCATTCCTGATTAGGCTGTAAGTATTCTACCAATGTTGTTAGGAAGTAAAAATGACAGCTCATTCCTTGTTCTGAAAGGGCTTGAGAAAGGAAGTACCTCGGAACCCCGTCTTTCTAATGTGTATGGCAAGGAAAAGGTGAATTATTTTAAGACAGTGTAATTTGTACATTCTTCATAGTTACTCCATTTATTTATTTTGTGGAAGCTGTTCTACTGAGTCTCTTCACTTCTGATATTCTAATCCATGATGATTTAGGATGAACAAGAAGTCAAATACATATAAGCTTAATATTTCTGCACTTACAGTCCATTACATTTCACTGTATTTTTCACTTTTTCTGGCTTTCTTCTTGACCTTCAATGACCACAAGAATCTTTAATACAGGCATATACATCTTTATAACCTGTTCTCTAAACACTTTGTGGCACTCAATTTCACCGGTCATTTCTTTGTGGAAGCCTTCCATAAATCCCCCACACCGAGTAGACACCTTTTGGAATCTCATGTGATGCTTATTCGAAATTCCTTTCAAGCATGCTTTTCCACTCCTGGATGTTCTATTTCTACCAGGAGGCTATCCAGGTTCAAAAACTTAATCTATTAACACTGCCACTCTTGTTTCGCTTCAAGTCCTTGCTTGAAAACAAGCTGCTCTTGTTTTCTCCACAGTATTGTTCACGTTTTCCTATCTGTTCCTATGGCTACTCCATAGGACTTGTCCAGATCTCTCAGATTCTATTTTGGCTGGATTACTGCACGACCCATTGATGCCAGCATTTTCCATGCAGATTGTTTTTTTCATAGATACAAGGTTAATTATCTTAAGGTACAGGATGATGATGTTTCCTGGCCAGAAACTTGGAGTTACCTGTTACTTCCTACACTCTGGCACTTTAACGTCTGTTTTGGCTCCAAATTATCTTTATTTTTTACCCTTTACTATTCTTTACAAGTGTACCTTTCAGCTACATAGGATTAGTCGCTATTTCTTATGCATTTACCAAATCCAATCTCTTGCTTTAAATCTTTCTTCTGCCAGGATTCTAGAATGCATACTCTGTATGTGCAAATCTTACCTGAAGGTCTCAGGTTAAAAGCTTTCCTCCCAAAAAGCTGTATCTGCACTAAGGCAGTACCAGGAACCCCTTAGGTGGCCATGACCATGTCACAGCAAGTATTGCAGTTACTTATGTGCATCATCTTGACAGTGAGAGTCTGGAGGTTAAGTTTCACTTAAATTTTCTATATCCCCAATGCTTCCCATACAGTGACTTGGGTGGCCGTTAATTAGGGCAAAGAAAAATGCTAGCTCTTCTTTGGTTATGCTGGGATTGTGAGTTCACATAGAGCAAGATTTTTTTTTTCAAGTCTTTTTTGGCTTCTTTGAAAATAACTTCCAAATTCTTCCCAGAAGAATTGCTCCAAGTAACCAAATGCTAACTGTCCACCCCCACCCCCAGCAAGCAATTAACATTACAGCTTCTATTAACATATATATAGAGCATCTATGTTAATAGCACTTTCCATTGCTTAGGGCATAGGTGACCACATTTGAAGACAGTAAGGTGAGTCCATACCCAGACAAGGAACTAAACTGGAAATCTGGAAATATCCAACTTTGCATTCATTCAATGCAACTATGAAAACATGTACTATATATGCCAGGCACTGTTTACAAAACTAAGTCTTTTTCCTCAGTCTTATGGGGGTGAGAAGACTTGAGAAAAAAAAATCTTGCTCCATGTGAACTCACAATCCCAGCAGACCCAAAGAAAAGCTGGCACTAGAGCCGCCCTAATTAATGGCCACCCAAGTCACAGTATGGAAAGCATTGGGGGTGATGAGCATGGAAGAGACACATCAACAAACACTACACCCCACATGGAGAAAAACCAGGGGAAGGAGAGCTGTGAGGAGTTGTCATTTAGCTGGAGTTCAGGGGAACAAACTACCCTCATGAAGTGCTATCTGACCAGCAACTAGAGTACCAGAGTGAATGCAATTGTCTTAGTAAGTTTCCAGGGGGAGAGGGGGAGACAGAAATGAAGAGGGGTATGGCCATCTCCCGCAGGCCTTTGTTTAACAAGGTGAGGACTTGACCTTTCACTGGAGGATTCTGGGCCAGAGGGAGAACAGATTAAAAAAAAAAAAATTAGCTGGCTATTATAATTAGAATCAAAGAATGATTGGGATAAGCTTTAAGGGTTAACATCTGAAATTCCGCATGAAAGTAGAATTTGAAGCAGACATAGGAACAGAAAAAACCCCAAGCATTATCTAGGGAATAGTGAATAGCCCAGTTGGGAATCAATGTTGTAGGTAAACAGTATTTGTAAAACTAAAGCTGTTGAGTTGTTTTCAGAATACTCTTCCTTCCTTTTTGTGATTGGCTTCCCTGTGCCAAAAGCTTCCTCAGTATGTTACAATCCTTAGACCTTTTACACCTGAACACCAGGCTTTGCGTTACATGTCACTAAATTAGTTAACTAAAGCCACATAATCTCTGGGATAGTCTTCACTTCTCTTTGTTTTCTTAACTGATTAAATGATATTTCAGGTCTCTTCAGGGTCAAAACACGTCTCCAATCTTATTTTGATTCCAGATAGACATCCTCAGTTTACGCTATAGAGAATTCATTATGAGGTCCTTGGCCTACACAGTGTGTGCTGCATAGTAAGAGAAATCATGACATCACTGATAGTGGTTTTTCCTTATAAACATGGAGAATTTACAGAGAGGAATGAGAACAAAGGGGTGGGGAGCACAAAGAACTGTGGTTACTCTGATGGTGGGTGTGGTGTGGTAACAACAACCCAAGGGGATCATATACTTTCAAAATGCAAAAATAAATAAATAAATGAATAAAAGGAAAATTAAGAAAAATAAGATTAAAATTCAGTTTTCCCCAATTCTGATTACAGTTGACATAATTTGAGCTAGACATCTGCAAAATTATTTGAGTTATTTTTTTAGATATTGGCCACCGAAAGATTTATGGGAAAGAGGTTGCAAAGAATGAGTAATTCTTGGGCCCTCCCTGATGGCGCAGTGGGTTAAAGCACAGCACTAAGAAGCTAAAGCCACTTCACCGAGTTTGATCCTGGCCCCGGAGGTGACCCACATGGCTCAGCAAAGCTCCCCTGACCCGCCCGCTGCTCCCCTCAGCAGGGTACTCCATTAGTTAGTCTGTTCTGCTCCCCACTCTGTCTCTGGTGAATCCTCTCACCGCACCTGCACCTCTGGCCTGTTCCCCAGTTCTGTGTGCATAAATAAATAAATCTTAAAAAAAAAAAGAGCAATTCTTTGGGTAAAGGCTGAGATAATAATATAAATATGGCTTGAAAAATATTTAAAAAACCATGTATTCTTTAAGATTATTAAGAAAATTAAGTATACATATTTAGCGAATTTGAAGTTTAATTAATAAACTCAGATCAAAGGAGATTAAATTAATGTCACAAATTCAAACTCAAGTAGTTTTGATGCTGAAGTAGTAAGTATTCTATTACCTGAAACCTTAGAGACAAAAATAAGTTATACACAATTTTTGGTACCTGTTAAATATATATGCAAATAAATATTGTCACATCCTTCAGTAAGCTTAGGTAGACAAAGTTAGAGAACTGATCTTTCTTATATTCACCTACTTAACTTGAAAATAATACTTTCCAGTTTTAGACACATATACACAAATTTGTTACCTCATTTTACAAGATACAATTTAACCTGAATTATTATAGTGCTAACTATAATATGTATTAATATGTATTAATTTACACCAGTTAATTTATCACTATAAGGAACTGTAAGAGTTCATCTTTGGACAGAAAATGAAAACTGAACAGCAGTTTTATCATTGTAAACTTAGCATTCTGTAATGCTAATATATAGCAGACTATTAACCATAAAATACATTCTGGGAGTCGAGGGACATTCAGTCCAAAAATTCTCTGACAAAAATCATACCATTTCCATTACCACATTTAGATCCTGTTTGGACAATCTGGTCAATTTACTAGAATATTTTTGTATGTAGCATTACAAATACAGAATGAATGAAAAAAGTTAATCTCACTTCAAGTTGACTGCCACTCTAATAAAGAACCAAAAAAAATAGTACTTTTATTGATAACACTAGAGCATTACATTTACTGAAATGAAAGAAAATCACACAAATTTATCATCCCCAAAGAAAAAAAAGGCACTCTTTTAGTCCTGGCATGAAATATGCATAAAATAAAATCTAAAGCTATCTTTCAATTATTATGTTCATGTTTTCAACTTGGAAAGTGCAATATAAAAAAACTCAAAGATACTATCAGGCTTATTAATCAAGTACTTTTGACACTGTAAAAAACAACAGACAATACCACAGTTATAACCACCGGTTCTCAAGAATCGGTAAATGATTTACAGCTCTTTTTAAAAAGAGCTGTAAGACACTTGTCCAGAATTTGTAAAATTCCTTGATTTCCAATAAAATAAATCGAAACCATGCATATTTTCTAAAGCAGCTTCTAATGTGTCAACAAGCCTGCTCTTTTGGATAGATATTTGCTAGAAATTAGCATGGCAGCTTTTCCCCTTCATTATCATCTGGCAAAACATTAATACCAAATAGCTTAATGCTGTCTGCCAGCTGGGCTGCTCTCTGCTGGAAGCTTTATAACCGTCCTGTCTTTTCAATACTTCGGTGACTCACCTAAAGCAATAGCTGTAAGAATGGGCATACAGGAAGGCCAGTATTTTATGATGATTTGTGTATTAATACAGAATCACATTTTGTGAGTTCATCCACTCTATGCACTTTTTTCTTATGAATAAATAGGGGTCATAGGAGATACATGCTGAGTAGATCATATCCATAAGACTTGTCAGAAGTAACAAAACTTTCAGAGCTGTTTTCTTTTGTGAAGATTCATTTTAAGTTAGCAAGATCTTTTTCTTTGTAGTTCAGCCCCATGCCTGTGATTTGCAGTAATGGAGGACGAGCTTACCATCACTGCCAAAGCACTGCGAAAAGAAAAATGGCAATAAGTCATCTTTGTTATTCTTAATGAAGTCAATGTTGGATCATAAAAATCTTCACACGTCTGTTTCTACAAAACAAATTTCAACAAATGTAAATCATTACTGAACTTAACAGTAACTATGCTACTACAAAAACCTGTCCTAGCATCTAGTGGCAAGGATGCATTTTGCACCAGTCTAGCTCCTTCTCTGTGTTTCTAGCTGTAATGTTTATACTCTTTCTTGCTACTACATATACTTTGATCTATTCCAAGAAACTAAAAATGCTGAATAAGCTCACTATGTAGTCTCCTTTTCACTACCTGCACACAATCTGGATTACTGATTACATAAACAATGTAGAAAAAACTAGATGTAAACAAAGATCTTGCTTTCTGGGTATACACCAAGGTTATCATCAGCTTGTATTATTCATAATTCCTTAATATCTGCATAACTTACTGGGCTCCAACTACATTCAGGGTGTTAAATATAAAGCAGAACAAGAGAGTGATTTATTTTCTGGTAAGACAATTAAGAGTGGCATATTATCTCTTAAAATGATATGGATTGAAAATATTATAGTCAGGTTTGTTTATTCCATTAAAAAAATAAAGCAGTAATATTTTACCTCATAGAGGGTTCCCACTTCCTGATCTGGAGAGGGAGCAAAGGACTGATTTACATAAATAAACTGCAAAAAAAGAAAAATTATGGTGAATCATTTTTTTTTTAAAGTTTATTTTTACATCATTTTGCACATTTTTTTTTCATCTCAATTGTAATCCCCACGGGTTTCCCATCACCAAATCACCCCTGTGCCACCACCATAGTCCCGTGCATTTCCCTCCCTTTATGGTGAATCATTTTTAATGGTATCCTGATTATATTCGATTTTTTCTCTGTTCCAATGAGTAACCTATTTCAAATTGAAGAAGGCTTGTCTAGAGTCCTTTTACTGTTCCTAAATCAGTCAATTAATGAGCTCTCTATAAAGATTATATATTTACTCAGGAAGAATAAAAACAATGAAATTCTTGTTCCTCCAACAAAGGTCCCCAATTTTTAAGTACTATATTTACAAACAGCTTTTGAAGTTTTATTCAAGAAATTACATAATTAAAAACATTCAGTTTGCTCATGATTTCTGACATCTCATATGTGTGGTCTGAAATAAAGAAATATTTGAGATAACCCATGTGGTTTTCTTAAATGAGAAAACATAGTTGGATCAAAATTTTTTTTTTTTACCTTTCCCACCTTTGATAGCTCTCAAAGGAACTAAACTTCAGGCTGGAAGCCACTAATGTAAAGTCACTTGCAGCCAAATGAAAAACAAAAAAAGGTAGCATGAAACAATGTCCTTACAATCTTAGCTTCAAAGATTTCACTGTTCAATGTTTCAGTTCAGATTCTTTTACTGAAACATTTTTAGTACTTAAATTGCTGAGCTACCAAAATGAATGCCAGTGTCAAGCTGGCTTTTGATGATTTTCTTTTTTAGAAAATATTATTTTGCAAATATTCAATTTTCTCTTTAATCAAATTTTAAAATTTCGTGGGCCATACCTTGTCTTACCCAAAAACCGAATAATCAAAAACAAAATCCCACAAAAAACTCAGTTTCAGAATAGTTAGCGGGAAAATACAATTTGCGTCACTATTATAGACTATTGTTTTTCTCTTAGGCAAGACAATTGTGGTCATTAAGAATACTGAATTTACTGAGACAGATCTGCTTTGAATCCTGGCTTACAATAATTTTCCCCAGCCTGTTTCCTTTACTAGTAACCTAACAAATTAATGGCACCTATTATCTCCTGAGGCTGATGGGAAAGATGAGCTAGGCCACGGCAAGTTATGGGCCTAGTGGGAGTACGCACTAGACCTTAGTTATAACTGAGTTACTTACAAACAGTTCGAGCTTAAGTATCAAGTTTATATCTAAAGATATAAAAATTTCATAAACTCCCTAGAAATCAGTGTGCATTTTAACATGCATTTCCTGTAATACAGAGCTAATAATTTGTGTTTGGTTTCTGGCAGTTTATGAAATGACATAGTTTACTCTTTCCATACCTTTTTAATCACAAGGGCTCTGGATGATAGTTTATTTCTGTGAACACTTGATGACTGTTATATTCTAGGAACTGTACAAGATATGGAACTAAGAATATTGAACTCATCACTGAGTTCTCAACCAACTGGGGAAGTGGACATATGTGAACAGACAGGGATATAGAAGTAAAAGTGCATCTTAGAAAACAGAGGTGGCATTACTTTAGCCCAGTAAAAAGGTTGGGGAGAGTTTCCTGGAAGGTACCTGAGGGGTAAAACAGGATTTAACTGGGTAAAGAAAGTAGTAATTTGGACACTGTAGGAAAAAGGGATGAAAGAAAATGGCGTGTTGAGGGAACAGAAGAGATGAAGTTGAGCACCACAGCAACTCAATGTGATTCTGTAATAAAAATTAGCAACTGAAATTGACTTTCTGAAAAAATTCAAATATCTTAAGATTTCATGGAAGCAAGTTTGCAATATGTAAATTTTTGTTATATGCTAGAACTTGGGAAGGCAACATTATTTTACTATTAAACAATAATTTCATTTTAAAATGACCAGTCTTTGTTGATATTTAGTTATTAAAAAGGTCTCTCAGTTGTTTTGTTATATATAAAAATTCTTGTCTTATACTTAACTTTCATCTTCATTGCTCAAGCTTGAAGATAATCTTATTTTATTTTTCCAAGTCATGTTTTCTTCCCCTCCCCTTCACAAGTCCAAAGAATATTTTTTACGTCACATCTAGTAAATTTACCAGAATATACTTTGGTGCTTGTTATTCTGGGATGGTCTTCTCAGGTACTTGGTATAATCTTTTCAATGTAATTCAAAATGTTTTAAAAGAAATCGCCTTTGAATTATTGCTTTGGTTCTTCTTCAGGGATGCCGTTACCCTGATGTTCACTATCATTGTTCATACTTACTCAATGTTACTTTCTCACAAACCTTTTTTCTGCCCTTCATGTCTTTCTTATTTTAACAACTCCTTTTGTTCTCTTCTATTTTTCTTAAGGCATTATCTGTTGTTTTTAACTTCCTTCCGGGTTAGTTTCCATTTCTGAAATAATTTTAATCTGTAACTCTTTTCCTGAGCTCTGTCACTTCATTACAGTTTTGCCAAAGCTGATCTAATTTCATCAAGTCTTGAATCACTCAAAAAATACCTTTTGGCTTGTTGTGAAATAAGTTACTGACCTGTCTTATAGGCATATTTATCTCGTGTGCTTTTGTTGCCTTCAGGTACGATACTGTTTTTACTTGGGATTTGACCTTGATAATATTCTGTTATCTGTTTTCATAGGTTATGTTATTTTCTTCCTCTTCTGGTTTTCCTGACTCCAGAGCTCCCTCTCCTGTTGTTTTGCAAGTAGTGCTCAACAATCTGGAGGCCTCTCAGCTTTCCAGGTTCTTACCCTTCCTCTCTGGAGCTTTCTCTTTCCTTCCCATCGCCTATTCCTACCATGCACCATTGTATATCGCTTCCAGAAGTTCCTCCTCAGTGTGGGGGTCTTGTCCTGAACCAGGGCCCCACAGAGTCATTCTGACGGCTTTCAGAGGCTTGGCAATGCAGCGCTTCAGTCATCTTTAGAGCAGGCAGGTAATCACCCTCCACTGCAGAGAACAAACTCATAGTGAGCTGCAGTTCTAAAAACTGGCTCACTGCACTTTCCGGTGAGTAACTGCTAGGAATTATTTTTCAGTCTCATTTTCTTGGTGCTGTCAGATGTCAACTCTGTCGTTCTCATGCTTTATCCACCACATTTGCTAATCATGCAGATTTTGTGCTTCTTGCTGGTTCATTCCCCATCAACTTTCATTTGAGGGTTCAGTAGGGTACTCTGTCATCTAGTTTTCCTATAAATACTGATGTTTTTGTTACTGTTTACTATGTTTTTGTGGGAATTGGGGGATCATGCTACAACCTATGGACCACTGCTATCTTGCCAGAAACTCTAGCGTAACTATTTTCTTCAACAAACCTTTTGCTTAAAAAAAGGTGGGGCAAGCTAGGCAGTAATTCAGAAGACTTGAGTTCTAGCTTAGTCTAGATAAATGATTCTACTTTTGTTTGTTTCCTATGGCTTAAATGGAAAGGGATAGTCAAGTTCATTACAATGGTTAAAATTTGAACCACATGAAACTTGTGTTTTTTGGTTAAATGATTGGTCAAAGGCAATTTTACAATGTTCAACCTAATACATAATCAATATAAATCAAGACTCTTCTCATTACTAGATGTGAGGCCTATAAAATGGTTAACACTGTTATATTAACATAGACTCACTTTATCTTTTATTCTATTTATAAATTTCTGTATCTCCAAATTTCTAAAATGCCTTAAATTAACTGATACTCCTATGGTTTCATACCTCTCCAACTTCTGATGAGGCACCTGAAATAGGGATAAAGCCTCTGCTCCCTCCTTTCACATACGTGTCCTCACTTCCCTGACATTTTCACGTAGTCTTGTACTCTGTTCCTGAGATTCTAGCGACTATGCATTTGGATGACACCATTGCCCATCTCTAACATTTAAATTTTGCACAGCATTCTTTAGAAAACAGATGCTTTTCTCACTCACTCATGAAGTTCATTTGCAAAACTCAATTATCTCCAACACTATTTCTGGACAACTTCCTTTGGAGGAAGCCTTGACTTTGTTACTCTGAAATAACTTCTAGTAGTTGACCTATTTTGCATTTATGTCACTTCTGTGAAGTCATTACTCTTAGGCAGTTTCTGCTTCCTCACTGACAAAAAGAAATAAATGGCATCCCTTTAATAACCAGTTCCTTTTACCCAGTCTCATTCCTGTATACTCAAACAAATATATTCCCTCCTCAATGTTTATACATACAAATTTGTATGTAAAAAAATACTTAGTGATTCTTCAACTATATATTCTCTCATATACTGTGTTATTATCGACCAAGATTAAGATGTATAGATAAAGGTGTCTGCTAAATTAATCAAAAAAATGACAAAACACGAGTACAGAGACAAATTTCTGTAGTCAAAAAACAAATTATAAACCAGCGACAGTGAAGAGAACAAGGCTTAAGTCTGCTACCCTTTAGTGCTTAAAATGTGACTCATGTATCTTAGTTCTTCCATGACATACGACAAAGCTATACTGTTTACCTCAAGAATGGGAAGGAGGCAATACTGATGTCAAAACAAAATAACTCCCCTCAACAACAAAAAAAACCTTCTCTTCATTAATGTGCTAAGAGAGCACTGTCTGAACATTTAGTGACTTTTTTGAGGAGAACAGTAAGAGATTAAAAACAATCGGTTTATATATATATATAAAACAGATTCATAAGACAAATATAAGTGTACTAGTGAAGTAATGTATAGTTCCCGATGCATTTCTCTATCCAATGACTGTTATCTTGGAATTACTGTTAACTTCTATAGGAAAATGGTCACCACTGGTTTCATACCAATTGTTCCGAGGCCACAAGTTTAAGGAATTTTTTGATGAAGTCAATGAGTCCTTGGATAGTTCGGGTTCGCTCTACAGCCCACTTTTTGGTTTTCATGATAGGGGTGTCTCCCACAGCCTTCAGCAGGATGTCAACTGTTAAAAAAACAATGCTGACAATTAAACTGAAATAACGAGAAAGAACATGACATAAGATTTCACAGAACTTGAACCTTTCATACAGTTTATGTATTGATGATACTGGACGTATGCCCAAAATTATAATAGGCAACTCCAAAGAGAAGAAATATACATGGTAGATAAAGATGTATATGAAACAACATAATGTCCTTGTCACCAACCAAACCAGTAAGATAAAGATAACAATGTAGAGATAATACTACTGGGAATACAAAATGATATGTACTTTCTGGAGAGTAACAGAATAATACATAGCCAAATATTAAAGATGGACTTTGACTCAACAGTACTGCTAGGAAGCAAGACCATGAGTTCAAGATAAACTTAGAAAGGGTTTGCCTTCACATAAACTTTATTTTGACAGAAAAAATTGGCAAACCTAAATATCCAAAAAGGGTGCTTGAGGGGATTGGTTAATCAGAGTATCACCATGTACTATATAATTTACCAACTGTACTAAACATACATTCTAAATTCCCTGGGCTGAAAATTCTAGCTCTGTCACTTGCTATATGAACAAGTTTTTAAATCTTTGCCAGCTTGTAAAGTGAGGAGTTGTTAGGAGGGTTAAATGAGTCAACACCATATGAAGTACTTAGAACAGCACTAGTTCATAACTCATACCTGCTGAACATTAAGCTGTGAAATATTACCAAAGTGTGTTATGCAATATACACACAATGTAATCTTAACCGCATTAAAACCAGCACAAGCACAGTCATACAGATGTGGAATATGCGCCGAAGTGATGTCGCTGGAGTAGCATTACAGCATACACCTTTTTTCCACTTGTGCTTTTTGTAACCACCAAGTTTTTCTACAATAAACTTTATTTTTTTAATGACTGCTTTTGTTTTTTATTTGTTTATGCATACAAGAGATGGGGTGGAGGCCAGAGGTGTGGGGGGTGAAAGGATTCACCAGAGACAGAGTGGGGAGCAGAACAAGCAGATTTATTGAAATACACTGCTGAAGGGAGCAGTGGGTGGGTCAGGAGAGGTCTGCTGTGTCCTGTGGATCACCTGGCTGGCCAGGGATGGAACTCATGCTGCAGTGGCTGCCAACAGCTTGACAGTGTTGAGACTTAACCCCTTGCACCACCAGGGAGGTCCGACCATCAATTTTTTAATAAAGAAAACTGGTAAAAAGTTTTAAAAAGAAAACACAATAAGCAGGGGCCAAAAAGTATTTAGACAGAGAAGTCACAAGGCTTCAATAATACAAAATACAAAACTGCACACTCAGACTATTAAGTACCTTCCTGAAGTACTTAGTATGTCTGTCCACCAGATGAACTATAATCAAAGCACCACTGAAAAGCAGCATACTGCTGCCCCCTAAAGTTAACTCTACTTTATAACATCATTTAAAAAAAAAAAGATTTATTTATTTATGGGGTACAGACCAGAGATGGGGGTGGGGTGTGTGTGTGAGAGGATTCGCCAGAGACGGAGTGGGGAGCAGAACAGGCAAACTGACTGAAATACACTGCTGAGGGGAGCAGCGGGCGGGTCAGGAGAGGTCTGCTGTGCCATTTGGGTCACTCCCTGGCCAGTGATCCAACTCATGCTGTAGTGACTGCAGCCAGCTTCACAGCGCTGTGCTTTAACCCCATGTGTCATCAGGGAGGGCCCTATGACATCTTTTTTATCCCAGTTTTTAATATTGAACGTTGAGATCCCATGGGTCACTAAGATCAATGCATTCACATTCAGGCCTAAAATACATGCTGCTAAAGTCTGTCATCCATCCTTCACTTCATAATTACTTGTTATCTACACAATAGGGATGGAAAGGAAGACAACTGAGGGGGTTTTACTTTCTGTACTTTCCCTTTCCTGCTCCCTCAATCCCTGGATATCGAGGACTTGGGCATTTCAAAAAGTGAAATAGAAAATATGAATTTTACTACTGCTAAGGGAAGTGATGGTAGACAAGAATACTGAGAAGACTAAGTATTTATTGTAATTATAGCTGTATCTTTAAAAAAATTTCAAAAGGTGAGCTGCTTGAGGTTCTCAATTTTAACAATGCATTAGAATCAACTGGGGGGATATTTATAAGAATACAAATGTACATATCAAGACCTTTTTGGAAGTAGGTGTTGGGACCCATACTGACAACAGCCGTAGTCTATCTGCTTCATTGATTAAACCAAAGGTGGAGTACATGAAATTATTTTAATCTTCCCTTATAAGAAGTTGGTTCCCTCGCTAAAAAAAAGGACAATTTCTGGGTTGAAATTCAGTACCTTGAAATTAAATTTTATGTGAGACAAACCCAACTACTCAATAGAACTACCAATGACTATCCAGTTGTTAAATATTGGCTAAAATACACAAACTGTTGCAACAAAACACTACATGCCACATAACCTCAGGCCATACTTAGGTTGTGAGCCATTACTTTTAAGCCTTTGTTTCACAAAGCTATTTTTGGGGTCCAGTAATAAACTTTTGATTAAGTCAGAGAACTTAACCCCTTTGAAAAAGGGGAACAAAAATCTGTAAAACTCACGGGATTCTTGTGAAGAGAGAAGTAGAGGTTATTTATAAAAATAACAATCAGGTCCTTCCTGGTGGCACAATGGATTAAAGCACAGCACAGCAAGCCAGCTGCAGCCACTTCAGCACCAGTTCGATCCCCACAGGGCAGATGACCAACACAGCCAGGCAGACCTCTGCCGACCCTCCTATTGTCCCCTCAGCAGTGTAGTTAGTCAGCCTGCCTGTTCTCCCCACTCCATCTCTGGTGAATCTTTTCACCTACCTTGCACCTCTGAATCCCAGATCTGTATGCATAAATACATCTTAAAAAAAAAAATCAGTGTTTATTTCTCTTTCAGTGCATCACGTAGAAACAACACATTTCCCCCAAATGTAGAGAAAAGTCTGACTTAAAAGTGGACATTGCTAGGAGGGGCAATTATCTTCTACAGGCGCAGAAACTTAAGTTCCTATCCCAACTCCACTTTCCTCTTTTAAGTTCCATAAAAGCAGGTGAGCTCACCCAGCATAAAATGTGCCATACATATACCTAAAGACTCAAGGAGCAAAATTCTGGGGCCCAGGATCAACCTCTTGAAAAAAACCTGTGTTGCATCTTTTCTCATAGGCAACTCTACATAGAATTTCGAGGTAGGTCATGTAACATTTGGAATTTCTGTATTTTACAACGTCGAACGGATTGTCGAGCATTAAAAAGGTTGAGGACAAGTAGTTCCGTGAAATGATTAGTTTACAAAGTTTCTGAAATAATCTTGAAAAATGCCTACGCCTTTAGCCCTCTCCTTATTTGATAAAATTCCATTTTTAAGTTTTTTGATCTAACGAGTGAATTTACAGGCAATGGACATAAAAAAAAAAAGCTAACCGATCGGAAGGTCTGGGTTCTAATGCAGACTGTAACAACGGCCATATCTATCACTTAAAATTATTATTCAAATAATTAGCTCCATTGCTATTTACTTGCAGCTACCGAGACTCGGCTCCTCCTACCGGGCAATACAGCGCAAAGGGCCAGAGATGGTGTTCTTGAAAAACACGCAATTAAAAGGTCTTGAAAGCCTAGAAGTGCACTTTTTCTCTACTTACTGGGCAGAAGCATCTGGGGCGGGGCCCTCCTCTAAATGTTGCTTCTGTGCGGGCCCCGATCCCTAGCCGGTCGCAACCCCATTTCAGCCCACTAACAAATTGCTTTCCAAATTACTTTTTTTCTTGGTGTCGCCGGCCGGTTCCTCTGTTCCCGGGGAGACTGCAGCAGAAGAAGGGGGCTCCGGAGTGGCTGTTTCTGGAGAGACCTCGGTAGGTCCTTCGCCTTCAGCAGCCGTTGCAGGAGAGAGCTGCAGCACTGATTCCGGCTCCTCTGCCATCTTGCTCCGTGGGAAGCGAGCGCGGAAATGGTGTGTCAGCGCGTGCAGGGGGCGGGCTTTGCGTCGGGGAGCGTCGCTATGGAGGCGCTGCAGAAGGGCGGTGATCCGACTGAACAGTGCACGTAGGAATGGACGGCTGGTCCTGTAAGTTGAGATTATCGCAGACCCCTAACCGTTCGCGTCGCACCTGCA
>NW_004567122.1:12076863-12098617 GCF_000260355.1 Condylura cristata
GGCTCGCGCGCCCGCCCCCGCCCTGGCCCCCAGCGCCCACCCGGTCGGCCCGGCTCAGCCATGATCAAGGCCATCCTCATCTTCAACAACCACGGGAAGCCGCGGCTCTCCAAGTTCTACCAGCCCTACGTGAGTATCCCGCCGCCGCCGTTTCGGGCGAGGGGGAGTCGTTGGAGGCTGGCAGCTTCCTCGCGGAGACCCCCTGGGCGCGCCGCGGCCCTTCTCGCGCCCCGGCAGCCTCGCGCTCCCGGGCTGTCAGCCGCGGGGGTCGGGGTGTGAGCCGGATGCCCACCCCCCGCCGCGCCCCCCGCCTCCGACGTGGCTTTGCCTGGGCGGCTCCTCTTCGGTCCGTGGACTGACCGGTTGCCAGGCTGGCGGGCGCGGCCCTGGGGACTTCCCGGTGCGGGTTCCTCGCCCGTCGGGCAGCTGCTGCCCACCCGCGCCCGCCAACTCCGGGCGCTGTCGCTTGGGCGCTGCGGGCGCCCCGGGCAGCCGCCGAGGGAGGCGGTCGCGCAGCCCCACCTCCCCAGCTCCAGCCTTGCCCGGGGGGCTCCTTTCTCCTCCGGTGGGCAGATGGGCCCCCCTTTTCCCTGGGCATCCTCGGCGTCGCGCAGGAACTTTGGCTCCCCGCGTTTCCAGAACTGCTCGTCCAGGGCCGTCAATGCTGCGGGCGACAAGGGGCGACCCACAGCGCCCGCGTGACTTTCAGGTGTCTCCTTAGGAGAGGAAGAGATAAGTGGGGACCTCAGGCTTGTCTCGGGCTTTTCCCCTAGCGGCTGTCATTTATTTACTCCCGCAATCACTGGCCACCTTTGCTGCGACGGAGGGCAGCTGTGACTCGACCTGAAAGTTAGGTTTGCAGAGGCTGCTGTGGCATTTTTCTGTGTAAGGGGTTTGCCGTCGGTTGTCGTTGTTCATTGACTTCGGAAGGAAGAATAAGCGTCGGAAGCTCTTTTAGAAGGGGAAATGTTGCAGGAGATTTGGAGGTAGTAAAAATCAGTCTTTTATTCATGATCGATAGGGGGCTGACACTGAATTGGCCACGAGGAAAACCCCATACAATTGAGCTCTCGGCAGGAGGATTAATGTGGACGAATCACCCCTGTGTGGAATTGGGACATTTTGCTTCTAACCAAACAGTAGGTGTCTTGACTTTCAGTGAAATACTGAAATTGGACCAAGTTCCCAGATGAGAATCATTTCTGCCATTAAAAATTAATTGTGAAAATGTCACTTTGCTTGCGATAATGCAATCCGGAGGTGTTAGTTCAAGTGGGAAATCGTGAGCTTTTCCCTCAGTCCTTTTAGTTTTGTTTTAACTAGCAATCAACGAATATTTTCTGGCACGGTTTGGCTTTGACCTAGTATGATTTAAACATGAGTGCTCTCTTTAAGAATTCTGCATCATTCTTTGATCCAGGATCAAATTCTAGTCGATCATTCTGAATGAAACAAATGCCCTTAACTTTCTATTGCTGCTCGTGCGCCTACGACCTTTTAGTGAAGCAATCTTTCTCTTTATCATTTTGCCTTCCCATCTGTTTTCCGTGTAGAGAAGGTATGTTCCCATAGTGAAACAGGATCCTAAAATGATTTTTCCCATTTCTCTGCTGAAAAAATGTGGTGTTATTCAGAATCATGGATTTCTTAGCTCCTCTATGACATCTGTGTAACCACACCTATGGTGTAGAATTTAAACATATACAGAAAAATGTTTTTAATTAGGAAATCTTGGGGTACATCTTTCTCTTTGTCAACAATGGGAGCAGAAATAGCTTTTACCTTTTCTCAGCAGGTAGCAGTGAAGGTTAATGTGGGGCAAGGCAGTGCTGGCAACACCCGTGTCATTTTTGGCTGTTTCATAAGTGTCAACTGGGGTCGGGGTGGTAGGGTGGAGAAGTGTAAATAGAATCGAGGGGTCTCAGACTGTAGAAATAGGGATGTCAGCAACTGTTTCTTTGTTAGCCCTTTACAAAGTATAAATGGGGTTTTGCCAACTGTCTATTTGTTTTGACATTGAGGGATAATTTTAAGGCTTATTTATTTATATATTTGCTTCCTCTGCTAGATCATAACCTCTCTGAACACAGACAGTTTTTTCATTCCTTTATTCGAGCAGTCAGCTTGTCTGCAAATACTGATTTAATGTTTACCTTGTGCAGACTGTTACTTCAAATCTGGAGATGAACACACATAATTTCTGCTCTTTCAGCAGGGCATAGACAAAGCCACTCAATAGGAGATACTGGATGTCAGCTAGTAATAAGTACTGTGGGGGGAAAAATAAAGCAAGAGAGGGTGATAGGAAGTACAAAGATCAGAATTTAAAGTAGCAAAGTGTAGGTAAGTTCTCAACCAGTAGACTTGAAACAGCTAAGAAGGCCCATTCCAGGCAGAGGGGCAGCATAAGCAGAGGCCTGGAGGGAATGCCTGTTTGAACAACAGACTGTGTGAAGAACCTGGGAAGACTGGCAGGGCAGGAGCAGACTCTCTCAGGGAACTACGGATTGAGACATGTCTGAAATGGGGTTCTCTACCCAGAATGTCCTTTCTTTCCATTGCCACATGTCCAGATTCAATCCTTTTGTCCACGGAGACATCACTTTAGCATTCCCTAGAATCTTTTATCTTGCTGTAACAGTTCTATTAGTTCTTAGGCTTTTACTTTTATGTTTTCACTGTACAGAATTCTATTTCATTGCCTGTACTTCCGTGGGGCATTCTGTGAATTCCTTGAGGAAAGGTATCTGATTTTAAGTATCTCTTAAAAACATTGAGTCTAGATATGGAAAACTCAGTCAGTTTTCACTGAATTCAGGGGAGTCTCTTAGCTTGAGGTAGAGTTTGCACTAGAAGTAGCCTCCAAGTCCCTTTCCAGCTCTTAAATTTTAGTCCTTAAATTTTAGCAGAGGTTGAGGAATAGATAGATACCTTTAGGGCAAAAGTAATGATGAAATAGCTGTTACTTCATTTGTTTCTGTAGAAGTCTGTGGGAAATATATATCCAGGAGACGGACAGTGAGTTTAATTCAGTAAGCGGTATCAAGGTGTATCACAGGTTAATCCTCTGTGCCCTGATAGGATGCTGACATGTGAGTCCAATATTAGTGGTTTGACACTGAGAAGTCTGTAAACTGTGTAACTATTTTTCAGCCAGTTTCTCTTACTGCATTGGATTTCCATTCCTCATTTGTACTTCATCATGCTGTAACAATTTAGATCCTCATCTTTTTAAGAAATTTCTTTTGTCAAGACTGGTGACAAGCAGAGATACGTCATTATCTAATACGAGTGTTGAAGATTATTCGTTTTTGGGGGGGAGGGTTTTACATTTTTGCCCTTGCATATGTGCACGTTCCATTCATCCTCCATAAAAACACCGTATGTTCATCTTTACCCTTCTATCATGCAGCTTTTCATTTCCTGCTGTAATAGATTTTGAAATCTGATTGTGCCTCCATGCTGTTACTATGTGAAACTTTTGCTAAACTGAAATCTTTGGTTCATACTGCCAGAGTCAGGCATCAGGAACAATTCAAGCAGACTCAGTGCAGCCTCTTTTATTTTGCTGTCTGTATCCTTAAGCTGTAACTGCAGAAGTTCAAATGCTTTTCTTAGTTCGCTTGTCTCTTTAATTGATACCGAGCCTCAGCAACTTGGGGACAGTAAAACTTTCCTCTTTTTATATATGCCTGGCAGTCTTTGTATATTAAATGACTGAGGCTTGTACTTCATAAGCCAGATACATTTTTACATACCCATCAAACAAAAAGGCCCGGGGGTTATGACTCCTGTGTTATTAATGAACTGTGGCATATTCTTGAGTGGATCACTTTAAAGTAGTACTTTTTTTTCCTTTTATATAAATTGTCTTAGTTTTTTCCACAGATTAAAAAATTGTATATATGCATGCATATGTACACACACCACACAAAATGCAAACAGGTAAGTTTTTAAAACGTTACCTGCATGAATTGTTAACATTTTCTTATACGCTGTGTCTGATTATTACTATAACTAAATGCAAGCTCTAGAAGAAACTCTGAATTTTTTTCTTTCCTTTTTTGACTTAAAACTTTTATTTCCTTATTTCCTTTTTGACCTTTTTACATATAGCTTTTTCTTTACTTTTTTAAAAAGTCCCTCAGAAAAACGCACCCATGTTTATTGTTGTCTTTTTTTAGTGACTAGTAAGAAAATGTGGCAGATGGGATAAACTTATTTCTTTGAAAAAGCTGCAATTGTCAACAGTTCTAAGTATTAATTAAGGTGTTAACATATATTAACACAGTATTTGAGCTGTCTTGTTAAGAAACTAATTCCAAGTGATTTTATCTCCTTTCATATTGGTTAAGGTACTTTTGGCTACATAAATTGGATTTCATGTAGGTTTTTTTCCAAATCTACCTAAAAAGAACTATGCTAGAATATATCGTAGGAAGTGTAAAGTAATAGACACATTCAGCAAATCAGCAAAACACCCAGTTTCTGTTTCTTTCTTGCCTCACAAAGCTGGTGTCAGAGGCTGATTTCCTTCTGGACACCAGTGGTGATCAGCCCACAAGGAAGTCCCTGCAGTCCCTGACTGTCTTTTTCTTCAGTCTGGTTAGTGGTACCCAAGACCCTTAAAGCTGCCATAACCATGATCCTTTGGAGCTGAGAAGACAGAAAACATGGATAAAGTTGATATTTTTTTGAAGGGGTGGAGGAGAGAAGTAGATGTTGGGTGAGCAGCCAAGGGCCCACTATTCTACTCTGTTAAACTCTCACATTATTTCTTTTGGATAGATAATAATTTTTCTTACCTGTGATTTTATTACTCCTGAGCTTGTTGATACCAGCTCTTGATAATATATGATCTGAGTATGTGTCCGAAAGTTATTATTTCAGGGTATTTCTTATATATCAAGAATCATTAAAAAATTTCACTCATAATATGATCATAAATTTCTTATGTAGTATGCTTGAGGACTACTCTAAAAGTATATTAAACAGGACCCTTGCTGGTGGCTCTGTGCGTTAGGACGCAGCACTGCAAGCTGGCCATATCCGCTTCAGTGAGAGTTTGATCCCGCCCTGGAGCTGACCCACATGGCGCCACAGATCTCTCCTGACCCGCCTGCTGCTCCCCTCAGCAGTGTACTTTGTCAGTCTGCCTGTTCTGCTGCCCACTCTGTCTTTAGTGAAGCCTCATGTGGTGCCTGTACCCCAGTTCTGTATGAATAAATAAATAAATCTTTAAAAAAGAGATAACTTTAAAAATTCTACCCTTCCTTTATAAAAAATTAAACAAAAAGATAATTAAAAAATATCTAACCTTTTGAATATTAAATTATTAATAAGGAAATAAAGTCTTACAAATTAGTGGTTTTTGGATAGGGAAAAGTTACAAATAGGATGTGATAGGTAATTCTTCTCTTCCAGTACAGGAAGGCCTTTAATAGGGTATCTATATTATATTTCTTTGACTAAGTTGTTGTTGACTGTTAAATTATTTATTGTTTTCTTTTTAAGTAAACTCATTTTCTCTGGTTATATGGAAAATATTTAAATATTATCATCAGTAAATTATTCTTGATTTCACTATCCTCAGTGACATTTTTTTTTAGTATATTTTCTCCAGTATTTTATTTTCCTTCCAGAATGTTCCCATGAAGAACACCTTTCAGACATGATTGTAAACAGAATGAACATGGAGGTATCAGTGGATTCACTGAGAATTTTTGGCTTTGAGATAACCAAATATATTAATGTCTGGTTAAAAATGTGTAAAAACACATTAAGATATATTAAAAGGTTTTCAATCATTTGTATGTGGGGTTTTTTTCCCTGTGTAAGTCCTTTTTATAAAAATGAACTCATATATGTAACCTAAGTGTTATCAGGATTCTTTCTTGATTCCACTGGGAAATCTTTGCTGTTTTTTGTTGGAAAGTCAAATAATGTATTCTTGCTTTTAGTACTTAGAATTTGGTTTGTTCTTATGGTTATGAATTTCTTTACTGCCATCGATGCGTCAAGGTAGTGGACCACCTTGTGGTCTCACGTTTCCTGGCCCATTCTGCCATCAGCCTTGCCCTTACCAAAGTCTGTGAAATGAAATACAGGCAAACAGTTCCTTTACTGAAGGAGCGGCAACTCTCAGGAGTACACTGCAGTGTAGTAGGAATAAGGGCCAACATTCTAGGTAATGGGTGTACGGTCTTCAGATTCCAGAGGGAGGCACTTTGAGGCTTAGCCCTCTGGGAGGAGTGGCCTTTGGGGTACTACAAGGTCAGTCCATTGTGCTCTCCTTTTCATCTTTCTCTGCCTATATTCCTTTGACAAATGTTTAGTTTTTGTATGACTGTGTTCTAAAGATTGGTGGCATTGTGATAATAGGGATGTCCTCTCTACTCTGAGTTAATATTCTTTTGATAGTATATAGACAATAAACTAATTATGCAAGATTCTGATCAGTCTCTGGGGGAAAATAAAACCATGTAAATGCATGAAGAGTGATGGGGGAGAGCTGTATTAGGTAAGATCTTCCTGGAAAGGTTCTGTGAGGACCTGCCATTTGAGAAGATAACTGAATGAAGTGAGGGAGTATAGGAGAATTGCTGAGAAAGCAGGTCTCTGGCAGAAAGGTACAGAAATCTTCAAATGAGATCAAACTTGGTGTGCTGAGGATTAGTAAGGAAGCCACGTGATTACAGGGAAGTGTAGTAATGACTGAGGTTGGAGAGAAAGACAGGGCTAGATTATGCCTGTATCCCAAACCATGGGGCGCCTTCAAATCATTCAGTCTGATGACATCAGCCCAGTGTGCTCTCCCCAAGAAAGGAGATTTGCTCTTAAATCCAGTGTGTCTTTTTGCACACTGCCTCTGGCATCTTCAGCAGAGGCAGTGATGCTCTCTTCTGCCCAGTTTTTCTTTTCTACTGAAAGACAGGAGTGATAGCCCTATCAATGAAAGTTTTTTTCTCACAACATTTCACAGCCTTCATTAAAATTGGGCAAAGTTTATGTGAAGCCCACTGGACTCCCTCTGTCATTGTTCTGGAAAATATTCACACCTTTCCTGCCTTGCTTAAAGCAAGATGTTATTCAAGAATTATTAGCAGCTATCATTGTTCACTGTGTAATCCAGGAGGAAAGGGATCTGTTTTAGAGTGCAAGACACACTGAATTGCATTGATTCCTCTGTTCTATTTAATTAAATAAGAAAGACTTCCAGATCATCCTACCACATATGTAATACATAAACTTGCTATTTCCTGCCACTAATATATTAGTATACTTTCTACAAAATCATTTTTTATTGCAGTGAAATATAGGTAACTTAAAATTTACCATTTAAGTGTATCGAGTATTTTCATATTTTTGTACCAGCATCACCACCATCCATCTCTACATTTTTTTTTTACCTTTCCCAGTTGCAACGTTGTACGTTGTAAGTTCTCTCCCCATTCTCCCTGCTTCCTGTCCCCTAACAACCACCATTCTATATTATCTCTATGAATATGACTATAATTGGAACCTCACATTAGAGTGATTATACAATATTTGTTCTTCTGTGACTGACTTATTTCACTTAGCATTTTATCTTCAGGGTTCATTCAGGTTGTAGCATGTGTCAAAATTTCCTTCCTTTTTAAGGGCTGGACACTATTCCATTATAGATATGTATGTATCACATATTGTTTATCCATTCATTTGTTAATGAACTCTTGGGTTGCTTTCATTTTTTGTTTGTTTAATGCTGCATGAGTCATTAGGGTTACATGGCAACTTGGGTGAAAAAATTACAGTCCCTGTTTTTGCTTCTTTGGTATATACCCCAAAGTAGAAATGCCTGATTACATGCTAATTCTACATTTTATTATTTTGAGGACTTGCTATAGTATTGCCACAGCGGTTGCACCATTTACATTTCCGCCAGCTGTACACAAGGGCTCCAGTTTCTCCAGATCCTTCCTGACATACTGTTTTCTGTTTTTTTTTCCTCCATAATAGCCATCCTACTGAGTGTGAAGTGGTGTCTCATTGTGGATTTCTTTTACATTTCCCTAATGATTTTGAGCATCTCATATGCTTATTGATCATGATTTGTGAATATTTTCTCTCATCCATGGCTTGTTTTTTTCACTCAAGGAATGGTGTCCATTTTTAAAAAATGTGCTTTGTTGCACAAAAGTTGTTACTCTTGTAGGCAGTTACAGTTTTTTTCTATCTCTTCTGCTTTTGGTATCATATTTAAGAAATACGTCTTTAATGACTACATAACATTTCTTTGGATAGTACAATCGTTTATTTAACTACTACTGTGAACTTTTTTGAATGCAGTTTTTTGATGAAGATTTAAACAATAAATATACAACCTGACTTAATACTCAGTAGTTATTACCTAAATTAGTAAGTTACTTTTATCATCACTATTATTTGCTACTTCCTACCTACCTTTGCTTGGAAGATATGTGTATCGAGAATAGTTAGACTATTAAGAAATTGTTCTCAGATGCTCTTTGTTTATCCTTAGAATGAATGAATTTTCTCTCTCTTTTTCACTTCTCAAAGATCCCCATTGTTTAAAATCTGTGGGCTTTGTTTTGTAATGAACTTCCTTATAAAGTACAGTGTCCTCCAAGATCCTTCTAGAGGAGACTTTTAAGTGTAGCTATAAAACTTGCCCTATGAAGTCTCCCTGGTGGCTCAGTGATTAGTGTCTCAGTGTTATCAAGCTATCACTGTCATTAGCCACTGCAGCAGAAATTTAATCCTCTACCAGGAAGCTACCCATACCGCACAGCAGACCTCTCTTATCCTGCCCACTTTTCCCCTCAGCAGCGTACTTCATCAGTCTACCTGTTCTGCTCCCCACTCTGTCTCTGGTGAATTCTCTCACCTCCGGCCTACACCCCAGTTCTTGTATATATAAATAAAAAAATAAATCTTAAAAAAAAAACCCCAAAACTTGCCCCAGCTTTTATTAAGCCACATAATCTTAATAAAAAAATCTTTGATATAATTCACATATACAAAATTTACCACTGAAAGCATATTCTTCAGTTTTTTATTGTCTTCATGATTGCATTCACTGTGATCTAAGTTTAGAACATTTCATTAAACCAAATAAAATCTAGTACCAATTAGTAGTCACTCCCCAATTTCCATCTGTCCCAAGCACTCATTAGTTTGTTGTCTGTGACTCTAGATTTGCCTCTTGTAGCTATTTCATATACATGGAATATAGTAATTAATGCAAGCACAGCTTGCTTTCTTTTATTTCACAGATAATGCATTTTTTACAAGACTTCAGCAGCAAAGATTCCAACTGAGCCTTCCAACTGAAGGCTCAGTTGCTGACTGGCATTTTTTTCTTTTAACTGAGGTATATGTGTTTTTTATTTAGATATAATATTATTTCACACTAACAGTATGAATATTTTCTCATTTTTTAAAAGATTTATTTTATTTATTTATGTAGTGGCTGGCAATGACTTGATAGTGTTGAGACTTAACCCCTTGCACCACCAGGGAGGGCTCTTTCTCATTTTTTAAAGTGTGTCTGTTGAAGTAATTTGATTTATTACACTATATATGTTTTAGGGGCATAGGGTCATGTCATGATACATTGGGCCCTTCTCTACCTCCTCTCTTCTTCTGGTAGTCTCAGTTCTGCTCTCAGATTTCAAAGGTTTTGTTCCTTTTTGTCTGTTCTTGCATTTTTTTCCCTACATGTGAGTGAAAACATGTGGTATTTGTCCTCCTTCTGACTCATTTTGTTTAGTATTATCCACTTTAGTTCTATCCTTATGACAGTTGGAAAAATTTTACTGCTTTTTATAGTTGAAGAGACGTCCATTGTCTGTATATACACCATATTTTAATCTATTCTAATTTGTCACTTGGCACGTGTAAACCTATGTATACTTGGAGATAAAAAATTATTTTCTTGTGGTAAACTCTTTATTGAGGTAGTCTGGAACAGAAGTTACAGTTTTTGGAGGTATGTTGTAAAGGAAACTTAAATAAAATGGAGGTTGGGAAGACATGTAGAAGGAGTCCTCTTGTTCTACCATTTCTTGTCAGTTATCCCAATCAGGAAGCCAGCCTTTACCTCAAGCAGTAAGAAAAGCTGGAAGACTTTTCCTGTACTCCCCAAACAAGAGTTCAAGTTCTTAGCACATACTCAGCCAATAAAAACATCACAGTTCAGTTCATGTAAGTCATCACCTAACGCTTACTTTCTGTTAGTGAATGTTCATTTTCCTCTTGCGTATGTCTTCTGTAGCCTGCCCTGATTTCTGTGTAAGTCTTCCATGTGAGGAGTGCCAGTACCTAGTGTTGTCGGCCAGATGTGATACCGCCCAGTGCATGAGTTGTTCAGTATAATGACTCAGATCTTCACATTTATCAGTTAAATTTTGTCTTTTAACAAGAATCATAAATATGGAGGCTTTGGTGACTGCTTCCCTCATTTAACATATTTTCAAGATTCACCCATATCGTGGCATGTGCCAGTATTTCATTCTTTTTGTGGGTAAATAATATTCCCCATTACATACCACATTTGGGATGGTTGAGTCATTTCCACTTTTTAGCTACTATTAGTAATGGTCTGTGAACACTGTGCAACTTTGTGTGTGGACATAATTTCACTTCTCTTGAGCATATTATCTAGGAGAAGGCCATATGATAGCTATATGTTTAATTGTTCAAAGAACTGCCATATTTTCAAAGTGGTTGTACCAGTTTACATTACTATCGATATGGTATGAGGCTTCCAATTTTTTCCATTCTTACAATTGTCTGTCTTTGCTTCTAGCCTTTTTGGTGGATATCAAGCAGTGTCTGACTTTGGTGTTAATTTCCATAAAATTTTATTTTTGATGGCCAGTTTATTTTTGCTATGCTTTTGTGGGTCTGCTAGACTTTAGTGGCCCATTCGGCCACTATTAGTGTTACCCACAGTTCTGCATTCCTGTACAAGGTCAGAACTGCCCTCAGAAATAGTCAGTCATAAGAGCCAAACCTTAGAAGGTGCCTTTCAAATCAATCAAGAGCAGAAAGCGTGATCACCCTGGGAAGAGTATGCATCAAGAGATGAAGACCCATGTATGGCAAGGGACCCCAGAAGCTGATCAGTGAAGTGCCTTTTGCCCCATTTTTTATTTCTGCCTCAAAATTTCGTGTGATTGCCCACTGCCTGTATTTATTTCTGAATTCTACTTATTCATGGTGGCCCTTCCTAAATATCTGTCACTTTTCTTTGCAGATGATCTTGCTGCTAAAGATCATTATTCCCCTTGATGTCCTGTAATGTCTGTTTGTCCTATTTTGTGAGCTGTTGTCCTCTGACTTTTATTGTAAAGACATATATTTCTTTTATGGGCTGTAAAAATAGCAACGTGTAAAACTTTTTTTTCGTATAAAACTCTTAATAAAAATATGCAACAATTATATTTTATTTCTTGGATTAAGCCCTTTGAGAAAAGAATCCATTTCTCGTTCATCTTGTTCATTCTTGATATTCATCTTGTTCATTCTTGATATTCTAACACTAGTGGAGTGATGAATGCATTTTGAAAAAACATATTCTCCTTTTAAAATATTCTCCTTTATGTGGGAAGGAAGGAGGTAAGGATAATAACATATTTACTGTTTGATAAGAGCAAAGTTTTGGTTTTAAAGTTGTACTTCATGATATTTATAATAAGCACAGTAAACTTAGGGTTAAATTGCACTACTGAGTTACTGGATTTTTACAACCTATTTTTTCATTAATGCACTAATAAGCATTTAAAATGATACATATTTTGCCTATATGTTATGCTGTTTGTAGGCTGATGTAATCTAGGAGTGGTGACCAACTGAAATATATTACTTTGACTTCTGTTAGGAAGCGATAGTGTTAGGAAATTTGATCAGCTTAAAGTAAGCTCAGGCTTCTTTAAGAACGCTCTTAAATTAAATTGACTATTAAAGAAAGGGAATTGTCTTATGTCAGCAGAGACTTCATTTGTTTAATCTTAGTTTGGACTTTGCTGTTTAATTAAAAATTTAAGGCATTCTTTCCAATATTGATTTTGATTTGAGTTTTACTGGCATCTTAAAAAAGACAAATCACAAGTGACTCCCTTGAAGTGCATTTGACAAATTCTTTTCAGTAGTGAAAATAAATAAAGGTTAGGATATTTATCTTACTTGTTCATAAGCAGTAATATTATACAAAAGAGATAATTTTAATTTTAAATGAAGTCTAATTTAATCTGTTTTTTACATTGTTCTCTGTGCTTTGGTGTCATTAAGAAATGTTTGCCAAGTTATTTGCCCCTCCCATGTTTCCCTCTAAGAATTTTATAGTTTTATCTTTAGCTAGTTGTTTAATACCATTTTTTGAAGAAGAAACTATTCTTTCTCTCATTGAAATGTAATCATTCCCTCCTTGAATTGACATGCCAAAGTCAATTAATCATAGATCTGTGGGTTTTTTTTTTGGGCTCTCAATTCCATTTCATTCGTCTTTATGTCTGTTACACCCATACCAAACTTTTCGATTATTTTAGGCTTAGTAATAGCAGTAAAATTTGAAATCAGAAAATAAATCTTTCAACTTTGTTCTTTCTCAAGATTGTACTGTTCGGAGTCCCTTCACATTCCTTATGAATTTGAAAATGGGGTTTTGTATGTGTGCAAAAAAGCTGTTGGGCTTTTGATAAGGATTTCACTGATTCTCTAAATTGCTTTGGATCATCATCTGAGTGATTCTTCCTGTACATCAACATATCCTATTATGTTTTTTTATTTATTGTTGTTTTCAGCAGTGTTGTTTTCAGTCTATATGCCTTGCACAGGTTTGATTAAATTTACTCTTGGGTGTTGTTTATGATATTGTAAAAATTTGTTTTGTTTTTGTAATGTTCAGTTTTTAGAAATACAACTGATTTTTGCTGATTGGTTTTGTATCTTTAACTTTACTGAATTTTTTAACTTTTTAAAAAATGTCTTTTTTAGGATGTTTTGGATATAACATCTGTCTTATTATCTAATTATAATGTGAAATGAATCCTTTGAAATTTGTTTATCATTCCTGTTTTTTCTCTATAACTTTATTTTAATCAATATGTATTAAACATATTATTTAGCTTGATGTGTTTCTGAATTTTATATTAGTGAGATGATTGCATATCGTTCTGGTATTTACTTTTGTTATCAAATGCACTTGTTGAATCCCTAATTCCTAATGTGGTGGTTTTAGGTTACAACTTTGGGAGAGAATTAGATTTAGATGTGATTTTGATGGTGGAATCCTCATCCACCGTCAAGGAGGGACACCAGAGAGCATGTTTTGCTTTGCTTTCTTCTGTGTGAAGAAGGTGCTGTCTTGAAGCCATTGTGTGAACATACTATAACTTACCCATTCTCTGACTGATAGAATTTGTGTTATTCTCAGCTTTTTGTTGTTACTGTATGAGTGCCCATATGAACCTTCTTCTACATGTCTCTTTGTGGCACTGGTTAAGAGTTTATTATATATATGCAGATACTAATATTCAGTTGCTTCATATCTCTAAAAATAGTGGGCTGTTAAGGTTCAGTATAGTACCTAGGGATGGTAGTGCTGAGTTATAAGATCATTTTCTCAATGGCTTTTACCATTTGTTTTTCCACTGATAGAATAAGAATTTTATCTTTGTCAATATTTGATATTGTCATATTTTTACACTTTTGCTTATATGGGGCACATGGAATTTTCTTATTTTAGTTTGTGAGTTTAATATTTATTGAGCCAATTCTTGTTATTAGGACGTGCTTATGTAGAGATGAGGTAGATGGATGGACTCTTAGCTCAGTTTTCATTTAGTTAAACTTACATAATGGAATATTCAAGATCCATCCCCTTCTCCCAATGAAATATAGATTAGCTATGTGAATTATTAATATTTTTTCTTTTCTTTCCACTTATTTGTAAAACAGTAGACTTTCACTAATACCTAGTGTCTCTTTTAGTAATGTTTATAACTCTAATATTTTTCTTACTGGTTTTGAGACTCAGAAATAAGTTTCTTTTATTGTAGTGGTAAACTTTAAAGGCTTATGTTTCTTTTTTTTCCCATCAAGAATGTTGGGTTTTGTTTACATTACATGCACTATGTTCACTTCCTAAGGACCTCTCTATTAGATAAATTTCCCAGACAGATACTGCTGTGTTCTGATTTTTAAATTCTTAACATGTTAAGCCCATACATTTGACCCTAATGTATATGAATTATTCCTTCTCAGAGTGAAGATACACAACAGCAAATCATCAGGGAGACATTCCATTTGGTATCTAAGAGAGATGAAAATGTTTGTAATTTCCTAGAAGGAGGATTGTAAGTATATTATAGACATCTTTGACTTCATGGTTAATATATATATGTATTATATTATAATGCATATGTGTTATATATATATATGTATGTGTGTGTTTAGTGGGCTTGTGCTTAAAGGTTCCTAATTTTGATTAATTGGATCAGGTATATAAATTTCCATTTACGTTATAAGTAGCTTAAAGGACTTTTTTTTAAATGTATGTAAGGTTTTTTCTTTTTAAGGATTTTATAAAGACATGTTATATAATGACAATACATTTGTTTGGAAAAAATTCAAACATACAGTAAAGCATAAAATGTACACTAAGAAGCTCCCCTTACCAACTTTCATCCTTCCCAGTTTTTTCTGAGTCCTCAATATTTAATTTTATACTGATTAATATATATTAATTTTTACCTTTGGTATTGTTCTGTTTACTGGTTTGTATGTGTATTGCTTGTTTTCACTTAATATTTTGAAAAGTTTTACATATAAACACATATAGAGCAGCCCATTCTTTCCAGTAACTATAGAGTATTCCTTAGTGAGTGAAATTCTTCATAAAAATTTAGATCTCATCCTTTATTGCTGTAAACATGACCAAAGTCTGCTCTTTAAATTTTTATCTGTTTGTGTGTATAAGTACAGATATGTATATAGATATAGGTTAGCAGCATAGAGATTAGAAGTTAGCCAATAAACTTTTCTATTTTTACATAACTAAATAAAAATTATAATTGTCAGCTAGTACTTATTTTGTTATATACTTAATAGATACAAGTTTTATTTTTTCAGTTGAAGACTCACTGGTTTATAAAGATGAATAGGTTTCAGGTGTACATCTTTATAAATCAGCATTTCTATATACTAAAAGTTCACTACTAAAAATCTAATTCCACCCTTCACCATAAGTTTATCCCTTTTACTTGCCTTACCACTCCCCCTTCCACAGCTAATTTTGGTCTTACAATATGTTTACTTTTGTTTTTGTATAAATATTTTAAAATACATGTGTCACTTGAGAACAGTTTGCTCTCAGATAGTTTCCTAATTGACCCCTCCTATGCTTATATGATTAAATTCTAATAAGCATTTGTATTGGATCAGTTATTTAATTAGATTCTTTTTAAGACATTTAGAACACTAATTTGTGAGGATAAATACCATTTGTAAGGAGTAAACACAGTGGCGTTAGCCCTGGATGTGGAGGAATATCTTTAATTTTTGGTAAAACTTACAGCCCTCATCTTTCTGATTAGCCATGTGCCGCTCTGTAATCTTGTGTTTTTCCTTCTTTGTGTCGAAGATCTCACTTTCCTTAACATATCTTCTTCTTGATGGCAGCATTAGTGGAATGGTTTGGGATTTTCACCCCAATGATGTTTTTATTGGAGGTAAAGTGACACATCTGGTGTCTTCTGCATAGAGGGTCTTGGTTAGGGATGGAGGTTCAGTCACAAGTACTAAGCACTGCTCAACACTTCAGGAAAGTCACCCTCTTCCCCTGGCAGTGCCCATTGAGGATGATCAGGATGACCCCCAAGGTGAGGCTAGCTGGCAGTTTTCCTGTATGCTCTGGAAGGGTTTTTTGTTTGTTTGTTTGTTTGTTTTTGTCATTCCTCAGCAGCTCTCAAGGCTCATCTTCAGTAGGATATATCTAGAAATCTTGCAAAATGTATAGCCCCTGTGGTACTGCCATTCTTACCATTTTAAGAAGCTCTGCTTCTTCACTTTGCGTCCCCACACCAGCATTAGCTTCTTGGTTTCCTGTTTCTTCTTTGTAGTAGTCAGCTTCTCAGCTTTTCACTCACCATCCTGCAAAGACAGGTGCATTCTCATTAACAATTCAAACTAAAACTTAGCCGAGCCCCATATGAATGATCACATTGTAGTTGAACAAAGCAACACTTCGCTACATGTATTTCAGTAAGTGTGATACTATTAAGAAAAAATAACTCAGGTGATATAGAATATTTGTTACTCCCTGATCATAAATAGTGTTCATCATGTTAAAAGATTACTTGTGTTTCTCAAAAGAGTATGTCGTGCTGTACATAAATTTTCAAATTCGCTTTGTGTGTAGCTTTTGTTACTAGCAATTTATTTGTTGAGAAAGATGCACCTGCTTTCTGTTTTTGTATTTTTAATTGTATTTATTTCTCTTTAATGTCTGTAGGATTTTAGTTACCTTTGCGCTTACTTTCACTTCCCTTCATGCCAGCCTCTTAATCTCTTATCTCTTAGGAAACTTGTCACCCAGCACATGTACTATATATGGTAGACGTGAAAGGACCAGATTGATCTACCAGGGCACTGTTTGAACTTGAAATTATTCCTTGAATTGTAGTTTTCCAGCTTTGTGAAAAGTAGAAATAAAATACTGAATCAGAAATAAGGTTGCACATCAAGTTTGCTTCTACTTCTGTCACTAACAAGCTTGCTTTCTTGGCTGTGTCACTGACCTTCTTGTATGTCAGTTTTCCCCTTTGTAAAGTCAGATAATTAGGCTTCGAGAATTTCAAGAATTCCGTGATTTTATTTTGTATCAGTATTTGTCCATAATACAGCTTCAAGATGAAATTTTATTTTTAAGGGCAAAAATAATGTATTTCTCATCAATAAACTTTACTCTTTTAATAACATTAGTGGTCATTTTGAAAGATTATTTTCAAAAGTTTGGTCTTCATTTAAAGCAGAGCAAAGCAGAAATTTCTGATAATCACTGAATTGCTGATTTGGGATGAAGTGAAGCCTGCTATTTGTGCTCTTTTTGTCTCTTTTAAGAGGCAATTGCAATCATAGTCCAAAAATACAATCTCTGAATCTTTAATTGTTGTTAAATGTCATAAAAAGGACTATAAAGGTAATATGTACTAAGCAAAATTGTTTACAGAACTTGTAAGCTTAATGTTACTTTTACAGAGTGAGAAATAGATGCCATTTTCCCATGTGTTGTTTAAATTAAAATTAATTTTAAATTAAAATGTAAATCTGCGATTACATTTAGATTGGGTATTTTTAGCACTTTAGTGTTAAAAGATCTTTTTGAGCAAATGAACTAATATTAACTATGAACTAGCTAATCTATATTTAGAAAACTATAATCTGTGTTTAGAATGACTCCTAGGTTGTTGTTTTTTTAAATGATACAATTCCAATAAATACAAATACACAGGAAATTATTGGATCAGAGAGTTGGATGTCTCTTATCTCAGTTTTCTTGCATTTATATTCCAAAACAAAGTATAATTTGAGGAGATCTTGATGGTAAATCTGCCCAGAACTTAAGAAATGTCGTTCTTCTTTTTTTTTCTAGTTGATAATCAGTCTTAAGCTGTGTAACTTACAGTGGCGTATGAAGCTAAATCTAGTAAGCACAAACAAATGCTCTGTGATCTGCCTGTATCCTTGAGCTCTTGTTTACTAATCTTTTCTTATCCACAAGCCTTCTTTCTCTTCTTTGAGCATAATTATTTTGTTCTAGATAAAATGGCCTTTTAAAGTTGTTACCTGTGCTTGAAATGGCTCTCCTGTAAATTTTTTCATGGCCTACTCTTTATCATTAGATCTCAGCTTAAGTTTTCACTTTTTCTGAAGTAGCAAATCCATCAACCTGGCACTATCCTATTTTAATTCTTTCTGTAGCACCTTCCCTTCTGATAACTTTATTTATTCCTCCTAACCCACTTTCAGCCCCAGGCGCATTGTAGTTACTCAGTAGGTAGTTAATGAATGAATGAATAAACTAAATACTGGCTTATTTTACTTGACCCCTCTGAGGAAAATAGTCATTCTAATTTATTTTGTCTCTCATATAAATTCACTTAAATGTTATTCCATTAGCTATTTACCTTACATTTTGTAAAAGGTTTTTGAGCACATTGTCAGTTTGCTGAGCTAATGAAATATTTTTCATGTTGCTTTTTATAACCTTCCAATTGTTTTGTTTGGTCTTTAGATTAATTGGAGGATCTGACAACAAGCTGATATATAGACATTACGCAACATTATATTTTGTCTTCTGTGTGGATTCTTCAGAAAGTGAACTTGGCATTTTAGATCTAATTCAAGTAAGTTGACACTTGCCTTTTACTGTCTTCAGTTATCATTTTGGCACTTATGTTTTAGAAAACTTGTATATTTTGGAGATGTTCTTTTTGCTCTCTTTGCTTTTCCAGATCATTCTGTCTTCTAAAGTGAACTCAGACTTTATCTCATGGTAACAAATTTTAACATCCTCTACCCATTTCTTGCAGTAGCATTTCACCCCCTCCCCCATTTATTGGAGACTTTGTTAAAGACTTTCTAAGGTCTGAGATTTTTATACTGTTTGCAAGCAAATGAGTTGCCTACTTCAGTTCTATGGATGCTGGCAGAGGACAAAAGACTTCTGAGCTAGAAACAGAGGATTTTATTACTAACAGCAAAAGCAGTGGACAGAGAAAGCATTTATGTATGTCAGTTCCCCCATTCCTATTTCCCAAATGATCAGTCTTCTTTTGTTTTCTAAAAGTTTTTCTAATAAAGTAAAAGAAGCCAACTTTTACTTATATATTGATTAGTAGCAGTTAAGGATTGACCAGAATTCAATATTGCCTTACCATTTAACTTTGCTCATTGTTACATTTCTTGGTGTATCACAATAGGGAGTAATTAATTTGTTGTCCTATTATTTCAAAGAAGCTTTATATTTCTAAGGAAATTATTTTTAGTATGTGCTTTCTGTTCCCTTCTTAGTTAGCCATGACTGCAGAGTTTAGACTTATAGGCACTACATTCCAAGGTATTGTTTATTTGCAACGAGTATTACAAGAAGAAAAGCAGAGAAAAGTAATTCATTTCCAATTCAGTCTGTTTTATTGAAGTACTTTAATTAAGAAAGACCCTAACAAATAATTTTCCTAGGGTTTAATCAGAAGTATTTTATAGTGTATTGTACTTTTAAGTCATGGTTATTATTTTGATATTGTGGCTGCTCTTAATAGTTAGGATAGCTTAATTATAACTCAGAAAGGACTTATATGGGAGGTTGTCAGTGAACATCCTGCATCACACTTGAAGTAAATCCTATCATGAGTTTGTGGAAAGTATAACTGTCTTATGTTGTGTTTTAACTACGTATTGAAATGTTGACAGGGTCTTTATATTAGAGCAGTTACAGAAAAATGGATTTCAGGATAAGTGTCACCTTCCCAGCACTAACATAGCTAAAATGAATTTAAAAGATCCTGTTGTATTATCACATATTGATCTGTGATGTCACTCAAAAAGAAAAGCTTCTTCCTTACCTTAACCGGGACTGATTCTGTCACTACCACAAACGTGCAATTCTGTAATTGCTGTCATTACCTAGCAGTAACCACATGTCATTAAATACGGAGGAGGGAATTCACCCATCCACCATCACCACAGTCTCCTGTGCTCCTCTTTCCCTCTTTCCAGTCCCTCTCTCTCCCTCTCCCCTGTAGGATGTCTCTGATTTATAATTGTCTGTTTGTTTTGTTGTTTTTGTATAATATTTATTGTTTCCCCTAATGTCTTATTTGGTTCCGCTATATCCTCCTGTGAGACCATCTGATATTTTTCATTTTCCTTCTGACTTATTTCACTGTATATAGTTCCTTCTTGCTCCATCCACGTTGCTGTGAATTGCATGAGTTTATCTTTTTTGATCACTGAGTAGTATTCCATTGTATAAATATACCACGTCTTCTTGACCCAATCATCTAGTTTTGGGCATTTGGGTTGTTTCCAGATTTTATCTATTGTAAATAGTGCTGCAGTAAAACATAGGATTGCAGGTATCCTTTTGAATTAATGTTTTTGTGTCCTGTGGGTAGATGCCTAGGAATGGAATGGCTGGGTCATATAGAAACTCCATTTTTAGTAGTCTGAGGAACCTCCATACAGCTTTCCATAGTGGTTGTACCAGTTTGCATTTCCACCAGCAGTGTAGGAGAGTTCCTTTTTCACCACATTTTTCAATTACTCAACATTTATTGTTGCTAGGTTTTTTTTTCTAAAAGATTTGTTTACTTATGCACAGGGTACAGGCCAGAGGTGCAGGGGGTGAGAGGATTCACCAGAGACAGAGTGGGGAGCAGAACAGGCAGATGGACTGAAATATACTGCTGAGGGGAGCAGTGGGCTGGTCAGGAGAGGTCTGCCATGCCATGTGGGTCACCTCCCTGGCCAGGAATGGAACTCATGCTGTAGTGGCTGCGGTTGCTTCCCAGTACTGTGCTTTAACCGGTTGAGCCACCAGTGAGGGCCCTTTGCTAGTTTTTTTGATGTGGGCTATTCTTTCTGGTATAAGGTGGTATCTCATTGTGGTTTTGATTTACATTTCCCTGATTATGAGGGATATTGAACATTTTTTCATATGCCTGTGCTGTTTGCATTCCCTCTTTGGAGAAGTATCTTTTAAGTTCTTGTGCACATTTCTTGACTGGATTGTTTACATTGTTTTTGTTGAGTCATGTGAGTTCTTCTTATATCTTTGTGATTAGTCCCTTATTAGTTGTATGGAGTACAAAGATTTTTTTCCCCAATCAGTAGGGTATCACTTTGTTTAATGTCTTTTTTCAGTTTGATATAGACCCAGGGGTTTATCCTTTCCTTTATTTTCTTTGCTTTGGGGATGAGACTTTAAAGATGTTACTGAGATATATGTCTTGTAGTGCTTGGTATTTCATATTCTTTCTGTATCAAGAAAATGTAATAAATGTCAACATGTAATTGCTAATCATGTTTAATTCTAATTTTTTGAATGTTAAAAATGATACCAAACTTGGAAGCATGAACTTTTAAGCAAAGATTTTGTTTCTAAGGTATGCATATGTTGTTCCAGTTTTAACTGTATTGTGGGTAAAAGCTGAGAGAAGACACTGTTTGTATAGTCCATATGAAACTTATACCAGTTTGTGCTATGAGTGTTTTAGCATGATATTGACTGCTGTGTTAGCAGATTTTAGAGTTGGTAGCTGGCTTTTTTTAGAGTCCTTTCTGTTGTAGCATATCTTCATTGGAAGTGTTAAAAAATTTACAGAGTGAGAATAGAAGTTCATTAAATATTAATAGGAGTTGTTTGAGTTATTTATAAGTGGTCATATTGTCCACAATTAATTTATTATGCTAGGCTGATAATGGAGGCATAAAAATTCTCTAGATAATTCCAAATTCTGATAAGGTTGCTGTCCACATGTAGCATTTATAGTAACATCTGTCTTACGTGTAGTTAGGACAAAATTGAGAACAGCTTACCTTTTCTTTCTTTTTTTTTATAACAGTTTATTTTTACATCATTTTGTACATTTTTTTTTTCCATCTCAATTGTAATCCCCTCGGGTTTCCCATCACCAAGTCACCCATGTGCCATCACCACAATCCCGTGCACTTCCCTCCCCACCCCCCC
>NW_004567122.1:12100974-12101609 GCF_000260355.1 Condylura cristata
AATGGGCACTAGTTCTTTTCTGAATGTTTGGTAAAATTCATTTGTAAATCCATCTGGTCCTGGACTTTTATTTTTGGGGAGGGTTTTGATTACTTCTTCTGTTTCCTTGCTTTTAATTGGTCTGTTTAGCGAGAACAGCTAACCTTTTCTCTTTTGACTATGGTATTAAATTATGCATATAAACTAGAGCTCCGTGTAATGCTTTCACCAATCCTGCAGTACTGAGTGTTAAGACTGGCTTGTGAAATTACTTATGACTACTCATGCCAATTGAATATGATATTGAGCATGTCATTTAATCTTTATAGACCTTGAAGTTTTTTACCTTTCAGTATGCTTGTACCAATATGCTGCCTGCAGACATTCTGGGGTTGTTGGAAGGTCAGTGAATTAAAAAGAGCTAGTATTTGTGCTGCTTTGTGCTCACTATATAATTTTGGTCAAGCTATTTTTCCTCTTTGACCCCAATTTCCCTCATCAAAAAAAAAAAAAAAGCTAATAATAGTAGCACTTATAGGGTAAGAGGATTAAAAAATATACATGGGCCCTCCCTGGTGGCGCAGCGGGTTAAAGCACTGCACTAAGAAGCTTAAGCCACTTCCGCATGAGTTCGATTCCCGCCTGCCCCGGAAGAG
>NW_004567122.1:12101754-12103099 GCF_000260355.1 Condylura cristata
CCGCTCTGTCTTTGGTGAATCCTCTCACCCTCCGCATCTCTGGCCTGTACCCCAGTTCTGTATGAATAAATAAATAAATCTTTAAAAAAATATATACATGAAAACCATGGCTAAATGACATCATTGAAGGTTATAAAGAAGGTTGATAAAGTATTCTTAAAGAAGTTCTTTTTCCTTTTCATTTTTAGAAAAATTTGTGAATCTTTGTATACTATTTTATTGTGTGAAGAGCTTAGGAGATATTCTCTATGGTGTTACAATTATGTGTTAAGAGGCTTAATTGAGGAAACTTATAAGCCAAGTCATTTACTTTTCCCCTTCAAAATAGGTTTGAAAGAGAGAAAAACTCAGTTTATGTTGGTGTTTTCCTTTGATTTAAGGTAAATTTTTTATTTCACAGGGTAGAGTAGTTAAGAAGGACTTGGAATATAAGGGAGAGAGTGCCCTTTGGCCCTAGCTTTGAAAATTTCTTTCATATATTAAGGTTAATTCAGATTTACAAGAGTGGTAAACTTAACACAAATATTCTCCCATACTGTATCTTTACCCAGACTCCCAGAATTTAACATAATCTCATAACCATAGTGCAATGATTAAAATCAGGAGCATGACAGTGATACACTACTACTCTCTAATCTGTAGATTAGAGAGTTTGCTATATTCTCATTCAAAGTTCAAATCAGGTCCCATATAGAGTGCATGCCTTCTAATTCTCCTTTACTTTGGAATAGTTCATCTTTTTCTTTCATCTGTTTTACCTTTTACGCACTGATCCTTTGAAGACATGAGCCAGTTATTTGTAGAATATTTTTCAGTTTAGATTTATTTGAAGTTTCTTACTGATTAAATTAATATGTAGTTTGGTAAGCACACCACAGAAATGATATTATGACCTTGTAAATGCATCACATCTAAGGTACATGATGTCACCCCTGTGACATGCATAAATAAATTAATTAATTTTTAAAAAGGTGAATTCTTCATTGGGGTCTTTAAGAAAAAAGAAGAACCAGGAGACCTCTAGTTCCAATATCCTAGAGAAGCCCATTCTCTGGGTGACTAGTTTCCAATGTTGCTTTCCCTTTTGGCTGATATCACTGTCCACAGGTGAGTCTCAAAATGACCAGCAGGAAAGGAGACAAGAGAGGCCCCCTCAGGTGTTCTCTGGGCCTTGCAAATAAATATTCCCTGTGATATTTATTTGGTTCCTTGGTTAACGTGGTGCCTGCCAGGTTGCAGCCTGTCGGTTGACCACTTCGTTTTTCCACTTGTGCTTAAAAGTAAATTGCTGAGGCCCTCCCTGGTGGCGCAGCGGGTTAAAGCACTGCACTGAGAAGCTGAAGCC
>NW_004567122.1:12104203-12109636 GCF_000260355.1 Condylura cristata
GTACACTGCTGAGGGGAGCAGCGGGCGGGTCAGGAGAGGTCTGCCACGCCATGTGGTCTCCTCCGGGGCAGGCGGGAATCGAACCCATGCGGAAGCGGCTTTTAGATTCTCAGTGCTGTGCTTTAACCCGCTGCGCCACCAGGGAGGGCCCTAAATTTCTTATAGTACAAGCTACTTATGCTTTGTATCATACCACTTTAATGGGTGGTAGAATTATAGAAACTTTAAAATATTATGCTTTATTCTTTTCTGTATGTTCCAAGTGTTCTAAGTGAGTACTTACTATATTAAAAATGAATATTATATCTGTTGTTGGAGGGAGTAGGCCTAGTGAATGAGATACACAATAAATGTCTCTACTTGTACTAATATTGTCGTCGTTGGCATGTTATTGTCAGGCCAGATTTAGTGGAAATTTAGTCTGAATTTAGTTACATACTGAGTCAAGTGCAGTTTGCACACCTCAAGATTCTGAATGTTACGTGCTAAGTACAGGATAGGCTTTCTTCATAGTTGTTCTTCAAAGGTAATTAATCTGATTTAAAGTTCAATCTTCATTTTCTAGTTTTATTGTGTTTTTGGTGATATTTTCTTATTATGGCTTGAGAGAATTCTTCTCTGTCCAGAACATGTTTCTGCTGGCTAAAAAATATTAGCTCTTTTGGTATATTAGGGTGCTTGAGTTTCTGCCTCCTTTTCTTAGGCTTAGTAATTTCCTTATATTATAATCAGTTTAATATGTACTTCATTTTTTACTATAGATTAGCAACAGTAAGATCTGTTCCTCTTGACATTTAACAGAAATGCTCACAGTCCACTAAGAACCTCACATTTGCATTTCCTTTGACCATTGTTAGTGGTGTTGATGGTGTAACTAGGACATCCATGTGTACCATTACAGTGGCATGAAAAGATGACCACCAATAAAGAATGTGTTTTTATTTGACCTATATACGTTTTTATTTCTCCATATGTTTATAGTACTATAGAAATAACTAATACTTATTATTATTTTTTTGTTCTAAGCCCTTAGATTTATTCGTTTTATCACTGAAAGAACTCTTCTGCATGGATACTTGCCATTATGCCAAAATAAAGACACTAAGACTTTGGGTTCACTTTCCCTACATTTAATAGTTAGAGATTAAGCTGGAATTTTAATAGATATATTCTAAACTTATTCTCTTAAGTACTGAGTATTAGCTGCTTCAAAACAGATTCCTGTTATCTTTTATAACTCTGATACAGATTTGTAATTAAAAATACAGGAAGCACAAGGACTTTGTATTAATAGAAGGGCACAGGAAAAGGAGACTGTACACATATGTGACTTTCTGAATATCTGTAGTTTATATTTGTTTTTGGAAAATAGGCAATTACTAAATGAAGAAAAACTTAAAATATTAATCTCTCAGTTAATTAAAAGTAATTTTTCTCTCACTGGCTTTTGAATTCTTTGTGACCTGAGATTAATTAGTAGATACAAAGTACTGATATCACTTTGAAATTGACTTAAACTTTCTATTATGAAACACAAGAGGGTGCTGTTTACCAAGTCATTTCTAGTTCTTGGCTCTTTTTATCCTTCTGCTTGTGGAATATAATACAGCAGCAATTTCTTATTTCCTTAGTTAGCATTCTCTTTTAGTTCTGAAAGGACAGTGAGGATGAATGAGCTATTCTATTATGTAATAAAAGGTGAAACTAATAAAAATAACAACAAGTAAAAGAAGCCATCATAAAAGACCATTTAAATATTCCATTTAAATGTCTTTCAGAAATAGCCATGTCTATAATGTTAGAAAGCTGGATAGTGGATCATTTAGTGGTAATAGTGAATGATAGAGTATGAGTGAAATTCTTAGTCATCTGACAATATTCTAAAACTCGATGGGTGTTGGTTACACAGAATGTTTACTTTATCATGGTGTAGCTTATGATTTGTATTATTTTCTGTATGTATCTTATATTTAAGTTTGCTAAAGTGGGAGTGCATATCTTAATGGCTTTATTTCCTTCAACTTCTTTACAATTTCCATAAATTCGTGTTCAGGGTATTTTCAAGTTAATGACATTGTTCAAAAATAATTATCTTTTTTTAAGTAGGAAATTTTTTTTTTGTTTCATGTTTATTTTTGTATTCAGGCAACATTGTCCTCTGCAGTCCTCCTAAGGAAAATGAATCTGAATTAGTTGTTAATAAAATGAATAAAATCATTTCAGAGATCATGTCACCAAGACCTTGATGCAAAATAGATGAAGTTTTGGTGAAGACTTAGTAATATGTAAAAATTACTACTGTAAAATTGAAATAGCTCACTTGAAGTCAATCTGTTTATGCCCCATGCTTGATAATCTTATGAGTAAAACTATATTCTTGGATACTACAGATACATTATTTCTCTTAGTGAGTTTGTTCTAAGTCAAGAGCCAGCAAGCAACAGTCTGCAGGGCAAATCCAACGTGTCACTTGTTTTTGTAAATAAAGTTTTATTGGAATAGAACTATGGTCATTTGTTTATATATTGTCTATGACTTCTTTTGTGTTATACTGTATGGTCCATAAAACCTCAAGTATTTACTCTCTGGACCTTTGCAGAGCATTTGCCAACCCCTGGTGCAAGGTGGTAATAGTCATACATTGATAGTAACAAATCTGTATTGTTTTATCTGTCTTGCCATCTACACTGAGGCCAGGATACTTCCTTGAATTGTGGCCATGTGTAAATTGACCAGTTATAGCAAGGAGCTGTTTAGATTTTATTCTTTGTCCCATAGATTAAATTTCAATTTATTTGGAACAATCCTGGTTTTTAAATCTGTTACTCCAGGTTGTTATCATATGTAAACATTACACACAATTTTTATTTTATAATGATGATGAATAATGGATCCCATTTATTTGGAATCCTTTACTGTTTGGATAGTAAGGTTTATGGTCATTCTATCTGGATGGTGGATAGTGGGACTAGAAATAGGGATAGATCGCATAGTCAGTGATAATTACTATAAAGTGTAACTTAAGAGATTCATTTTTGATGGCTTGTTGTCAGAGATACCCAATATATCAATTGTTGCCTAAGATTTCCAAGACTCAGAAGCTGCTATATTCATAATTATGGTTTATTACCGTAAGGGAATACATAGTAAAATCATCAAAGTATGTGAGGGGAGGTCCTAATGGGAACCAGGTATAAGTTTCCAGGTGTCCAGTCTCACTGGAGTCACAGAGATGTAATCACACAAGAAATAATATGTGACAACAGGATAAAATGTTGCCAACCACAGAAGCTCACTCTAGCTTTATGTCTAGGGTAGCTCTAAGAGGTCTGTTCTATATGCACTGTCTCAAAGCTAATGGATATAGAAGCTCTCGGCTCTCAGAGAAAAAGAAATGTTCATAAATCACACTGCTACATAAACTATTTGCTCACATTGGAACAGTGTCGCCCAAGACCTCATGCATACAAAAACACTGATATAACACAGAACGTAAGTTAGAACTTAACTCCTAGGCGCTAGCCAGGGCTAGCCTGAAAACAGGCTCTTTGGGGATGTGCAGGGTTTGAGTAACCTAGGTCTGCTGGGTTAACCCTTTCTCACTCAGGATCATATAAGATATTTGAGTCAGAGTTTTGAATCCAGCTTAATCTGATTCCAAATGTCTATATTCTTTCCATAAGTAATTTTTAGTGACTTTTTATACTGACATGTTAATTAAAAATTACTGGCTACATAGTATACAATAGAGACTTGTACTGTACCCATCTATTATAAGTATTTTTTTTTTAAGATTTTTATTTATGTATATAGATTGGGATATAGGCCAGAGACTCAGGGGCGGTGAGAGGATTCACCAGAGAGAGAGTGGGGAGCAGAACAGGCAGATTGACAGCGTACACTGCTGAGGGGAGCAGCGGGCGAGACAGGAGAGGTCAGCTACACCATGTGGATCACCTCCGGGACCTGGGATGAAACTCACACTGAAGCAGCTATGACTAGCTTACAGGCTGTGCCCTAACCTGTTGTGCCACCAGAGAGGGTCATTGATAAGTATTTCTAATAGAATTTTCCCCTTCCTGACAACAAGCTTATTTTGAATATTTTTAAATGCTTTTATAAGTAATGGGGCTAGGAATTGCAAATTCTTAGTTATTTTTATTAAAATTTCCTTTGTTTTATATATTAATGTAGTGCAAAGTAGTTTATAGGAAGAATGGTCTATAATTATTCTTTTGCACTTAAGATAACTTAATTGAAGAGAATTGCAATAATAAAGTTTTAGTTTACAATTAAAAATTGTCATATTAATAGATTTAAATAACCTTGTACAGTTCTCAAAAGCTTTTAACCTTTTTTCCTTTTTTGTTTCTGTAGGTATTTGTGGAAACATTAGACAAGTGCTTTGAAAATGTCTGTGAACTGGATTTAATTTTCCATGTAGACAAGGTACTATTTCTATATCAAACTATACTTTTAAAACTGTTTGTTTAAATGAGTCCTTAATTTGTATTCGTCAAAGTAAAAATGGATCTAGTGAATAATACTATTTTTATACTCCTTTATTATTCATTCACAAATCATTTTTACTATGTGCCAAGCACCATGCTTGGTGAAGATTTAGACCCTATCCTAAGTAATTTCAATGTAGAGGAGGAAGCAGTGGCATTAATAAGTAACAATATGTTCATACTGTTAGCAAGAACAGGACTGAACACTTATTTCCGACTTAAGAGGGTGTTAAACTGTATTTATAGTGATTAGTAGATAATTTTTAGGCAGCAAGACAACCTGGGCCTTAAAGCAGAAATAGCAAACACAGGCTTTTTGTGAAAGGAAGATTGACACTGATCAAGATAACTAAATTTGAAGTGCCTTTAGCTGCATGGGGCTTGGGACTTCAAGGAATCTGATATTTGTAAACACGTTTTTAATTGATATTACTGTTTTGTTTGTGTTAGTTTCGTGGTCAAGATTACCTTTTATCTATTGGTAGGAGGAGATGAAAGACAGGGAAATCATGTGGGAATCTACTGCAGAATTCCCAAGAGAAATGAACTAAGGGAGAATAATAGGGATGAAAGAAAATAGAATTGATGGTCTCTTGAAGGCTGAAAATGAGAGACTGAAAGAATGACTGGCTTTTCTCAGAATTGTAGAGTATTGGTGACTAGGAATTTAGGAGTAAGAGATTCCATTTTTATGATACATATTAATGGTGAAGCCATTGAATAAAATGGTCTGAAAAGAATCTGCTTAAGTTTTAGTAAAAACGGCGATTTAAAAAAATTGAAGTTTAATTACATATATGAACATTTATCAGTTTTAAGTATCCAGTTAATGAGGCCTTTGCAAATAAATGTAGTTATGTAACCACTAAAAAGTTACTGCACTTTATTATAACTATACTTATTTTAAAAATACCTTTATTTA
>NW_004567122.1:12110051-12153978 GCF_000260355.1 Condylura cristata
CCAGGAGAGGTCTGCCACGCCATGTGGTCACCTCCGGGGCAGGTGGGAATCGAACTCATGAGGAAGCGGCTTTAGATTCTCAGTGCTGTGCTTCAACCCGCTGCGCCACCAGGGAGGGCCCAAAAATACCTTTATTTTTAGTCAGTTCTCTAGCTCATATTTCTTGTTTGCTAAATGATTTGGTATATTACTCATTTTGGATAGAGAACTTAGTATTTTTAAAAATTTATTTTTAGTTTTCTTTTTTTCTGTAACATACACTTTATGTGTTTTCACTCTTAAAAAAAAAAAGACACCTGTTATTTTTAGGCATCAAGTTTTACAACTCACAGGATAAGGAACAATTCAGAATATATGCTTTTAACAGTTTAATATATGCTCCACTACTGTGGAGATAGATTGAGCGCTTGAAATTGAAAAGTAATTGAGTTGCAGTTTGGAAATGTCTTCTTGGAGCTTTAAAACATATTTTTCAAACTACAGAGCTTTAAAGAAGAGGATAGTCATACTTTAGAGTAGATAAACAAATGCAAAAAAATCTCAAAACACAAGACTGAAATTTTGAAAGAGAAAAATAAAGAAGGCCCTCTCTGGTGGCGCAAAAGGTTAAAACAAGGCACTGTGAGCTGCCCACAGCCCCTGCAGTGTTTATGAATTAGATCCCCCACCAGGGAGGTAGCCCACGTGGCTGGGCAGACCTCTCCTGACCTGCCTGCTGCACCCCTCAGCAGTGTGTTTTAGTAGATCCTTCTGTTCTGCTCCCCACTTTGTGTCTGGTGAATCTTTTACCCCCGCACCTTTGGCCTGTACCCCCATTCTTGTGTGCACAAATAAATAAATCTTAAAAAAAAAGAAAAAGAGAAGGAACTAGTGTAAATAAAATTTGATCAAATCAACAATTATTGGAAGGAAAAGGAAGTAATAATTTAAGATACATGTTCATCCACTAAATGTAAACTGAAGGAAATAATCCATTACAAGAATGAGATTACATAAGATAAACAGGTACATTCTAGAGGAGTCCTCAACTCAGCCATTTTTTTAAGATCCCTGGTTCCTTTTAGATGAAGAATGATGATCAGAAACAATATATATGCATTGCTATGGGATTGTATTACTACTAATTTTCAGGGAACCAAGGTAAGAAGTAACTGTGCACACGCACACACTGCCCTACTACTCTATTAAAGTGCACTGTGTTTTTGTTTTTGTTTTTAAAGATTTATTTATTTATGAATACAGAACTGGGGTACAGGCCAGAGATGTGGAGGGTGAAAAGATTTACCAGAGACAGAGTGGGGTGCAGAACAGGCAGATCAACGAAGTACGCTGCTGAGGGGAGCAGCGGGCAGGTCAGGAGAGGTCTGCCACGCCATGTGGTCACCTCCGGGGCAGGGATCGAACTCATGTGGAAGGGGCTTTAGCTTCTTAGTGCAGTGCTTTAACCCACTGAGCTACAAGGGAGAGCCCCATTGTGTTTTTTTTAATACTCCTCTCCTGCTTCTCTGACATGGAGAAATTATTTTGGTTATCTGGTTCCTATTATTCTCATTATTCTTGATGTACTTACTTATTTGGTCAGTCCTTTGTATATTCAAACTCCTTGCTGGCCCATTTGAAAAGTAAACTTCAGTACACCCTTTTCTACCAGAGCTGTTCAAAAGATTGGCCCCAGGCCACCACTCCTTCCCCCCACCAAGGAGCAAGAACTGAAAAGTGAAGCCCAATAAAAGAGAAAGAGCAAGGAGCTGTTACTGTGTTTAAATAGATAAAAATCAGTACTGATAAAAAGTAGAATGAATAAAGTGTTTTTGAAAATAACCTAGATGATTTGAAAAAGAGCTTAGTGGAATTTCTAGAAGAGGAAAAAAAAGTCAAAATTAAAATTTTCAGTGGTTGGATTTAAATAACGTGGACATACCTGAGTAAATGAGAGAAGATTGACAGATTGTCCGTAGTGCAGCAGGAAAGAGGGAAAATATGAGAGATCGCTTACCAATCTCAAGAGGACAGAACAAGAAAGGGATCACGAACATTTATTCTTATTTTTGGAAGAAGACTAGAAAAAAGGCAGATTCAGTATCTTAGTATAAATGGCTGACAGCTTTCCAGAAATGGATACCAATTCACAGGTATCACAGGTATGAGTATTGCAAGCAGAAATAGAAAGGCATGTAATGTACCAATTGACTAATGGTTGTAAAATTGAGTAACAAAGAAAGAACTCAGACTATTCCTCCAGTAAAAGATTACCTCCAAGGGAGCACAATGGTTAGACTGGAACTAATTTCTCAATAGCAACCCAAAGAAACTAGAAAACAATGTTGAAAGAAATTAACTTCCACCTTTAATTCTAAAATTAGCAAGCATAGTTCTCAATAATATGGGTGAAATAAGACTTGTCAAAGAAGCAAGTATGAAAGAATTTGTCACTACTTTAGCAGGCCTTTACAAAGAAATTATAAAGAGGTCACTTACATAGTAGGAAGTCTAAGCCATAAGATGGAAATGAGTTGAAGAAGTGAGAAGGAACAGAGAAGGTGATTAATCTGGAAAAGTATAAAGGGCAGAAATAGAGTTGGGGTATTTTGATGAGTAGTTGTGACTTACAGGTAGCTTTAAAGAATTTCTATGTAATTGCCTCAGTTTTTCTAGTGTTTCAATCAGGCTTGAATATTTTGAATTTCTAGATTTTGAAACACTCATATTCACTATAAGTATAAAATGCATTGTCTTTCTAAATAGTTGCACTTCCCTGTTACTTTGAATTATTATATCTTTTTTATTTTCCATTCAAGAGCAATGAACAAATATATTATTAATAGCATGTTATACACTTTCCCTTCTTGTATTTGTCTTGAAAAATACCAAAATGTTGATAGGCTAACAAAATAAATTCCTTTCAAAATTACTTTGATATTTGTCATACTTTAGAATTTCTCTCATATCACTAAAGAAGGGAATAATTTGTGGGAAGACAATCCTGTGTTTTTTAAATGCTTAGTTTCACTGAGTAGTAGGCTTATAACTGCTAGAAAGAAAAATGGGTTTTATTTAACCTTCATTCTGCTCTGCAGTGATTGTGTATATTTTACTCAGATCAGAATGATACTCTCTGTAAGCACTATGTATACATTGTAATAAATACATATGGTGTATTCATTTAGTCTTTCAATGATCAGAACAAATAGGAATGCTATTATATGGTATTTTTCACTCAGCAAAAAGAGTGCTCTTATTATCACCTCTGTTTTACAGCCCATTAAACGAAGACTTAAAGAAGCTATATACAGCCTAAGGCTTCTCAGTAGTTTCAAGAACAGTTTATGAGACCTTGCTACTAATTATTTTTATTTTACAGCTGTATTTTACCTGTAAAATAGACACAATAATACTTGAAACAAGAACTACTAGAATCATGGAATATCACATGATGAGTTTCCTTCTGACTTAATATTATTATTTTTTTCCTTTTAGGTTCACAATATTCTTGCAGAAATGGTGATGGGGGGAATGGTATTGGAGACCAACATGAATGAGATCGTTACGCAAATTGATGCACAGAATAAACTGGAGAAATCTGAGGTAAGAATGAAAGGTGCCCTAGTTAATGAAGGTAGTAAGCATGATTGTAAATTATGCATGATTTGTAGCTTTCACTGTTTGTCCTTCAGTATCACCCTTTAGGTACAACTGGAATAATTTGTTTTTAAGAAATGATGATTTTATGATGTTGAATGTTCTGTGACTAATATTCACCAAATAGTTTTATGTATTCTTCCAGCCACATATGTAATTATCAACACATATAATTCCAAGTTTTTATTGCTTAAAACAAAATTTTTATTTAAAGAATGGAGTAATAGTTGCCTTATCAGGAAACCTTAAAACCCATTTTTAAAATGTATGTATTTAGTATTGTAAGACAATTTCTGGAAAAGGAAAGGGAGAAGAAGTAGGATTCTCTTGAGGGAGTAATATTTTAGTTCTATTTTAGGTGCTTAGCAAGCCTGAATGCATATTGAGAAAATACTTCATTACTTAATCTTTTCCTTTTGGATTCTTCCCAGAGGTCACTGGCAGTCAAATAAGTCACATATTTTTATAGCGATACATGTGTTTGTGGCTTTTATTGGTTTCTATGAGAGGGATTTTGTTCACTACATACAGCCAACTTTGTGCTGTTGGATTGGATGAATGAGAAACAACACAATAGCTTTGTGCTTCATAATTTTAGTGACTCTTCTTTCAAGTGTTAAGTTGAATAAATAAAATAACAGGTACTGTAGCTGGATCACTTAATTTCTCATTATTTTGGTTGTTTCTCATTATTACTATAGCAGAAGTTTAAGAAGTTTGATAGGTTACTCAGAACTACTTGTTTGAGGTACTTTACCTCTGGTATTTATAGTCATAACTCAGAAAAATAAAATTTATAATTATTAGCACACACTCAGGTGTTTCGTTGACTTACATAAATAATACTATAAATGTAACATGATATTAAAAATACACTAGCATTAATTTACAGCAGGTGAGTACTGAAAAATGTTTATTTTGTTGCCACTATTCAAGGGTCATTTTAACAAAATGCTATATGTTCAGTAGAATTGAACAGGAAACAGGATGGTGAAATCTGAGGATTAGGATCCATTTGAAACTTTGTATAACATTTTTCAGTATTCTGTTTGAATTTAAAAATAGTCCTACATTTCTCCTTATCTCAATTATCATTCTATTGGTTTCCCAAAGGAAAGGCTTGTTGTAATGGTGAGAAAGAGCTTACCATTGTATCTTAAGTAACTGTCTATTTTGTGAGTTTTCTAGCCAGTTTTTAAAACAAAACTTTTGAAAAGGGGGAAACTGAAACTATGTTGGTAGAGAAAATTTTGATTTAGATTAAGGAAAAGGACTCAGATTATTACTTAGCACTGTTGGTTTATAATGTTTAGTATGGTAAGAGATTGGCTATTAACTCTAAGCTTACAGTTTGTAAAGTCTTAAAAAGGAAAACTTGAAATTTATTTAATCTGTTAAATCTTTCTTTACAAAAACTGCACGGATAAAGAATTTAAATGCCAAGAGACAAAAAGTAACACAGACCACTAATAATCTAAAATGAATGAATGAGGTAATTTGTGAATTCTGTGTAGTCATCTGTAAAAATATATTGATCTCTTGTCTGGAATTTTAACATTTCCAGGTATTTAATGCTGTCCACTGGTGGTGTCCTTTTAAAAACTTTTTTGAATTCTTTTTGTCTTAGTTTGCTCTATATAATGACAGAAAGTCATAAGAAAGCTCATGTAATTATATAATGGATGGTTCTTTTTGATTATCCAGTAAAACTTTGTTAATCAGGCATTTTTCCTATCTTTTAAACGTGGTAAAGTATATAATTTACATTTTCATTGCAAATTGCTATAATACTGTAACACACACACACACACAAATCTTACACAGAAACAGTGCTATTTAAAATAGTTTAGAATATTGGTGTATACTTTCATCCATTATATTTTAACAGGTATACTCAATTATCTGCTACCAAATTAGATTTTTTTCTCCTCTACAAGAAAGTATGTTTTAAATATGATTAGAGACAAATCACAACATAGAAATGTTTTTCTACATGTGATACCTGCTAATATTTTACTTTTAGATGTGCTTTGAAGTTAAAGGCCATTGTAAGAAAATTGCATTGAAAATTACTTTGTTTTTCGTAATCTGTAATTTTTCAGTAATTTTCATATATTTTGAATATGTTTAGGAGGCCACCAGTTTTATTCCAGACACACTGAAATGTACATATTTTCATATGGGTTCCATTTCTTTGTTAATTAAACTGGTTAGATCTGCCAGATATGTGTCTGCAAAATAACCACAAAATTATTTGAGAGCAAAATGCAAACTTTTACTAATCTGACTCTTACCAGGTTTCAGTTAAAAGTTATTTTGTAAGCTAAAATTTACCAAGAAAGACTTGATTAAAAATGAGGAATTTCATGGTTAATCAAAAACTTGGTTATCATGTTTTAAAAATAAGTAGTATTTAGAATAACATTTATCTTTTGAAAATGAGCATGAATCTAGTTAATAGCTTTTACAATTTAACACGGGTTTCTTTAAGTTCCTTGACTTTATTATATTAGCTGAAAAAGAGTACATTTCCAGTTGCAGACTTAAATGAGCCAATTCAGTTCCTAGCACCTTTGCAAAGGGAGGCAAATATGCGGAATATATTTTCATCTGTCCTGCCTATTTTAATGGTTTACTGTGACATTGGGGTCTGGGGAAGGAGGGTTTAAGTTGGGAGGTTGGTGGGATTTCGGGGAAGTGTAAGAGGTGCCCTGGAATTCACCTAGCAATAAAAGGACTCCCTTGGGGTGGAGGTAGAGGGGTGGGGTTGGGGAGACTTTTAGCCTTTATGCATTTCATGGTTTTTTTTTTTTTAAAGATGGATAAATGGGTCTGAATTTAGTCACTACTTTTTTAAAAGCCAGTCCTCTTTTTTCCTGAACATCCTGATCTTTCTAGCTCTTTCCATTCTTCTCTCTTACAGACCTTTATCTTTCAATCTCCCAGACAGGACAGGTAGACAAGGTATTGATGACTTTGAGAAAAATGTACTTTTACAAAGGGAAAGCAAAATGATGTCAAAGGCAATTAATTATTTAGGCCAGACTCAAAAATTCTTTGTGTTAATGAACCCATACAGTCCCTGTAGCCTATTTTCCATTCTAGTTTCTTCTTGTAGTTTCTTCATCTTTTATTGGACTTAGTGTATTTTACTAGTATATCATTGATGTCATGTTTGTTCTGTTTTGTCTGCCTGCATTGTAGAAGGAAAGTTTAAATTTTTTTGTTTTCCTTTTAAACATTGTCATTTAACTTACAAATTATATTTGTAGAAATGACAATTTGTATCTTAGAAATTTGGAATTTATTTTGAGCATTTTATGGCAGAACCAATCTTAATTTAACTCTCACAGATTATCCCTCCTCCTCCATCTTTCTAAGTTAGGGTTCTAACATCAGTTTGCCTGCTGGGTTTTGGAAACTGAATTTAAAAACAAAAACAGAACCTTCAGAGTTTTGAATACAAAGTGGGAACCAGTAAAGGCTTAGAATAATGACTGTTAAACAGTACTTTTTTTTCCTTCACAATGGTTTTCAGTTCCAAAGTCTTAACAGAATTGCTTTTACAGTTTGACTAACTTGTTATTCCATAATAAAAATAGCCAACAAAAAATAAGATCAGAACTCTTCTAAAACTTGAATTAAATGCCATAACAATGGAATTAATAAAATGAATTTCTACTACAACAACCTTCTGACATCCAAACATCATAAGCCTTACAAAATATTGTAAACTCTGCAAAGCATATTGACAAATATTGAAAATGTTTTTTCAATAAATTCCCAGTTTTACAAAAACAAATTTTCTGGCATTTCCTTTGTATTTTTTCACACCATAAGTTGTAACTACTTTTTTAAACTGTAGATGGTCATGAACAATTTTTTTGTGCAAAATTATTTCAGCAAAGTTTATCATGTTTATAGGCTTACATTAAAAAAATTCAAAATGAAAGTGCTTTATTTATTGAGTCCCACAAAGGAAAAATATCTGTAAACCTAACAAGTTAGATTACCTTCCTTTCTAATTAGGAAAATGCCACTGAGACCTTTGACTTGATTTTTAACACTTAATAGTTTCTGGATGTTGTTGAGAAGTAGCAACATTCAAATGGTGTTTTAACTTAGTAGCCTAAGAGCTTGGGCTAGGTCATGAAGCCGGGTTACCACTGTTGATCACTGGCTCGTTATGTTTGGTTACCACTGTTGATCACTGGCTTGTTATGTTTTATCATTTGAACAGAGAACACATAATGTAGTTATTCAGCCCCATTGATCCAAAACACTTGCTAGTGTTTGAGTTCCTGACTTGATGTTAAACTGCCATGTTCTAGCAAAGGACCATTGACAATGTGGGTCTTATAATTTCTATTGCAAGAGCTCGTAGTTACCTATCTTTTGAAATCAAGCGCCTGTTTTCAACAAATAGAGAAAAAGTGGTCCAAAAATGCAGATTATTGGAAAGTTAGGTTGTGACTGGCTTTGTCCCTAAATTTTGACATACACAATTATTTTGTTTTGCAAAATTATGGAAAGAACCTGAGAGGCTACTTGTAATCATCAGAACTAGTTATATTAAATCCATTACTAGTCTTAGCCACATTTTTTCACATAGGCAGATCCTATGTCAGAAATTTTAACTGTAAGATTATTTAAAATGACTAGTTATTTGGAAACTTTGAAATTTTTAAACTGTAATTTTGATTTAAAATTTTAATAAAATGACACAGTTCTTGCTCTCTAGAGGATTGTATCCACATTTCTCATTTGTTTATAATTTTGATATTAAAGCACTGCCTTTAAAGCAAAGAGCAAGTGTAATACTAGTTTCCAGATTAAAAGTTACTGACCTTCAAATTCAAAAATAAAAATGTTGACATTTTCTATTTGGCTCAAAACAATGCTTTCAAAATCTGCCATTATTTTGTTAATGATTTTGAGTCTGAAACCATTTGCTACTGTGTTTATTAATGTTGATGTTCTTTCACTTTGCTGTTAGGTGAAAATTATGAACGTACATATAACAACCTCCAGCAGGAAGGGTGGGTAAAGGTTTTAGTATGTGCAGTTTCCAACTACCATCTCTTTATGCCATATATCAACCTTGAAAAAATATTTTAAGATGGTAGTATGGTATTTTATGTCTTAGATGAAATAAATAGCTACATTCTTTTCTGTTCCCTTCAAGTAAATTGCTTATTGCATGATGAAAAGGGGTCCATAGATTCTTAGAAATATATATATTTAGTAATGCTGCTTTTTCAGTTCTGCTTGCATACATTTTGTTTATTTTTGGGTCTGGCAATTTAAAAACAAAATCAAAAACAAATCATATCCATCCATTACTATCTTTGTGATTCAAGTGCTTGAAATTTCCAAGAGTATGTCTGTATAAGTCTTCTATCTGTTTGGCCTCATTTGGTATACTTGCAGACTTCATTTTGTTTTCTTTCTCTTAATTCTCTTAATTTAATCTCATGGGAGAGAAAACATGACCATTCTTTTATATACTGTACTTCATTCTTTCATCCAGTTCATACTCTTTAACTGCTTCAGATTCATATATTTGTTTTTGTTAGTGGAGTTGCTGCAGTATCAGCTATGGTGGTGCTTGAGTATAACATAGATGGAAACAAGTTATTTCTCTAGTAGGGTTTCATTCTATTTTTTGTTTTGTGTCAGTTGTGTAATCTCAACTCTTTAAGAACTATCTTGTGCTGTCAGAAATTCCTTATTTTTACCCTTTAAATTGTCCGTACTGCTAAGAACTCAAGTACTCCCTAATTCTGTAAATTTCAGTGTTCAAAAACTTGTGTTAGTAGAACTTATCTTGTTGTTTTGAGTATATATTACTGGAAAAAATTATAACTGAGGTGAAAATTACTTTATACCTTGGCGTTGGCAAACTGATTTCCTAATAGGAAATTACCTCTTTCACTCTCTATTCTTTAATAAAAATGCTATAGGCTTCACTTTCCTAGAAATCTGAAAGTGAAATTTGTCTTGTAGGTGTTCTACTGTTAGTTACCTGAGTAACTGTAAGTTTTTTTTGTTTAAGCCCAAAGTTTTTATGTAAACATTGATAGCTGATTTAAGCATCAACTTTTACTAATTAACAATGCTCATATTTTCTTTACATTTTATATTCTGGAATCTAATTTCTTCAAAATTTGGTTTACTTAAAACTTAATTGAACTAGTTTCCAATTTGTCTACTTTCTATCATTTAAATTCATGTTATGACATAAAAGTATTGAACATGCTTGAGAAATAATTTGATTCTCTTAATAATTCATTTGCGTGTTCTGAATAGTTACCATCCTTTGCATGTCTATGGCTTGCTGCTTATGTTTAGAAGAATTGTAGTTCATTGTACTTAGAAACTTTTTTTGGTTTTATGTAATACGAACTTGGCACATATACGCTCTTTATATCCACTGCTATATTGACTTTATGTATTCTCGTTAGCAGCCAGCAGTCGACACCATCTTTGGTCACAAATGACTTTTAACAGGATGCATTATAATGGTCATTTTCTTTGCTTAAGTTCACCTTACTATTCATTGTATAGGTTCTATGGAAAATATGTGTTTTGACAATGACATTTCATGCTGAAAAAATACTTTTACTATGTATGATCCAGTAAATATATTCATTCCCACACATACATGCTCTACCTACTCTTCTGTTCTCCATAGTAAAGTCCTTCAATAACTCATGACTTGTAAAATATTTATATTCAAGTATCTTATAAGTACTTTTGTATAGTCTATTCATTATTTGTAACCTGTTTAGAAATTCCAAGGTAAAAACACAGAAAGTTATTAACCTTTGAAGTAGAAAAATTACAGTCACCTACTTAGAAAAATGGATACCAGTTCCAGGATGTCTGTAATTTTGTAAAATAATTTTTATTTCCTTAGCAGACAACATACTTCCTGGTAAAAGGAAGAGCACCTACAAGATGGTAAAGCTCTGTGAACTGAATTCTTCTTTGATCAGAAACCATTGTAAATTTTGGTAGCTAGACATTGAATCTAAAATGATCATGTTAAAAATCATTTTGAATGTGATTCAGTCTACCCCAGTAATACTTGCTTTTATCTCCAGTAACTTTTGAGGAAGGGGGGAGGGAAGTGGGGTAAAATAAAACCTGCATTCCTTCAGGTAGGTACAAGTGTAGAGCTAAATCAAATTTTCAGTTATTCATCAAAGATAATTAACCTCCATTAAATTATGAAAATTGAATTTTCCTGCCCTTTTCAGTATTAAGTTGGGTATGGAGTTGTTCATCCATATCACCCTTATCATTGCCTCTGTGGACCCTATCGATTATTAATACTATTTGACTGATTTTTCTATTATTTCCAATTCTGAATTGATAACCCTTGGCTTTTATTTCATTGCTTAACAATGTTTGTATCCTTTATTCAGCCAATAGTTTACACTGGCCTATTTTGTATCAGTCAAGATTTTTCTCAGGTAACAGCTTTATTATTACTATTTTTTTAATTAACAGAAGAGGTAGGATTATATAAGAGAAAACTAAGATTATAAAAAGGGACTTTACAACTCTATTTCCTGTTCTACGTGGACATTGTCTCATATATGTAATCGAACAAAGGGGGAAGTTTGTTATTTAATTGTTTGCTTTTGTACAAAATTATGTATGCCACTGAACTCAGTGTTTGCTGGCTTTATTATAACATCTGCATAAAAACTGATGAAATCTAGTTGGTATATAAGTTAAACCTTAAAAATATGCAATTATAGATGTATCTGTAAGAAAAATATTTATGCATTTTTTATTTTAAGCATATTTTCTTACAAAGTTACTTTGCAGATTATAAATTTTCTTACTAGGATGAAAGCTAAATATTGTCCACTAGTCATTTTTACTGGAGTTAAAAAATTAATTCACTTCCGTATATTATCTGTTGCATTTCTGCTATTTTTGTAAATTTGCATACTGTAACCATAAGCGTGCATTTGTTGAGTCTGCTTTATATGACAAAATATTTTTAATCATTTCACTTTTACTAATCATCAAAGGGTTGTAGTCATCCTCTTGTAGTTTCCTTTTTAGCAAAACTATTTTCTGTGGATTGAGGCTTCACTTCAAAAGCCTAATTTTTTAGTGTTCTAGAACTTTCTGGAAAAACTTAGAAAAGCTTTTGCACCTTATAAATAAATAACAGCCTTTTTTTTTTGTTTTGAAATGTTTAAGAAAATAAACGTGATCTGCTACTTTCAGTTTTTATTTCATTGTACATCTTGATAATAAATGCCATTTTAAAAGCAAAAGTTCCCCAAATCTATCATAATTGTTGAGAAACTAATGTAAAATATGTTTCATGGTTGAAGGAAAATGTAGGTGAAAAGCTAGCTGTTTCCATTTGAATATTGTATGTAATCTTTAAGTAGTACAGGTTAATTTGTACTTAAATCTCGACATTGTTATCATTGCATGTATTCACTGTTTTCAATGTGTCAACTGTTTTCTCTTTATAGACTAGTATTTCATAGTACTCAGTCATCCCATACCAACATCTGGTCTCTCAACTTGTTATATGAAAATCTTTTATCACTGATCTCCATTGTAGGTGTTTTCCGATGCATTCTACCTGAGTTGTACATTTTTTTTTTCTTTTATCTGCTTCTGTATACAGGCTGGCTTAGCGGGAGCTCCAGCCCGTGCTGTATCAGCTGTAAAGAATATGAATCTTCCTGAAATCCCAAGAAATATTAACATTGGTGACATCAGTATAAAAGTGCCAAACCTGCCCTCTTTTAAATAAAAAAAAAATAAAGGCCACTCCCAGGTAAAATCCAGGGGGAAAGTCATCTAAGTTTACCATGCAGTTGTTTACCAAAAAATAGAGGAGGAGAGAATTAACTTTTGCTCTTGGATTTAAGTCAAGGTACTGTATAGATATTGTGTAAAATCAGTTTGGAAGATCAATGTTGGCTTTTCTTGCTCAGTGATTTTAAAGAAATTGAGTAGTTCTGGTATGGTCTTTTTTTTTTTTTTTCTTTTCTTTTCTAAATTGCATTCCTATGCCCACCTAAGGCATGCCTCTCCTCCAATGTATTGGCTATTACAGTATTTCAGATGTATTTGAGACATTTCTTAAATTATGTACAACCAAATATTGGTGTTTTGTATGAATCACAAGTGCAGCATTCCTTAATTCTTTCTGGTACTTGTCACAGTTGTTATTTAAAGAACCAAGTATGTATTGCATGAAAACATTATGACATTTTTCTTTTAGTTTAAATAAACTCCAAGGTAACTGGACTTCTAAGTACCGTTCTGTTCGCCTGATACCTACTTTAGCAATAATTTTTTTTAAGACCCTCTGATTCAACAAAGTAAATAAAAGTATATTTTATCACTGTTAAGTAGTTGTTAGTGTTGATTTATTTATTATTCAGAAACTCACTGAATTATTCAAAACTCACTTCACATTTGAAATGACATTCATTTTTATTATAATTCTACTTTATTATTATATGTTGTTTAATGTCTTTTGTGCTTACTTTATACATGAAACTATCATCGTATGTATGCATAGGAAAAACAAAGTATACATAGGGTTAAATACTTCTTCTATTTAAGAGATCTTAAAACATATCTCATGGATAAGAGGGTTCTTATCCTGTTAGTCAGGGTTTTCCAGAGATATGGAAACTGTGTGTGTGTGTGTGTGTGTGTGCGTGTATGCATGTATGTAGGGAGGGAAAGGAAGAGGGGAGAAAGATACTGAGAACTGATTTATTATAAGGAATTGGCTTATTTGGATATGGAGAACCAAGGAGATAATGAAGAATAATTAATTGATTAACAAATTAATTGTCATTTTGTAAATTTACTATTAAGTCCCAAGATCTGCAGGGTGAGTTGGTTAACTGCAGACCCAGGAGGACCGAGCTTACAGTTCTAATCTGAGTGTGAAGACCTGAAAACCAAGAACAGTGATGATGCAGTTCAAGGCTAAAGGCTTGAGACACAGGGTGAGCCAATATTCAAGTTTGAAGACAAGAAAAAGCCTGCCTTTCCTTTTTACAGACTGTCAAACCCACCTTCTTTGATGTTGCACCTTCTCCAAATTTCTGCTGTCCTTTCCTTCATTCCAGTCTGTAAATATGTATTAAACCTCAGCATTTTACTACAATGTTTCTTGAAAAAGTCATCCATGTCAGATGCCTTTATTTTCTATTTCCACATTTCTAGTTCTCTGTGAACTGCTAAATTACTAAAGACAGTTATTCTCAATCCCTTTATAGAATGTATAAATTGATTTCTTCCCCAAATTTTCTCTTCCATCAGCTTTTTAATATATCTCATATTCAATTGATTCTGTTTTCTCACAGCCCTTTTTCTGTGGCTTTGTTGATTGATTAAAAAGAACTGACCAGGGGGAATTCTCTTATTTGGAAGAAGGTTAACCTTTTTCTACGTTGGCCTTCGACTAACTGCATGAGGTTCATCCACATGAATGAGGGCAGTTTCCTTTCAACAGTTTACCAACATTTAAATGTTAATCTTTTTTGAAAAAGCCCTCACAGAAGTACCCTAGAAGTGTGGCTATAGCCAAATGCTTGTGGGTTAGTCATGTTGTCACATAAAAGTGAACCATCATGGTATGTTCCTAACTAGCTAAGAAAAAAAGGGACAGAAAGAATTTATTTTTGAAATGGAAAGATAATATGTTTTTAGAAATATATAGTGAGAGGGAAGAAATAGGGCAGAAGATAGGGATAGGAGCTAGACTTCTTAGAAAGTGCTTGGTTTTGGAACCATGTAAATGTTTTACATAATTTCTTTTTTTTAAGATTTATTTATTTATTTATGCATACAGAACTGGGGTACAGGCCAGAGGTACAGGGGCAGTGAGAGGCTTCACCAGAGACAGAGTGGGGAGCAAAACAGGCAGGTCAACAAAGTACTTCGGAGGGGAGCAGCGGGCGGGTCAGGAGAGGTCTGCCACGCCATGTGGGTCACCTCCGGGGCAGGCGGGGATCGAACTCATGCGGAAGTGGCTTTAGCTTCTTAGTGCTGTGCTTTAGTCACTGCGCCACCAGGTAGGGCCCCATAATTTCTAATGAAAATTAAATTTTTAAAAAGCAATGCCCAAAAATTGAAAGCAAAGTAAATAAATTGCAATTATTTGGCATAATCATCCAGAAATGAGCTGTTTCATATGACCTTAAGACACTTGACTATATACCATTAAAGACAAAATGACCTTCTCTGCACGCAAACAAAAAGGTATTCTTTGATCATTGTATAGGTAATATTTTTAAATATGTGGATGGTGGGGGAAAGTAAAGGACAGAGTACCTCGGTGCCTGTAATGGACACTCTTGGAGTGAAGCGCCCTTTTCCCTCAGCTGCTGGCAGGGTGCTCACTGAGAGTACTCAGTCAGTTGCTCTCTGAGAACTGCTGTCAGCTGAAGACAACTTCTCAACCTGAAGTCATTACTCCTCTCCAGGGCCACGCTACATCCAGGTTATAAAAGCCCAGCTCCATTGGCTAAGGCAAGGCAGCTTTGAAAGGCTCTCCTAGCTCCAGTGCTACTCTTGGAATCAACCAAGCCTTTTGTCGTGACTGTTTTGCAAGTTAATTTATCGATAACTGTTCTCTTAACCTCATCATACTTCCTGCAGGCCTTCACAAGCTTCAGTAGGCAGAAGATAGTCAGCCAGTAAGGGCATCACCCGATCTAATAAAATCAAAGGAAATCAAGAATGGATAGTCAGGCTGACAAGTCATGATTTCTTATCTACTGTTTGGGTTCAGAGCTTGTTCGCAGACTCAGAAACCACTGAGGGACACAGTGCTCAAATCTATAGGTGGAAGGACCTTTCAACACCTTAGTAGATTCATACGTCAATCATTTTTTTACCACTTCCCTGAATTTACTTTTTACCACTTCCCTGAATTTACTTTAGTAACTGTATCCTGGGAAATGGGTAATACCCAAAACATTGAGGATTATTGCCACAATTTCTAAGTGGACATTGATAGCTAGGCACTCATGCCCCCCTGCATACATTACATTGGAAACATACAGGATCTAAGCAATAAATTTAGCCTTGACTGAAGTCTTTACTTATAGTCCACTGGATCTAGTGATTCACCTAATGGTCATTTTCCCTGTCAGTAAATATATCTAATCGGCTTGGACACACTTAGTGTTTGGAAAAACCCTGTAGTAGAACATTCGTTCAGGGTGTTGGGGCTATTGTAGAAAAGGGGAGACTTAATAGAAGCTTTGAAGTTGTCCCTACACTCTCAGCCAAGAATTCAAGTAAACAGCAATATTGCATCTTGGGGAGAAGAGTGTCATATTTATAGACCTAAAAGGTTCAAAAGGTCCCAGTCATATAGTCGTGTAAGTGGCCAGTTCGCTGTAGCAGCTATGCCATATATGGTATCTTTGTTAGAGCAGATTTACAAGATCCCAGGGAGATGGTATGTGGCAATTGTGCTGGTGAACAGATTCTTTTCCATCCCTGTTAAGAGGGAGGCCTAGAAAGCTTCCCTTCTGGATACACAGGCGTGTGCTATTAATGTTCACTTGCCTCTCTTCAGCCATGATGGAATCTGAAGGAATCTGGATCATTTGAACCTCATTATGGGTCCACATATAGATAACATGTTACTTGGATGGTACTTTTATTGTGTTACTACATGAATGAGGATTTGCAGACAAATAGAAGTCCTTGGAAAGATTTATGCTCTCAATGAGCAGGAGATAAACCCTGTGAAGATCCAGAGGCCTGCATATCAGTGAAGTGAAAATTTTGGGGATCCAGTGACCTAGGCTATCCTGGTAAACCATCTAAAAGCAAACAACAGTATTGTATTTCACAACTTCACTAATCAGAGGCAAGTACAATGGTTGGTTGCCCCCAAGATCTTACAGGCAACATATGGCATACCAGGAGAACCACTGCAACCCATTTACACAAAGAGTTCCTAGCTTTGAGGGAGGCCCAGGACAGAAAAAGTATCTGCAATAAGTCCAAGAGGATCACTTGCTACAGTGCACTTAGACCGCAGTTCTGACAGCAATGACACTAGCACTGTTGTTAGTGATGGGAAAAGATGTGTGGTATTTGTGTGGTATGTATGACCTGCACCAGTTGAATTATAGCATAGACACCCTGTGAGTCTGCAAACAGAACATGGTAGCAGAAAGAGGAAATTATATACCACTTGAAAAATAGTTCCTTGGGTGGTGCTAATCCCTGAGTTAGAGAAGTATTTGATACAGAGTGTAGTTGGTATTTGTGAAACATAACAAAATTATAAGGATGGGTAAATTCAGCAGAAATCCATAAGAAGATGCAAGTAGAACATGAAAAAGATTGGGACCAGAGGGCATAGTTAGCTACACAAGCCCTGGTCCCTACCTCATTCTTTACCATTGATAACTGTGTCTCCTTCAGACCCTGGGACAGGATGATGATGAGTAATCCTTCCATTGAGCACCAGCTTTGGGTTGTATACACATATCCACACTGTATGAAGATAATAATGGCCCCAGGACACATAGGCAATAGGTACATAGGATTCATAGGCGGTAACTAATGGCTTGGCTATTCAAAGGCCTGGAAGAAGAAAAAAGATCTGGGGCAAGGAGGTCTGCAGAAGAGGTATGTGGATAGACCATGGGAAAGAACATTAATATATGATAACTTTTTAATTGTATCTGATCCATCAGAGATCATCTGTCACAGAAGAGACTATACTGCTCAATAAAATGATATACTGCAAAGTGTTCACTGTACCTCTGATACTGGCCATCACGGTATTGGCACAGGGGAACTGGAATGAAGTAGCCAGGACTGCAGGACACACATGAGCCCAACAGCACAGACTCTCTCATGTAGCTTGTAGCACATGTCCAGCAAAAGAAACCAATGCTGAGCCCTTGAGAAAGCATCTTCCCTTAAGGAAACCAGTCACTTGGTAACAAGTAACTGTGGACCATTTCCATCGTAGGGAAGAAAATTTACCCTAACTAGCATTGACAGACATTCTGAGTATAAACTTTTTGCATGGCTGTATGGTGTCAGACATCATCACCATCAGTGGATTTATAAACGGTTTGACGAATCTACATAGGATCCTCCATACATCTCAAAGGACCAAGGAATCCACTTCATAGCAAAGGAGGTGCAGCAGTGAAAACAACCATGAGATCAACTAAATGATCTTGTCATTGATTGCAGAGCTTAGCAACTACTGTGCTTATAGAACAATGGAATGGCCTTTTAAAGAAGACGCACATGAGGCATCAGCTTGGAGGTGATACCCTGCAAAGATGGGGCAACAGTTTCCCAGTTATACAACCTAAATTGACAGCCATTATATGGTGCTCTGTTCCCAAGAGAGATGCCCTGCCTGGGTCCAGGCACCAAACATTAGAAGGTGTGACCCCACTTAAACTACCCAACAGTGAGTCACTAGGCAAATTTCTCCTTCCTGTATTCACAACTCTGGGATCTGCTGAGTACAGAGGTTGTGGTTCCCAGAAAGAAAATGCTTCCTCCAGAGAAACAACAGGAGTCACATTAACCTTTAATATATAGCTGTCTTCAGTCATCTCAGGAGCCTCATGAAAAACCAGTTGGGGGGGGAAAGCACCCCCAACCTTCATCCCCCACAGCTCACTGAGGTCTTGATCAAAAATGTGTCTTTCAGAGCAGCTAAAATAATAGCTATCATGACTCATCTAATGAAAATCACAGCTACTCAGGAGACATGTTTCATTAAGGCCCTGCTGCTAGGCTTCCTGCTGCTGACTTAGCAGCTCACTCTGAGATTTTGAAACCAGATGTGAACGTATCAGTGTGTATATGTGTGTCTGTCTGTTGGGGGTTTGAGGGGTGGTGCAGTGTAAAGGGAAAAGAGAGAAGAAAGAGATAGCAAGCCAGAGTGACAGATTACTGCAGATGATAAAGAGGTAAGAAACCTGTTAGGCCCCTACCCATGTAAATTCACAAAATTTAAGAATATAATTTCTATGTTAGAATTAGCTTTCGTGATCAATTGGGTGGAGAATGATGGTGGTATCCTAGCGGTGTATGACATTTCTCCTCCCCCCCCCCCCCCCTTCTTTTTTTTGTGTGTGTATGTGTGATCATGTCTGTCACCATATGTAATTAGACTATTTTCTCTTGCGGTGAGAACTTTTAACTCCTTCTTTTAAAAAGAACTAGTTAAACATCTATCCACAAAGGCATCTCAGTGGTTGCTGAGGAACCAGTATCCTACATCAAGGCAGCTGGAAGGACACTCATCTACATTTATTTCCAAAAAATACACAAACAGGCTGTGGTACCAAAGGAGTGAGCCTGCTGCACCCCTGCTTGCCCAAGTAGGGGGAAAATCTTTGGGACCCTGGCCTCGTCACATAGTCATGGGCAGGAGAGAACAGAAGGGAGCCCAGCCTGCCTGAGGGATGAGGGAGAGAGGGAGGAGCTCCCTTCAAGCTCTCTGAGCCTCTAGAGCTCACTGCATGGTGTTGAGCTGACAAATGTTGGAGACCTGTCCAGTGGAGGAGGTGGAAGGTGGCCAGTGAGAACTTGGCTACCCCAGTTTTATGGGTCACAGCTGTAGAAACCTGTTTCTCAGCAGTATTTAGTGTACTGAGGTGGCATCTTCATGACCTGAGGAGAGGGAGAGAAGGGGAAGGAAACATAAGAATATCAGAGCATGTGCAAGGAGTATGGCATTGGCTGACTGCTGTTGAACTTCCACAGAAATGCATTACAGAGGATCTCCCCACTGGGTTTGTGGGTACCTCCATCACCCCGAGTGCTAAACCCTTTTCTGCATCCCTGCCTCCACTATGAACACTCCACAGCTGGATGGTGGTGAGTGCGCCAGAGTGTCGCAGTGAGAGCCAGTTTGTTAATTGGGGTGCTCCTAGAAAAATTGGTCAGGATCTGAGGAGAGAAACCTTAAGTGAGCGATAGTGTTGCCACCTGGAAAATGAGAGACTTTCAGCCACTAACCTGGTAAGTTATAAGAGAAGGAAAAGATGTGGAAGCTTGAGAACTGTGCCACCAGAGGGAGTACAGAGGGGGAAGCAGGCCTATCTCTTCAAAGGCTGAGGAAACCCCAGATACTGCAACAGCAATCATTGAGGAAGCTAATAACGATGTGAGGAGGTGTCTACTACTTCAAATGGGAAAACAGATGCACAAATACAAGGAACATGAAAAACCATGAAAAGATGTCACCTCTAAAAGGTATCAATTTGTCAACAATAAAGCTCAAAGCTGTGGAATAATGTGCCCGATGAACAAAAAACTTGGAGTAACTTTTTTGGAAACAGTTCATAGTGAACTACAAGAAAACTCAACAAGATAATTAAATGATATTAGAGGGAAAGCACACATAAGTGAATTCCTTCCTAAAGAGAGAAATATGAAGATGATGATGATAAAAACTAACTAATTTGGTACCTGAAGAAGTCAATGAGTGAGTTGAAGAAAAGAGAATGTCTGTAGCAGGGTAAAGCAGAAGGAAGATAGAATGACTTAGAGGATAGGAAACTCTGAGATAACAAACAAGCAAAGAAAAGAACAAAGAAAGCCTAAGTGATCTATGGGACTGACTGAAAGGGGCAACTTTTAGAATAATTGAGCTCCCAGGAGAATAAGGACAACAAATTTATTAAATAATAGCTGAAAAATGTTCCCAAACCTGGGGAAAGACTTGGACATCCAAGCTCATGAAGCCATTGATCACCCTGAGTGCAAATAGATGAAAACAACAAAAACAAAGGATTTAAAAAACCCTATAGGTAGCAAGATGGGGGAAGAAGTGTAGCCTATAAAGAGATTTCCATTAGACTTACAGTGGATTTCTTAGCACAAGCCCTATAAATCAGGGGAGAGTGGAATGACCTATTACAGGTATTGAAAGATAACAGCAGCAAACCAAGAATACACAGCATGGCAATTCCCATACAAACAAGAGCTGAGGACATTTCATCCTCACTAGAGCTGCTGCCTTGTAAAATATATTGAAAGGAATTCTTAAAGCTGAAATAAAAAGATGCTAATCAGCAACACACAGAAAGTATACGCACAGAAATGAAAACAAATATACAATATGCTGGTGAAGGTGAAAAATATAGTCAGATTTAGAAAACTGATTCTATAATAAAATGGTATATTAACCACCTTATAATAGATAAAAAGAAAAAGGTATTAAAAAACAACTTTAACTACTATATAATTGGTTAACAACACAACATTGAAAGGGATAAAATGTGTCATCTTATATATGTTTTACTATTGTAGTAACCGTAAAGCAGAAATCCAGAGTAGATTCATAAAAGATTTTTTGAAAGTATAAACTATAGAAAACCATCAATTTACAATAGTAGGCATAAACTGAGGGTAAAAAAAAAAAAACAAACAGAAGGAATCCATAAGGTGACAGTATTAAGAGCTTATATATCAGTAATTATGTGAAAAGTAAGTGGATTGAATTCACCAAAATGTGGTTGTATAAATTAAACCAAGATCCACTGTATGTTGCCTACAAGAAACTCACTTCAGTTTTAAGGACGCATATTGGCTCAAAGTGAAGAAAGATACTCCATGCACGTAGAAACCAAAAGACAGCAGGACTAGCACACTTATACCAGACAAACTAGACTTTCAACCAAATATAATAGAAGACAAAGAAGGTCACTATATAATGAAAAATAGGTCAATAATAAAAAAGATAATAGCAATCATAAATGTATGTAACCAACATTGGAGCACCTAAATATATTAAGCAAATAACAATATATATGAAGGGAGAAATAACCATGAATGCAGTAATAAGGGACTTTGATTCCTACTTTAAGCAGTGGGTAGATCATCTGCACAGAAAATCAACAAGGAAATGTTTTAATTAAACTATTAATTTAGACCAAATAGATCTAGCAGACATTTATAGAGTATGCTATCTAATAACAGCAGAATTCAGTCTTCTGAAATGAATATGGAACATTTTACAGGATAAATCATGTAATAGGACACAAAACATTTAGCAGATTTAAGAAGGTTGAAATCATGTTGCTATCTTTTCTGACCGAAATGGTATGAAACTAGAAATGAACATGAAGGAACCTGGAATATGTACAAATGTAGGGCAAACAACCAACACAATTCTGAGCAATCGATGGACCTGGAAATAAATGAAATGAAAATGTCAAAGCAAATGAAAATGAAAACAATATAACAAAATCTGTGGGATGCTGCAGAAACAGTTCTGAGAGGGATAGGCATAATTAATAGGTATAGCAATTAGACAAGACAAAACATACTTCTTTTTTAAAAAAGATTTATTTATGCATGCAGAACTGGGGTACAGGCAAGAGGTGCAGGGGAGGTGAGAGGATTCACCAGAGACAAGAATGGGAGCAGAACAGGCAGACTGACGAAGTACTCTGCTGAGGGGAGCAGTGGGCGAGTCAGGGGAGGTCTGCTGTGCCATGTATCACCTTCAGGGCCAGGGGTGGAAGTTGGCACTGAAGCAGCTGTAGTTTGCATGCAGTGCTGGGCTTTAACCTGCTGTGCCACCAAGGAGGGCCCCAAATGAAACAAATTTCTATGTGATGATTACATAGAAATCCCAGATTGAACCAAGAAACTTCTAGAACTAATAAATGCATCAATGTTCTGAGATATAAAATCAACATACAGAAGTCAGTTGCATTTATATATACAAGCCATTAAAACACCTAAAAAGGAAATAAAACTCAACTCAATAAATAAAATTCAATTCACATTAGCATAAAAATATTAAAACAACTGGTTTAAAATGTAACCAAGGAAGTGAAAGATTTGTACAACAAAACCACAAGACTTTCTTGAAAGAAATTGAAGACAAACAAATGGAAAGGCGTTTTTCCAAGAATCAGAAAAATTAGTAGCGTTATGATGCCTGCACTACACAAAGTCATCTATAGGTTCAACAAAATCCCTATTAAAATTCTGTTGGAAGTTTTCACAAAAATAGAAAAACAATAATAAAATGTGTATAGGCCAATATAAAAAAAAAATTCGAGATGGCAAAATATAATGAGAAAGAAGCCAGCGGAATCACATATCCTGACTTCAAATTACATCACAAAACTACAGTAATTAAAACAGTATTTTACTGCCATAAAGACAGATACATAGACTGAAGGGACAGACAAGAGCACTCAGAGTTAAACCTCCATGTGTAGAATCAACTAATATTTGACAAGGGAACTGAGAACACCCAATAGGAGAAAGGATCCTCTCTTCAACAAATGGTGTTGGGAGACCAAACAGTTACAATCAAAAGAATGACGCTGGATCCCTATCTATGACACTACTCACAAAAATTAATTCAAATTGGATCAAAGACTTGACACTGGTCTTGGCCATGATCATTTTTTAAATCTGACTCCCAAAGCATAAGTAAGTGAGACTAAAACTAAAAATACTCTGTATAACTAAAGAAACCGTTGACAAAATGAAAAGGTAACCTACCTCTACTTCATGGAAGAAAATTTTTGCAAAACATATATCTAACAAGGAGTTAATATCCAAAACATATAAAGAACTCATATAACTCAATACCAGAAAAGACAAATAATGTGATTTAAAAATGTGCAGAGGATCTGACTTTTTCTAAAAAGAGTATGGATAAATAGCAGATACATGAAAAGATGCTCAACATCATTAATCATCAGGGAAATGTAAATCAGAACCACAATGAGATGCCATTGCACACTTGTCTATAAAACGACAATAGCATTGGTGTATTTATATGCTATGCAATGGTAAGGCAGTATGCTAGCAATTGGCAAGGATGTGGAGAAAAGAGAGCTCTATGCATTGTTCAAGGGATTGTAAATTGACTCGGCCATTATGGGCAATAGTATGGAGGTTTAGCCAAAAAACTGAATTAGAATTAGCACATGGTCACACAGTTGCATTTCTGGATATCCAAGGAAATGAAAGCAGGATAGTGGAGAGATAAGTGCATACCCATGTTCATTGCAGCATTATTCACAATAACCAAGGTCTGGAAACAATCAAAGTGCCTGTTAACTTATGAAAGGATAAAGATGTCTCTCTCACACGCATTGGATTATTGGATTATTTTTCAGCCGGGAGAAAGAAGGAAATTTTGTCATTTGGGAAACCATGGATGAAAACCAAGGGTCTTAATGTTTTGTGAGGTCAGACAGAAAAAGATAATTACCATATATGCTATAGAGAATCTGAAAAAAGCCAAACTCAAAAAACAGAAGTAAAATAGTGGTTACCAGGGACTTAGGTTGTGGGAGTAGAGAGTTGTTCAATGTAAACTTGCATCTAGTAGATCAGTAAATTCTGGAAATCTGATACACTGTATGCTGGTTGTAAATGGCAATATTGTAGTATAACTATCAAACTTGGCAAAAGACTACCTTTTTTAAATCCTGCCACAAAACAGAAATGATAACTGTGGAATACGATGGAGCCGCTAGCTACAATGGCAATCTCACTGAGTATGTAAATGTCTCAAATACGTTGTGCAATTTATAGGATGATGTATGTCAAATAGATTTTGATTATAGAGCATTGATAGGACTAGGAAAAAGAAAAGGAATAACTTAACGGACTTCTCCCATTTCAACCACCCACACCTTAACAGTTCCTTCACTTTGAGCCAGTTATAAAATAAACATTTAGCAATGCTTGAAAAAAAGTCCAGCACACTCCTTGTTCAAGGGTGATTAATCGCATGACCTCTAGAATGAATTCTAGCTTGGTAAATCAAATACTCAATCTGTCCAAACCTTAGTTTTCTTTTCTGTGGGGGGGGGGGGGAGGAATGCCAGTATTACTTACCTTACAGAATTACTGTAATGATTGCATGAATAATCATGTAAAGTGCCCTGATAGTGCCAAGTGCAAGGTGAGCATTCAACGAAATGGCGAAATGGTGGCTTTTAGTTTTTAGTATGCCCTTGCTTCAGAAGAAAGTATACCAATACTTTGGTATACCATACCAAAGAAAGAATGTTTTTCACTTTCAGTGTTTCACTTGGAACATTTCGATCCCTTCCTTAACCCTTCAAGCTCCTGAAGTTTGGTTTGCTAAGGCCTCACCACCTCAGTACCTCATCCCCCCTCTGGCTTGGAGAGGAGCTGTGTATTGCAATACAGATGTGAAGATCCAAGCGTGCTCTACAATAAAGCTATCTTATTTTCACAAGGCTGGATTTTTAATTATTCTGTGTAAAAGCCCTTTTTGTGATGTACCTTCCTCTTCCTGCAGTTTATTTTTATAGGTGCTTTTATGTTCCTGTGAACTAAGAAGACACAATAACACTCAAGGCACAAAACCATTCACTCTGGAACGAACAATATATTTTCCCCCAAAAAAGCACCCCCCATATGAAGGTTAAATTAGGTTATTTTTGCATTCTAGCCTTTGATACCAAGCACCACCACACCCTCCCCCATTTTGTATATCGTCTCCTCACCCCAGTGGCCTGGCTCGGTGAGTGGGTCTAGGCCTCCCTTAGAAATATATTCCATGATGGCTTTAATTAGATGTCATTTCCTAAACATATGGTATATTTTATACCAGTTATTTGTAGAAACAAAAGAAACTGGTTGCTGACTCTCCCTTCTCTGCTTCAGCGGCTTTCTAGTGCCCTACAGTGGAACACATAGGTTTAGGGACAGTGACAAAGTAATTTTTAGAGTGAAATTAGGATAGTAACAATTACATAATTTGGAAGTCATTATCTTTTCAGTTGTCATTGAACCAGTGAAATGGGACCTGTGTCCCATTCAAAGGGTTTTCAAATGTACTGTATTTATTTATTTATTTATTTTTAAGATTTATTTATTTATTCATACAGAACTGGGGTACAGGCCAGAGATGTGGAGGGTGAGAGAATTCACCAGAGACAGAGTGGAGAGCAGAACAGGCAGATCGACGAAGTACACTGCTGAGGGGAGCAGCGGGCGGGTCAGGAGAGGTCTGCCTCAACTTGTGGATCTCCTCCGGGGCAGGCGGGGATCGAACTCAAGCGGAAGTGACTTTAGATTCGCAGTGCTGCGCCACCAGGGAGGGCCTTTCAAATGTACTTTAAATCTGACTCTAGGGCCCTTCTTGTGGCACAACGGGTTAAAACGTAGCACTATGAAGTTGTCCACAGCCACTGCAGCACGAGTTTGATCCCCGGCCAGGGAGTTGACCCACATGGCGTGGCAGGCCTCTCCTGACCTGCCTGCTACTCTCTCAGCAGTGTATTTCAGTACACTGCTCTGCTCCCCACTCTGTCGCTGGTGAATCCTCTCATCCCTTGCACTTCTGGCCTGTACCCCAGTTTTTGTATGTATGTATGTATAAATGAATGAATGAATGAATGAATGAATGAATAAATAATCTGACTAGGAAATCTCATAGCCTCAACCAATAGCTTTTAGATGACTCAATGAGTTACTTTGTAGTTGTGGATGCCTGTAGCAATCTACAGTTGTGCTCCGTTGTTCACTGAGCAAAAGGTTTGGAATAAGCTGCTGAGGACCAAAATTCTTTATACTTTTAACCAATCAGTGCTTTCAGCTTTATTAATAATCTCTCTTAAATGCACCTGTTATTTAGCAAATGCAGCTGTAATTAAATTTAAAAATTGTTGAGTTCCTCCAAAAAAACTCATATACCAATCTAAGCCCTAAGAGCAGTTACTAGGATGATGGAAGTTTTGGAAGCTGTTCACAGCCTGAGGGTGGAGCCTGCATGAATAGGTCTTTCTACAAGAAGCCCTATGCAATAGGAAGTCTATGACCTGGACCAGGGCCCTCATTTGATTCAGACTTCAGAACTTGAAAACTATGAACAGTAAATTTTGATTTGTAAACCACCCAGTCTAGGTTGTTTAGCTACTCAAATTGACTTAAGGCAAGCCTAATTCACAGGAGATTTTCATGCTTTATGCTAGGCAAGAAAGGCATACTTTTGGACCACTGGATGTAGTAATTGAAGTCCAGCCTGGACAAGGGTTTCGAAAGAAACTGACGTCAAATGGACAGAGCTAAGAGGAGATGCAATTGCAGGTTGGTTTTTGAACGTTGGCACTATCTGGGACTGGATAATTCATTGTTGTAGGGGCTGTTTTCTGCATTGTAGGATGATTAGCAATAGCATCCCTGGCTTCTACCTACTTGACACCCATAGAAGCTTCCCTTTTAGTTGTAGCGTTAGAAATGTCTCGAGACATTGCCCAAAGTCATCCTCAGCTGGGAACTATTGAAACGAACTACACAGATTCCAGAGAAATGCTTTCTGCTGTATCTTGGTCAGGCCCCTGATGATAGCGGCATTGACTATCAGCTACCAAGAGCCACTTGTCATTTGTACTCACAGGTAAATGCTTAAACTCACCTCCACAGGGCTCCAGTCTACCTTCTTAGAGCCAAATTTCTTACCTGAACACCTGTTTTCAAGCTAATCATCAGGAGATTATGAAATCAACTAAGAGGTCCTAACCAATATATTTAAAAAAAATTCACTTAAAAAACAAAATGGTGGAACAAAAAATTAATTGATGTGTATAACTTTGGTGATGTACAACTGTGTATACTTGTTCATATTGGATATTGATGTAGAATGTATTTCTTACCAAGGATTAGCAATTAAAACAATTTGAGAATTCTGGTTCTATTTTAACATTTCCCTTTGACATACAGTTTTCCCCTCATGCACAATGTACTAGTTTCTCTTTGTTGCTATAACAGATTGCCACAAAATTAGTAGCTTTTGCCTCAAACTTAGTACGTGTTTATTCTCTTACAGTTCTGGAGGTCAAAATTCAAAATCTGTTTCACTGCATTAACGTCAGTATGTTGACAGGGCAAGAACCTCGATTATTTAGCTGCAAGGAACTGAATTCTGCTAACAACCAGTGCACTTGGAAGATGATTGTGGACCTCAGATGAGGTAGTCGGTGAAGCTGACATGTTGATTGTAGCCTGTGGGAACCTGCACAGAGAACTTGGCCAAGCTGGGCATGGACATCAGACCCGTGGAAAATATGAGGTATTAATTGAGTGTTGTTTTAAGTCCCTATGATTGTGGTCATTATGCAGGAAGAGAAAACTAATACAAGAATCTGAGGGAATCACTGGAGCAAAATACATACTATACTAGATAGATAAGAGTATTAAAATAAGTGTGCTGTTATACAGTAACATGGAGGAATGTCAAATGCTTTTTTGATAGTAATAAGCCAGGCCCTCAAAAGTGCATACTGTGTGATTCTACTTACATGTTATTCTGGAAACAAAGTTATCCAATTGAAGAACGTGCCAGTCAGCCATTAACAAAGGGTGGGTACTGGAGGACGGGCTGACTATAAAGGGCAATAGGAGGGAAACTGAGGGTAAATAAACTGATTCATCATTCATGGTGGATAACTGCCGCAATACGTTTGTTAAAATTCATGGAACTGCACAGCACAGACGGTAACTTTTTTATTGAAGAATAATGGCCATGTAAAATTATTAGTTTCGGTGTACAACACAGAGATTTATTAATACTTGTATGTGTTGGAAAATCATCACCCTACACAGTTACAAAGTTTTGTGTGTATAATAAGAACTTTTAAGAGCTACTCTTTTGGCAATTTTCAACTGTACTCCAGCTATAGCCACGATGATGTACATTACATCCCATCACTCATTTATTTTATATCTGGAAGTTTGTACCTCTTAACCCCTTTCATCCATTTTGCCCACCTCCACTATGGAAACCACCAATGTTTTCTCTGTACTGTTGAGCTCAGGTTTGTTTTTTTTAAAATTCAGATTTACTGAGGCTCCGTATGTAAGTGAGATCACATGGTATTTGTCTTTCTCCTTGCTGCCTATTTCACTTGGAATATCACCCTTTCGTTTCATCTATATTGGAACAAATGGCAAGGTTTCTTTCCTTCTCAAGACTAAATAATAATCCAGTGTGTTTGTGTATATAATTTTTGCTGTTGTGAATAATATAACAACATCAGAGTGCATATATCTCTTCAATATCTATTTTCATTCCTTTGGATCAATGAATGTTTTTACTTTTAATTTTTGAGGAATCTTCATAATCTTTCAACTATTGCCCATGGTGACTAAACCAATTTAGGTGATATCTCATTGTGATTTCTGAACATCCATGACTGAACATCTTTTTATGTACTTATTGTCCATCTTTATGTCTTCTTTGACAAATGCCTATTCAGATCCTCAGCTCATTTAAAAATCAGCGTTTGTCTTCTTTTTAGTGTTAAGTTGTACGAGCCCTTTCTATGTGTTCAAATGGACTGATTATCAAATATGTGATTTGCAAGTATTTTCTCCCATACAGAAGGTGGCCTTTTCATTTTGTTGATAAGTGCTTCACAACCTTTTTAGTTTGATATAGTTCTGATCATTTATTTTTGCTGTTACTGTCACTACTTTTGAAATAATATTGAAAAATTCATTTTCGAGATTGATATCCAGGAATTTTCTGCCTATATTTTCATTTAGAATTTTTGTGATGTCAAGGTTTACATTCAAGTCTTAGATCCAACGTGGGTGAATTTTTGTGCGAACACCAAATGGGTTTCATTCTTGCGCATGTAAATGTCTAGTTTTCCCAACAGCATTTGTGGGGAAGGCTGTCTTTTCCCTTGACAGTGATTTTTTTCACTGTGCGAATTTAAACATAAATGCAAAAATTAAACAATTGAAAATGAATTACAAAGAGAGGCTAACTAGAACTCCTTGTCCTAGAATTGGGGCCACCATCACAAAATTTAGCTTGAGTTATGGATAAGGTGCTCCCTAATCTTGTCCTCTGAATACTTCACACGGAGCCAGTGTCCACTCAAAGTGATCAACTCCAATATGTGGTCTGGTGAAGTTACTGGATTTGAAAGATAAGCAGAACTGTTAAGCAAAGTGCATTAAGGCGTTTTTAATACTTATACACAGTTGCAATATCAATTGTGTGATGATGGATATAAATAGGAGACATTAGTATGAAATGAATGTTTATCTTAATAAGGATACTGATGGGTAGAGAGAGAAATACATATATATTTCCATTCATGTTTTATAAGTTAGTATACCCACAGGGCCCTCTCTGGTGACAGAGTGGGTTAAAGCCCAGCACTGCAAAGCTGTCCATAGCCAGCCACTTCAGTGTGAGTTCGAGCCCCCACCAGGGAAGTGACTCACGTGGTGCAGCAGACCTCTCCTGTCTCACTCACTGCTCCCCTCAGCAGTGTACTTCATCCATTTGCCTGTTCTGTTCCCTACTATGTCTCTGGTGAATCCTCTTATAGCCCCTGTACCTATGGCCTGTACCCCAGTTCTGTATGCATAAATAAATAAATGTTTAAAAAAGAGTTAGCATGCCCACATATTTATCAGATGAAAGGGTCTAGAAGAAGCTAAAAGGAAAGAAATGCCATGTAGTAGTAGTAATAAACACACCTCACATCCAGATCTTAGATGCTTGTTATCATTCTTGCTCTTTAGCAAGAATTTTAATGACTGCTCAATGTGACTAGTAAAATGTGTGATGATTATCTGAACTGGAATTGTTTTTAATAACTTGCTATTTCTATCAAAATATTAAAATTCACCATGTGTTTTATATGAGGGAGTTGAAGAGAGAAATGCCAATCATCAACAACTCTATAGCTTGATAATATTCTAGTTATTTCATTTTACATGAATTTCCAGGATATTTGGTCCGAGAGAGCTTGTTAAATTGCCACAAGCCATTAGCACATTTACGTGCAGTTACTTATGTCATCAAAATCAAGATAAAGCATATTCTTACTTTTTTTTCCATGGGAACTCCCACACACATACACAAAATTACCTTGATAGTGTGATTTTGCTGCTAAGTTACATAACATCCATTACAGTTAGCCACTCCTGGGAGGAGAAATGCCTCATTGCCACGTCTCAATCCAGCAGAGCTCAGTTCATGTGTAGCCAGGGAGTAGAGCAGATCTAGCAGCAAACAATACATCTAGTGGGAGGTGGCTCTGGCTTGATGTGAGCAATTATTATTTCAGATTAATGTAACTGCAGTAAGGAGCTGGCTGTGAGCAAGTGAAAAAAGGATAAAGCTTAAGAAGAATCATACTCTTTCCAGAACCCTACCCTTAAAAGGAGAAGTGGCAAAATGTGTCAACTTTTGCAATTTAATGCCAATTGGAGGTGAGCTCTAAAAAAGTTAAGGTAGGAAGGTGGTATTAATTTTGCAAAATGTGTCAATATTGTTTTCCTAGAATTGTGTGCTCCATGTTTTAAAACTATGATTTAACTTTTAAAAGTGGAATTCACACTCAACTTTTAGGAATTTATTTTTCACAAATAGACCATTCTTAAAGGTCCTCTAAGCACAAGACTCCACTAGGCACCACAGTATTGTAGAAGTGTACCCCGGCTACTCTGTGATGTGATATATGACCTTGAAGAAACCTTCATTAATCATGTAAATAGAAGCTCTTCTGTAAATATGCAAAAACAGGTGGAATGGCTTTCAGAATTCACCAGCGTTCAGCAAGAAACAACAAAAACTCTGATCTGAAACTCACCCCCATTTCCTGGTGGCTTCATCTTCTTCCCCAGCTCTTCCTGCTGCTGCTTTTCTGTGTAGCCAACCAAAAGTCTACAGGCTAAAATAAATTTGGCTAAAACAAATCCAGTGGTCACATTTAGATTTCCAAGAAAAACAACAAGCAGAAATGAAGTAGGAAGGAGAAAATATGAGAATTCTCAATCCTATACTCTTCATTCCACCTTTATTTTGTGGATATATCACGTCTTCTTTCACCCAGATACTGGCTTGTTATTTTCAGGAAATCATACATTCTAGTTTTTAACATGACCCTACTGTTTTCTTCTCAGACAAGTCTGTTAAGATTTTAATGCAAGTGGACTGTTAAACTGTAGGAATCTGTCAGCATTCTTCAAAAGACTCCGTCGTGGAGAAGATATTTGCAGGTAGACATCTCAATCTGTCATCGTTCTTGGAAAATTTAAAACAAGCAGACCAAATCTAGAAGTAGGAATGAAATGAACAAAATGAAGAGGAAACAGGGCCCTCTCTGGTGGCACAGCAGATTAAAGCACAGCACTATGGACTTGGCCGCAGCTACTTCGGCACGAATTCAATCCCCAGCCAGGGCGGTGACCCACCTGGTGCAGCAGACCTCTACTGTCTCACCTGCCACTCCCCTCAGCAGTGTACTTCCTCAGTCTCTGGTGAATCCTCTCACTACCACCTGCACCTCTGGCCTATATCCTAGTTCCGTAGGCATAAATAAATAAAATAAAATGAAAAGGAAACATAAGGTAAACCTTTATTAATAGCACCAGTGCAGCTGTGTGCAAGTCAATTTTTTGTACAGTTGCTAATTGGGGTAGAGATGATAAAAGCAAAGTGTTACACCACACTATATTACCCTGGGCCACTGTAGTGGAAGGGGCCTGACATTCACCAGGAGTCTCAAGGAGATTAAATTCAAGTATCAAACTCTAGGGTCCATTTCTAAACAATAGTACGGATTCTATTCCTAGTTCTCCTTCCTGTCTCCCAAAGTTCCTGTCTTCCCGGCTCATAGAATCTGCAATGGCAGCATTCTTTTTTCAAAGTGTATCCAGGTTGAAGGTTTGAAATAGTTCTAGAACAAATCTGGCTGGAAGCAAAACAAAGTACACGCATAAAAACAGCTTATGAAAGGGGGAAAAAGTCAAGGTGAATTTGCATTTCTAAGGATACTATGTTTTTGGCCAGAGGAAATAATACATTTTGCTCCTTGGCTTCATGGAGTCCCAGACTGGGCCCCGCAGATGAAGCAGATGTTGATGCCTCTTCCTGAACTGAGTGGCCAGCTTCGTGTCCCTTTAGAATTCCCAAATGTAATTTCCCAGCAGACCGGAACTTGTCCACATCCTCAGTTCAAATGCATTCGCATTCCGAGCTGAATACTCTGAGGCTGTGCTCTCTGATGTAACTGGGGTGAAAAAGTGCACCCTGTTCCTGACAGTCCTTGTGTCCAATATGTCTGTGGCAAATCTTGCTACTTCTGGGAAGACCTGATACTGTTTATCTTTCTTTCATCCCCTTGGCTTTTGTTAGGAAGGGTCAGTGCACGCTAACATTGGTGGGTCCAGCTCTCAAATCCACATGCCCTAAGCAAGCTATAAATCTCATAGGCTTGAAGGGAAGTTAATAGAACACAAACTAGCAGTTCACAACCAGGAAGGAATCATGGAAACCAAATGAATTTAAATGTGAAGATTGAGAATTGAACTGAGAAGAAAATACTAGAAGAACATTGCCATTGCATGCATGTGAAAAGCGTAAGAATCTGTTCCACCTCTTGTAGAAAGAGCCCACGATCTGTGAGAGGTTCACATCCAAGTGGTCTGGGTAATTTGCACACTGGAGCCCCGAAGGAGGTGCAGGAGCGAAGATGTGAACTGTCAGCCTTTAATGGCCATGGATCTCACTAAAGAGCTCGAGGATGGATGGGAAACTTTAATTCAAGTTCAGTTGCCCAGGTTGCTTGTTCAAATAGTAGCGAGCAACAACATGATATCAGAGGCTGATTCTTAGACTTGTCAGCTAAGTAACACATACAGAATAGGGCTTGAATTACAAAGCTAAAATAACCCTATGTAAAAATCTTCTCTGCCCCTGCCTACCACCTTTCCTCACATTATGTCTTTCCTTGGTAAAGAGGCCAGGAGCTGTGCTTGATAGATTCATGGGCTAAGATGAAATTCAGGGACACACCAACCCATGTGGAATTTGTCTATGAGACAATAATTTCACACTCAACTGTGTTACCAATGTCTCTGTGAGACCTGTATTACTACAGGGGAACACCATCATCCATTTTTATTGATAACTCCATCATCCATTTTTATTGATAACTCCTTTAATTTGGAATCATGTAATGTTAATTTTTCTCTATGAGAACGCTCCTCCAGTCAGATTTCACTCAGTACTCAGTCTTTGTTCTCCATTATCTGCGATTAAGAATAGAAAATATATTTCAGCAATTTAAAAAGCATTTATTTACTCATTCCTCTCCCCCCCAAGCTAATCAAGTATTTAAATAAATATAAATATTTATTTACTTTGTGATGTTTATGACAACTGGGAAGACCTTGATCCTTTGTCAATCAGGATCAAAAGAAACAGAATAAGGCACTACCTTGCATAGGTCTCATCAAGGGAGTTATTGACTGTGAAAACTTGGATTTCTGTGCTCTTTCATCAGCATCCTAGACTGATATTCTATCATAGCCCAGCAGAAGGAAAGACCTTTTCATATGACATTCTGGATCCAGCCACAGATTTTCAGATCCATGAAATGTGGAACTAAGGCCCAGCTCTACTTCCATCTGTGAATTCCCATATGCCTCCTGGTGTATTCTCTGGCTGTTCTTGCCATTGTTGACCTCACGACAAGAACATCAGAGCTCCAAGGACATTGTGTTTCCTAGATTCATCATGGGGCCCTGCAGTGGCCTGACGATCTGATCTCATCCACATTTGTCACTGCCCGCTCACTTTCCCTTCCCAGCTGTTAACATCCTAATGCGTGGCAGGGCCTTGCTATGGTCACGCTTTGGGGATCTTTCTGAACAAGAGTGGGCAAGTTACTGTCTATGCTTTTCGGGTATGAGTTTTCAAGTTGTGAACTTAAACCTTTAAAAACAATTTTTTGCACTTTTGTTTTATTTTGCATCATTCTTGCCCAAATGCAGTTTCCTAGCCTCATGGAGAAAAAAAAAAATCATCGCCGAAGTCATTAGGCTATCCAGTCCAATCGTGATTGCGAAAGAACATATTGTTGGTGATTTAAGTGTAAAGGAACCAGAGATAGAGATGGATTCCTTTTAATTAGTACGGTGTTCAAAATGAAAGGAAGGAATGATTTAGCAATATCTGACTTAGCAGTGGTCACTACTACAGTGTTTGCAGGTGAAGCAGAGCATGAGACTTGCTGGATTCTCTATCCTTGAGTGATAGGACCTGCTATATACTTGGTTCTATGGGTGCCTCTCTCAGCTGTGGGTCCTGTCGTGCAATGTAACTCCTGGCACCAGCCAGGAACACTGCCACTGTTCCCAGGGCATTGCTGAGTGATGAGCTGTCACTTGAAGGCATTTAACACTCTTAAATCTGTGGTTCGCAATTGCAGAATATGGCACTAAGGGGGGTATTAAACATTTAGAGCCACAACAATATGTCATGTCCCAGCCAAGTCTTTGTACACAGGAAGGGCTGGCTTCCAATCATAGTTAAGTGAGCAAGGGCAAATGCCTTTGTTTTTTATGTTTCTTTATTAAGCATTAAAATAGCATGAAATAAAACAATACATGTAATATCAGGTTCTAACTCTGAAGCATTCATTCCTGTACAGCTTTATTTGATTACTCACTGGTAAGAAAAATGAGCTTTTGTCATGGTAGAAGGAAAACTGGCTGTAGCTTTTCTTGTGTCAGATCTGAGCTCACATAGGTTTGTGTTTTTATGTTTTACACATTGTGTAGCGTTTGGTTATAGCAAGCATCTTTAGATTTTGTGGTAGGGCTTACCACCTTTCTCCTTGGATTTTTGTAACCAAAAAACAAATCAGAAAGGAAGCCAGAAACGAAGACAAAGTCAGCCAAAATGTGTGATATTGTTCCAGAAACACACATATCTAACAATCAACAAAACCGATTTTTATAGAGAACAGAAACTCACAAAAAGGACAACAAAATATCTGTGCAGAGTTGTAGGGGACACAGTTGGGCTTGGAGTGGGTGTGTGCTGATGGCTCACACCATGTTTGTATTTCAACATTGGTGGGTCAGTGAAAGTGAAAATCAAAATTTTGTTTTTTTTTTTAATGATTCATTCATTTATGCATACAGAACTGGGCTACAGGCCAGAGGTGCAGGGGCAGAGAGAGGATTCACCAGAGACAGAGTGGGGGGCAGGGCAGACAGATCCACGAAGTACACTGCTGAGGGGAGCAGTGAGGGACACAGGAGAGGTCTCCTGCGCCATGTCGGTCACCTCCGGGGCTGGGGTTCAAACTCACACTGAAGTGGCTGCAGCTCACTTTTGATTTAAAATCAAAATTTTAAATCACCATGAAGATTACTGAGTACCCCTTAAATGCAGGACAGCAAGCTTCACCTGAAGTGAAGACTGCACTTTGAATGAAACATCCATGGTCTGCAATCAAGAGAGAGAATTCACATTAAGTACTGTAATAACAGCAATGTTTGTTTTGAGTAAACTGCCATGCATTTGCGAAGAAAATAAAAATCTGCCTTCTATTACTACTTGTAGATTTGTAGGGGATTGGCAACTTTCTTGAAATCTATCATTCAACAAGTCCCAGGAGGAGGGGCCTGAGCTGCAATAATGCATTCTGGCATTCTTGGTTATTATAACAACCTTGGTTCTTTCCCAGCCCCTGCAGACTAGACTTCACTAACAGGAAATGCAGTTTTTCTTAACTGCAACCCAACCAAGTTCCTCATGCTGTTCATCATTCTATCCTTGTCTGCCCTTAAACTGTCTTGAACACATTCTTCTTGCATTCCCCATTATATTAAATTGCCAAATCCTATTGACTTAAAAGAAAGAACCGTGTTACTGAGATAGAACTCATACATCATACAGTTTGCCATTTAAGGAGCATGATTCAGTGGGTTTGAGGATAGTCACAGATATGTGCAAGCCTCCCCAGCCAACTTTAGAACATTTTCATCACCTCAAAGAGAAACTTTGTCCCTGTTAGCCATCACCCTTATACTCTGCCATCCCCCTGCCTATCCTATAAGCCCGTAGTGTGCTATAAGTCTCCATAGGTTAGCCTGTAAAACCATACAATATAGGGGTTGTTTACTAGCTTGTGTGATTGATATCTTTCACTTAGCCTTGTGTTTACCAGATTCATCACTATGGTAGCACATATCAGTAATTCATTTGCTTTTATGGCCAAACACTATAATAATACTATTTTACTGTACAGTTATAGTGCACTTTATCCACTCATAAGCTGATGGACAGTTAGGCTTTGGACATTCTTTCTCACTTTTTCTCAATCATGAATAACACTGTCTTAGATATTCATGTACCAGTGTTTAGAAATAGGATATTCCCTCTCCTGACACATATAGACTTGCTGGGTGACTCTAAGTTTAATCTTTTGAGGACCTGTAGAAGTTTTGTGCTTTCCATTTTCTGTTTCCACTAGCAATGTCTGAGAATTCCAGTGTCTTCTTATGCTCTCCAACACTTAGTTAGGATGTTTTGATTCTAGTTGTCCTGTTGACTTTTCTCTGAAATAAAGGAAGCATCTCTTTCATCTAAAGCTTTTTATCTGGACCTCCCTGGTGGCACAAGGGGTTCAGTCTCAGCCTGTGGAGCGATCCTCAGCCACTGCAGCCCAGCCTGGGAGTTGACCCACATGGCGCAGCAGACCTCTCCTGTCCCATCTGCTGCTCCCCTCAGCAGTGTGTTTCGGTTGATCTGCCTGTTCTGCACTCTGGTGAATCCTTTCACCTCATCTGGCCTGTACCCCAGTTCTTGTATATATAAAATAAATAAATCCTTAAAAAATTTTAAATGTTTCTATCCTTTCCTGATGCTCCCACAGTAGTCTAATGTTTCATTACCCAATATAGAATTCTAGAATTTTCACTGCTTTTTTTCTCCTCTTTCCAACTCATACTGCCCCACTCTGCCACACCCTTAACATATGGAATGTGCATTTATCTCTGCTCAATTTTCTTCAGATCCCTTCAATGGCTCTTATGTTGTGTCACAAACTCTGAGCTCCTCTTGTTTGCTTTCTTGTTTCACACATCCTCCCGCCTACTAGTAGGGACACTGCTGAGTTTTTCCTCCCCAGCAGTCGATTTCTCACGGTGAATCCCTCCTTTTCACTTCTGCTTGACTAAAACACAACACAGCTTTCCAAGAAGGCATCTCTGAATCTTTATCTCTTCCTTCCCCTGTCCAAGAGGTAGGTGTGGCCAATCCTATATGCAGTGTATAGGCCTGGAAAGTGAATCTGAGCCATATGATATTAGGACTGCAGAATGCCAACCTTGGTCTTCTAAGACTCTTCCCTCAATCCCATAATAGAGGTCCTTCAGTAGGTCTCGCCTTACTGTCCCTTTCATCCTTTCATGGCCTGCTTCTCTAACTTCCCCCTGAAACTACCAATTCAGTCCTCTTTGTCTATCTGCTTATGTTCACCAAAGTCCATCTTTATTGATGAGCCCTGATAATCCCAACAGATACATCAAGCACAGCACTGCTCGTGTGAATGACCAGGCGCAGTGCAAAAGTTCATGGTCCCCCTCAGACGTGAGGAGCATTATATCTCCCTTTTATGCGTGAAGGTATTCAAGAAGGAGAAGGCAGGAAACCTGTCCAAGATGACAGAACTGATTCACAGAGCCAGGTTGACACTCAGTTCTGAGTAGTGTCCCTGACTACAGTGCAGTTTGGCCTCCCCTGGCATCTTCACCGAGTGCTTCGTACATTCTTTCGTACTGAGATGAGAACCAAAACTGGCATTTAATCACCTTCTACCTTGTATTATGATTATTGGCATAAACGTCTTAACCTCCTTAGCTCAAAACCTAGTAGCCATTGAGGTAAGGAGTAAATATTTCTGAATGAATAAATGAATAGTTATGTCTACAGAGGACTGTGTGACATTTCTAAATTTCTTTTTTAAGATTTATTTTATTTATGCATACAAGAGCTAGGGTTTAGGCCAGATGTGCTGGGAAGTGAGAGGCTTCACCAGAGACAGAGTGGGGAGCAGAACAGGCAGATAGATGGAAATACACTGCTGAGGGGAGCAGCGGGTGGTTGAGGAGAAGTCTGCTGTGCTATATGTGAGTCAGCTCCCTGGCCTGGGATCAAACTCTTGCTGCAGTGGCTGTCATTAACTTCATAAATACTGAGACTGTCACTCCTGCACCACCAAGGAGAATTACCATTTATAATTCTAACTGAAATAGTAAAGTGCTTAGCAGGCAAGTACCAGCTTCTCATCCTGGCAAAAATGGCAATAGCATCTCTTTCTCCATGGACCCATTTGTGACTTTGGTATGAAGCTTGTTCTGTTATTACAAAATACTGATCTCCATCCTAGTACTTTGCACGCAAACTTTAATAAGTGGATTATGGTTACAGTTACCAAGATTACTTTAATTAAATTATGTAGTTAGCAAATACTTGTGACCAAATTTCCCCCAAGTTACATCATTGACCAGTGGAGCAAGCTTTTTTTTTTTTTCTTTTTTAAAACCAGGATCTTTCTGTTGGGATGTTAGCTCCCCCTTCATTTTCCTTTTTTTGGGGAAAACATTTTCCTCTCCCCTTACTCTTCTTTTTTCATTATACTTCTCCTGCATTTATATTCTAACTACCCAGATGCCTCTCTCCGTGTAACCTTAATGTCACATCCTGAAAGAAATCAGAGAAGGAACAATTTCCAAGTGGTGATCATAGGGAAAGATCAGAGCAGAGGGAGGGAGGACCGAGTTCTGTTGGGATAGACCAGTGCTGAACTAGCCGGCTGACCCTGGCTAGAATTAAGCAGGGCAACTCGGGCCAGCACAAATGATGTCAGTAATAATGTGGTAACGTTTCCACAAACTATATGTGTTGTTGAATTGACACAATTTTTGAAACTTCCATGGAAAAGATGTAAATTCTAACTTTGCCTTTTAAATATCCCCAGCTGGAACCATTTCTTCTAAAGGCCTCAGCAGTGTAGGATTTCTGACTGCCATAGGGAGGTCATGGAAAGCAACATTTGGATGTCCCCTTCGGTAATACAGGATGCTTTAAATTTCCCTATCAGGTTAACTATATGATAGATTACCAACTAGCAGACAGCTGACAGGAAAAAGTAGAACTGATACTGTAACTAGAGACAAAGGGAAAAGGTAGAGTCAGACTATGGAATCAGGTCACTTCAAGATGAGGTCAGTCAAAGAGGGTCAACAAGGACAATGAAAGAATTGAAGCTAGCAGGATGCCTCCTTCATTTTAAAAAAACGAATATATTTTACACAGTTGAAAATATTTTTGTGGCATTCAAATGTTCTTTCCCAACGTTAATGAAAAAGAGAAATGGTTCTTAAGAGTGGCTTGCTAAGCTGTAGAAATAGCACAGACTGTAGGGCACACAGATCTGAATTTAAATTCTGGCTCCACCACTTCTCAACTTTGTGTCCGTGTGCAAACTCCTGAAGCTCACTGAGCCTCAGTTTCTATCTCTCTACCGTGGAGAAAACAGCAGCTTCCTGCAGGAACATTATAAGGAGTAAATGAGATGCCTGAATGAACACGTGGTAGCATAGATATGCGTTCGGTTGCTAATGTGCTGATCAGCCTCTTTCCCCAGGACCAATGAAGTGAATGTAACAGATTTACTGTGTCTGATGCAAAGAAATCTGGTAGAGGAAGATAAGGCATCTATGACAACGAACACTTTTTTTTTTTTAAAAAACGACAATATTTTTCTCTATACAGTGTTCCTGGCTGAAAAAGTATCTGAATATCTTTTTTGTAAAGTTTGAATCAAATGCACCTTTCAAACAGAACTGCGGGCTAAGTTTCAAGTGAAGTGGAGGCTGGGTTTGCAGATACATTTGAACTCATGTGGTCCTAACAGTTTTAATTCTGGCTAACTCATGCCTGTCTGAACACTCGGAAAAATAAACTGAGCCCCAGAAAGAAAAAAAGAATGTTTGAAGCAATGGTGGGTTTATATTATGCTGAAGATAAAGGAGCAGGGTAAAATGAACTTTACCATTTAAACCAAATGAACTTTAATTACCCGCAATGTCAATGATCAGTTTATAATTGGATTACACACTGAATACATTGGCATAGGCAGAAAGCACAGGGAAGCATAGATGTGTGAGTTCATCTCGAAAGCTTGATTTGGATTTGAACATTTAAATTATATGCAAAATCATCATCTTCTCCAGCTCTCCAATTTTGTAAAGGTTTCTTGGCCGTATTTCATTCTCGAAGTTAGTTCTAGACTAGTCGGTTTAACTTCCATGGCCACAAGTACACCCAGAACATAAAGGAAAAAGCAGAACTGTTCAGAATTCTCCACTGAATTTGCACCTTTTTAAAAAGTAACAACTTGGGCCCTGCCTGGGGGCACAGCGGGTTAAAGCACTGGACTAAGAAGCTTAAGCCACTTCTGCATGAGTTCGATTCCCGCCTGCCCCGGAGGAGATCCACATGGCGCGGCAGACCTCTCCTGACCCGCCCACTGCTCCCCTCAGCAGTGTACTTCACCGATCTGCCTGTTCTGCTCCCCACTCTGTCTCTGGTGAATTCTCTCACCCTCCGCATCTCTGGCCTGTACCCCAGTTCTGTATGAATAAATAAATAAATCTTAAAAAAAAAGCAACAACTTTCAATTTACCAGATATGGTTTAAAAATGAGCTGTTCTACCTACATTGCTTTTGTAAAATATTTTTTAAAATTATTCTGTGACACCATCCTGTTACATTTTCAGCCTCCTGAAGCAGAATGGACAGAATATAACCAAGCCTTTGTTGACTTTCACTCGTAATCACTTCAAGAATTTGAAAACTAGAGAAGTAATACATTAGATAAAGCACAGAATCAGGAGATCCAGTTAGAAATAACTGTAAACTTGAACGAATCACTTCCTTTGGGTCTCAGTTTTCACATTTTTGAAAGTAGGGGTTGGTTTCTAGGATTGAAATTCTTTGCTTCTGAGATCAATTATGGGATTATGCTTTGACGCTGATTACTGTGGCTAAACCATGTCTTCATCTTACTTATCCCTTCAGCAGCACTTAACAAATGATCACTCTTTCTGCCTCAAAACACTTTCTTCCTGGGCTTCAGGATTCCACACTCATCTGGTTTTCCTTTCTCACTGGCCTCTTCTTTGTTCAATTCTCCTCATCTTCCCACAGTCAAGATTGGAGCACACCAGCTGCTTTCCCTGTCTAAATCTTCCTAGGCTACTTCACCCACTTTTAGCTAAAGCCATAAAAATACCCCAACTATTGATAACTTCCACATTTACATGTATAGTCCTAATGTCTCCTATGAATTCAACAACCTACTCCAATCTCCATTTGAATGCCTAATAGATGTAGCAAAATCAGTGATCTAACAAGAATGCTTTCATTTTCTTCCACACACCTAATTCCTTGCCAGGAAATTCTGTATCTCAATTAAATGACATTTCCATTTATCTCATTTCTCAAAGCCTTGAAGCCACCTTAGCTCTACTCTTTCACTCACTTCTCAGTGGCACAGCCCATCAACTGCATTTTCAAAATAAACCCCAAATTCAAGTACCTATCACCACCTTCAAGTAATAGCTCCTTCCAAGATGCCATCCTGGGTTGCCTTGAGATGCTATCTGTAGCACTGTGAGCCTTTCAAAACGACAAAACCCGATTATATCCTTCCACTGTGTGTAACCTTCCAGTAGTTTCCCGCCACAAGGAAAGCAAACTTCAGAGTCCTTCCTCTGCCAGCTCTCTGCTCCACCTTGACTCCTGTGTCTTCCTCTGCAGCCACACTCACTGCCCTGCTGCAACCATGCAGGAGTAAGAGGGTTCACAAGAGGAGGGCATAATGGCGAGCAGAATAGGCACGTTGACTGAAACACCCCTGAGGGGAGCAGCGGGCGGGTCAGGAGAGGTCTGCCACACCAAGTAGGTCAGCTCCCTGGCTGGGCATTGAACTCTTGCTGCAGTGGCTGCAGACAGCTCCATAGTACCACTAGGGAAAGCTCATATACCTGCTCTTGAAATATAGCTGACATCTCTCTCTTGTGGAGAAACTTGCCTGGGAAACTTGCCGCATGCCGCTGAAGGGAGAGCCTTGGTGACACCTTTCCCAGAATGAGTGAACCCAAGGACTCCACTCTCCAAATCCACTAGCTCCAAAAAATGACGTCGTTATCATGGAACTTCACTTGTCCTAGAACGATTGTGAGCATGTCTGATGACTTTGTAATCTCCTCCATGCGCCAGATCTACTTCCTGCTACTCCTTGTGAACTTCGACAGAGATTTCCAGCACTTACAGGGGAGCCAGGTAAACACGTAAGGGCAGTAAGAATCCTTTCATGTATAATGCTGCATCATAGGTCTGGACTATGTCAATGTGGAAAAAGGGACCTGGGTGGGAGCCAGAAGCCTGGAGTTCTAGTTAGTCCCCTTCTTCCATCAGCTCGGTGATGGAGGCCAGTTATAAGACTTCCCAAGCCCTCCTTGGGCCCAAGGTCCTGACACACAATCTTCTTATAGCTGCAGAAGAGCAGAGAAGATAAGTGTGTGGCACCCACAGATTTTTTTCTTGTTTTTGGCTTAAAGTGATACACACATGATTGAAATTCAAGAGACTTATATTCCTTCATTAGTCTTCATAAAAGATCTGTTGTTTATACAAAAGGCATAGCACAGGGACTATACACAGGTGATGAATAAGATTGTGCTTATTTTTGCTTTCATGGATAAATAATCCGGTGGATAACACAGGCCTCAGGCAAGAAGTCACATGACAGACACCAATGAAGAGGCCTTTGCAATGCTTCAGTTAAGTATTAGCCTGGCCTGGAAGCAGATAGAGACACTTAGGGGAAGGAAAGCTGGAGACATATCTTGGAGGGAAAACTGATAAAACTTGGCAATTGATTAGAGGTGAGGGAGTACAGAAGATAGGGGAAACATGGGTAACTCCCCAAATTTGGTAATTTATTGGATATGAAAAATGAGAAAGGGAGGAAACATGGCTAACTCCCAACTTTCTGGCTTGAGCAACTGTGGGTGGGAATGGTGATGCCATTTCCTGAGACAGGAAACACTGGAAGAGGAACAGATGTGGGGGTGAGAGGTCAGAGGAAGGAATGAGTCCAGTTCAGGCCCAGGGGCCTGCAGCACAGTGAAGATGTCAAGGACTGGTGGGCACTCGGGAAGAGGCTACAGGCGCAAATGTGGGATTCAGCAGTGCATGTGCGGTATTTGGGCCAGTGGGCCAGGCTGTGAACACTTAGGGTAAGAGATTAGAGTCAAAAGAGGATAGGGGGCCCTTCCTGGTGGCACAACAGGTTAAAGTGTGGCACTATGAAGCTATCAGCAGCCACTGCAGCACGAGTTTGGTTCCCAGCCAGGGAGGTGACCCACAGGG
>NW_004567122.1:12154433-12167396 GCF_000260355.1 Condylura cristata
GGTTGTGAATGCTTAAATAAATATATATATATTTTTTAAAGATGCAGGGGGAAAAGGTTGAGCAAGGGTGTGTAAAAGGGAGAAAAATAGAGCTGAGATCTATCAGGAGAGTGGTCGACCACGATGGTGCTGCAGAGTTCAGGCCTGGCAAGAACTTTAGCCCCTGATCTCAACATACCAGTGTCCAGTAGGTGAGAAGTTTCAGAAGGTGACGGGGTTGGCATTTAATTGGGGCAATGTGAAAAGTGAGTGATGGGCCAGAAAACAGACAGCAGAAGGACATAGCTTTAGGGAAGAAAGGGGCAAAGTGGAGGGGCAGAGAAAGACAAGGGAACAGCTCTCTTTCTCAAAAGTGCAGTTTGAACCTGTTTAAGTGTGAAGAGAAATGATACCGAAGAGAAGGAAAGACAGTAGGAACCAGAATGAGAAAAACTGAAGATAGTAGCCCAAGGTCTCCAGAATATGTGAGAATAAAATTGAGAGCACAAATGGAGAACTGCCTTTACATCAGGAACACATGTAGTTTGTTCTGTCAGGGGGCCAGGAAAGATTGGTCCAGGGGTGCAGATAAGTCTGACTGGAATGGATGGTCGAAGCGATTCCCAGCCGAAGACTTCTGTTAAGTAGGATGTGATGGGGGAGAAGGAGCAGTAAGTGATGAGAGTGGATAACGTGTGAAAATAGTTGTGGTAGAGGCTGGCAACAGAGGAATGAGAAAAATGATGGGACTCGGGACTCAACCGAAGCTGATGTCACCAATCAGTCCAATCCTGCCACCTTCCCCAAGAGCCTGAGGGAGGGCGTGAGGCAGCCGGTGGTTGGATTCACGCTCTTTTGTGGACATGCCCTGTGGTCAGCAGTCACCACACAGAAGCTCAGAGGTGTGCAGAGGCTGGCGAGCAGTTGAAGAAATATTTCAAATATTGTGGCTGACTTATTATGCTTCTTAATGTTTTCCCTTTTGTACTTTTTAAAAAAAGATTTATTTACTCATACAGAACTGGGGTACAGGCCAGAGATGCGGAGGGTGAGAGGATTCACCAGAACAGGCAGATCGATGAAGTACACTGCTGAGAGGAGCAGCGGGTGGATATTTGAAGATTTCACTGACCTGCTGTCATGTCAGTCCATATAGTGTCAGGGTGGGAGGATACCCTAGGAGATGAGCAGTGAGCCTAGAGAAAGATGCCCTCTTGGGAAGAGTGGAGGCTGGGGATACAGTATGAGGAAGAACCAACTGAGAGCTGACTGCGGGGGTAAATGTTACTGAAAATGGAAAGAGAGAAAAGTCTAGACCTAGCTAGCACTCTCACAAGTGACGCCCAGAGGTTTCAGGAAAAGTAAAATACCAGTAAAATTCCCTCTTCACTTGAGCTAATTTGACTCCAACATTGTTTCGCTAGAAAGCCATAAAAGGAGACCTCAATCCTTTCTGTCTGATTTCATAACTGGTTCTCTCAACTCTTGTGCAGTGGCCTATCTGATGTATAAATAAAACCCTAGTGCGGGGGGCAGCCTTGACCAGCAAGGCTGGGGAGTCGGGGCCCCAGGTCCCGCGAACAAAAGAATCAGTCACACGCGTGTAGCAGAACAAAGAGAGAGAGAGAGCTTTATTTTGTTTTTATCTAGTTTATATAAAATACAAGAGGTGGGGGATGCAGAAGTCGGGAAGGGAGAAAGCCAATGGACAATAGACATGCAGCAATGTTTTGGTGGCAGTTGGTCTCGCGAGGGGCTAAAGTGGGCGAGAAAAGAAAGAGGAAAAGGAAAAGGTGGGGGCAGGGAGTTCTTCCCACATGCCTTTTACAACCCGGATGTTTTTCTCTATCCGGACTCCATTTCACCTTTTTACGGCTGCTGACAGACGCCAGATGCCGGCTTCGGTCCCCAACACCCTAGGACATCAATAAGTAAATTTGCAAAAGATTGAAATGAAGAGTTTACTTCTAAAAGAATCTGGTGGGTATAAGAGAAAAAAGTCCTGGAATTTTGCTAGTGAAGCTGAATATCAAACGTTAAAATAGTAGCAGCAAAATTCAATGAGAGTTTTTTTTAATGGCAATAATGCTGTTAAGGGTGGAATTGATGGCCCTGGGTATGAACACAAGCTGCTTAATAGCCTGTGATGAGGCCCGAGGCCCTCGTATAGGTTATGACCCAGAAGTCAGTTCTGACTGGCTGGCGTCCAAACTCATTCTTAAATATTTTGAATCCACCCTCCAGCTGGAAGATTATTCAGTGATGTTTGTTTAGAAACATAGAAATATCACATTGTAGAGCCCTCTGATTCTACTCCTGAGTCACATTGCTAGTAAAGTAATAATTGAGAACTACAAATCTGACTTAATACTCCTTAGCTTTATTTGTAATAGAGAACACTTAGAAATAATCTAACTGAACAATAGGAGGAGAATGGTTAATTAAACAAAAAAAATCTATTATGCAGATACCAAAATTAAAATAGCCCTTGTGAAAATAGACAGTGACATGCTCATAAAGTGATTTTAATGAAATAAAACTGTGTTTTGTATATGCTATGAATGTGTTTTTAGTTTTAGTTTTTTTTTTATTAAACAGGAGCATAGCTGGAAGGAAATACTTCCAACATGTTCATATGTTGATATTTTTCTTTGTATCCTATTTTCTAGTTTTCTAGAATGTGAATATATGTCATGTAACGTAGACAAAAATTATCAAAGACAAGTGTGCTTTCCTCAAATATGTTCTTCCTGTGCAGGTTCACAGATGAGATAGTGGTTCCTAGTCTACCATCCTAACTCTAGTGAGGCTGCTGGCAAAAACTACTGGAGAGAAGGACAGTAGTCTCTTTCAGGCTAAACAAAGTGGTGTCAACAACTGCTGTTGTGAGTGACCAAGTAGTTTGAGAAGATTAGCAACCCACCCTCACAGGATAGACAACCTATCAAGATAGGGTTGGCCTTTGCTGCTACAACCCCTCCGACAGCATGCTTACCTGGGGGCTTCTGGAATCCCACACAACCATACTCAGCCTGTCATCTGACTTAGGGACCTATTTTAAAGTCACCATTGGCCTCTGACCAGGGGATTCACTGGTTGGAATATATCCCACACCACCTAGAGGCAGCTGATATTGCAGCATGCTGGAAAGTTCTAAAGTAGAGACTGGATAGCCAACTTGAAAGGAGGGAGCGCTGTGCAGTGTATTTGTTAAATCAGAGATCTCTAATATGCTACTGTTTCCCCACTTGGAAGGATACTGAAGTCTGGGTAACAATGAGTGAAGACTTGAATGACGCCATTATTCCTTTCAATGGAACATTTTGTATATGTCATCTCTGCAACTGTGGACTCTGAGTGGAAAACACTTCCTAGGGGACACAGCAAGTTAAACCTGCCACTGGGCACTTTAGGCTCCTTGTGTTCAGGAATGAGTAGGCAAACAGAGAACTAACTCTTCTCAGCAGTCGTTGACGTGATCAGCAGGAAGACTGGGACAGCCTTTATGTCATGGGACAGCAATCTGATCCCACATGCCCCTCCAGGCCTTCTTCCCCATGTCGTAACTATATGTGTTCATCTATACTGGCCCTCAACAGAGAGGTATGTCTGTGTCTATGATCGGACCCCTTAGGAATGAAGGGTGGGTTCATACCATCAGATAACTCACCGAGAGATTGGCAGGAAGACTCAGCACTCTCAGACAACAGCCTTTGGGGTCAATGAGTCCCCCATAATTTTGTCAGCCCTTCCACCAACGTCAGGGCAGTCTAGGCGGCTTCCGCCACCTTCTCTCAGTTTTACATTGAGGTCTGATGATGCTCCATTTTTCCTGGCACACTGCCCATTTCCTTTCCCACAGGCATTTCCCCTGGTAAAATCCTTGCACTGCACATTTAATTTCATCTTGGCATTTGCATCTGGGAGGGTCCAGGCTTAAACAGGACTTTGATTTTCTCCTGGCAGACAGCAGCTTGCTGTTAGTCAACATGGTGTTTCTGGGCCTTGCTTTTAGCCCCAGGTAGGCTCTCAGGGTAGTCTAGTTCAGCCCCCAAAACCTCTCTTCTCAGGTTTCTGAGTAAATGCCCTGCAGTTCAACAAGGACTGTTCCGTCTGGTGTTTGGAACATGAATATCTTCTAGCCTTTTGTGAGCTCTGGGTTCATTCAGTTTACAGCTTCCTGGTTGGTCTTTGCCTGACTTTATGGCGTTTTACCCAATGCATACGTAGCAGTTGTCTCAGGGACCCTTGTACAGATTTCTCTGCATAACTCCCTTCTCTCTGAATCCCCACTCCATTAATTCTAGGTTTTCCAGTCTCCCTATCTAGAAAATGCTTCCAGGCAAAAAGTTGGGGTAATCAATGACGTCACTTCACTTCTGTCCCGTCTCTCAGAGAGGAGCCCCAATTCCTGTACTGTAGTGTTGTGTAACATCGAAAACTGTTGCTTCATAAATTGTATCCATTTTCCAAGTTGTTACCATAGAAGGACAAGCTGGGTCCGGTTGCTCCATCAAGGTTGCAGTTGGAATCCCCAAACCAGCTACACTTTCTTCTCAGACCTTTGGAACACCTTTTTGTGGAGTTTTCACAAAAACTTCACCTCTGGTGCCTGAGATCAGGGCCTGCCAGCACCATCCTGCTGGGGCGTCCCAAGTCCGGATGGGGACACACATCGACTCTGGTCCCCATTTCGCAACTCTGCTCCTCATTTCTGGTGCTGTCTACCTTTACCGGGCACATGGGGTTGACCAGATACCCGAGGAGCTCAGATACAGGAATGTGGCTGAACTGGTGGTTTGCTTCCTGGGCCTCAGGTGCCATTTCTTCTGTGAGATTACCTGAGATTGGACTGCCACAGAGGCCACTGATTTTGCATGCCTCCCATTCAGGTGAGATAGAGTATAAATTCAACTGGTCTCCTATTGTTTGGCCCACAGCCCTTGTGCTTGCGTCATGAGATTAGACACATGCGTGAGCTCTCACATTTACATCCCGGCCAGTCCATGGCACTGCGGGAAGCAGGGAGAGATGGCAGGTGGCCGTGGGCACCCAGGACAAGTAATTTTCCACTGGCGGCTGCACCCGTTCTCTCTGAGAGTGTTTGCGATTCTGCAATGTCACTGCTCTGCAATATCATTGCCTCTTTTATGGGTGTGTTTAGGTGGTGGGAGAGCAGGTCACACAGAATGGACCCATTCCAATATTTCCTACAAGCAGGGCTTTTTGATTCCTTCTGTTACCACAGAGACTCTTAGTATTGGAATGGCTTAGGGAATACTAAAAGTACCAATGCTTGGGTTCCACCCTAGACTAATTAAAAAAAAAAAAAAACACTTCTGGCTAGAGGGCTTAAGTATCCTTATTTTGAAAACTGAGGTGATTTTTTTTCAAAGATTTGTTTATTTATTTATGCATACAAGAACTGGGGTACAGGCTACAGATGGGGGGCAGTGAGAGGATTCACCAGAGACCAGAGACAGAGGGGGAGTAGAACAGACAGATTTACTTAAGTACACTGCTGAGGGGAACAGGGGATGAGACAGAAGAGGTCTCTGTGTCAGGTGGGTCAGCTCCCTGGCTGGGACTCAACCTCTGGCTGCATATCTACCAAGAGTGCCATAGTGCCACACTTTAAGCCGTTATGCCACCAGGGAGGGCCCAAAACTGAGGTGGCTTTAATATGCCGGCCAGATTGAAACTGCTGTTTCAATTCTGGCCTGTCAGACTGACTATAACCTACTAATGCTTTTAGGTCTCAACTAACTCTAATCCAGATCCTTAAGTATCTGTGTACTTCAAATAGGTGAGCTGCTGAAGCCTGTAGTGTCATTTTGAGAGTCTACTTCCTGGGACAGCTCCTCATAAAATGACTGCCTCAGGTCCCCACAGACATTTGATAGCAAAACAGGGAGTAACTGGAGAAAACTTAACAGACTGATTCTGTAGGCATGGACAGGATTAAGGGAGCCTATAGGAATTGTTTCAGACCGAGGCAGTAACAACATTGAAAAGTCATGGCCAGACTTGCACCTGGAGGAGCAAGTGGAAACGGTGTGATCTGGAAGAAGCTGTAACTAGGGAAGAGAGCCACTCGCCAGGATCCCTGTCCACAGATGAGTTCTTCCCTTGCCAAAATCATTCTAGTGAGATCCTGGAGCAGCCAGGGGGACGAAATACCTCACTATCTCTCTCTGCCTTTTGATGTCCTGATGATGCCTCCCATTGACCAAACCCTATTGGACTCAGAGATAAAGAAAGATAGAGTGTTGGTTGCAGTTAGTAAAGGTCAAAATCCCCTTAAAGCAGGGTCTCCCTGGTGGCGCAAGAGGTTAAGTCACAGCACTATGAAGCTATGGGTAGCCACTGCAGCACGAGTTCAATCCCCAGCCAGGTAGCTGACCCACATGGCGCAGCAGACCTCTCCTGTGTCACTCTCTGCTCCCCTCAGCAGTATATTTAAGTCGATCTGCCTGTTCTATTTCCCACTATTTCTGTGAATCCTCTTACCTCTGCACCTCTGGCCTGTCCCCCAGTTCTTGTATATTTAAGTCGATCTGCCTGTTCTGTTTCCCACTATTTCTGTGAATCCTCTTACCTCAGCACCTCCCTCTGGCCTGTACCCCAGTTCTTGTATGCATAAATAAATAAATCTTAAAAAACAAAAACACCCTTAAAGCAGAGGACCATGTAAAAGTTGAATTTGGTGCTAGGAACTGAGAAGAATTTGCCCACACTAGCAATATCTTTATAAAGTTGTTTCAGGAACAAAACAGACCTTTATGCTCTCCATTGACATTTCTACGAATTTAGCTTTTGCCCATTAGTAAGATGCCCCCAAAATATGAGAAGTTAAAAATCTTTTTATAACTCCTGATCTTTTCAATATGTTCAGTTCATGGGAAAGCTGCTCAGTGAGACTGTAATAGACCCAGGAAGGGAAATGAAGTGATCCGGTCCTTAGCTTGCTGTTTATTTCTCCACTTGAACTCCAGAAATTTCCCAGTTTTGCTTTTGTAGAGTGACACTGATTCACACAAATACGTCAAGTTTCACTTGACGTTCCGGGTGGTGGTTGTGGGGGTTTCTGAGCAGGCTGAGTGAGATGCCGTGAGAGGCCAGTGACAGGGGAGATGAGAGCGCAGGAAAAACCCCACCTCGTCCAGGCATAGGCAAGAGAATACCAGAGAATCAAAGGTGCAGCCGAAAGGCCTGAGCACCACTTTGGGGTGTATTTCATCGCTTTCTTCTGACTCATCAGCTATGTGAAAACAGCACACTGAGACTGCTTTCTGTAAATCTTTAGACATAAATAACATTTAGCATTACACAATATTTTCCTTGAGATTTAGTTTTATGGTAGCTTCTTCTTGGAAGTATTTATATTTTAAATCCCAAGGCCAGCAGGAGTATACTCAACTATTTTTTCCCCCAAGTACAGCTAAAACTAATTGTCTTTGAATGTCTGTTTTCTTCTTTCCTCTTTCAGTAATAGAAACCCCGATGAAATTTTAGAGACCATCTACTTTCCCTTAGAGCTAGATAGGGCCATATGCTTCCCTTCCTATTAGAATATGAGCAGATTGACATGTGGAACACATCTGCATCGCTTTCGTAAGAGAAAACACTTGCCTTCCACTTTCTCCCTTGCCCCTTCGCGAGGCAGATGTGGTGTGGGTGAGCCGGGGTCGAGCTTGGTACAGGGAAGTCCCCCAGGCTGGATGGTGGCGTGGAGGACAGCTACCTGCGCATGCCTGGCCTCTTTGCTTATGTGCTAGTCTGTGAACATAATTTCTCTCTCTTGAATCACTGTTCTTCGGGATCTCTTTCTCTGCAGCTTAGGCTAAACCTTAACTACTACATTGGGACTACTTGGGAGGAGACTACTTGTGCAAATCTCTCTAAGTTCTCCTGCAAACTCTAACTTCCTGCTTAATAAGTTGGTGGCCAAACAAAATACTTGATTGAAAAATCAATCTTTGAATTGATTTTATGTCATTAAATCAGTAACCCAAAACAGCACATTTTAAAATGTGTGTTTTTAGATGTGCTATCTAGGATGATTTTCTCCCTCTCACTTTTTTTTTTTTTAAAGATTTATTTATTTATGCATACAGAGCTGGGGTACAGGCCAGAGGTGCAGGGGCGGCGAGAGGCTTCACCAGAGACAGAGTGGGGAGCAGAACAGGCAGATCAACGAAGTACACTGCTGAGGGGAGCAGTGGGCGGGTCAGGAGAGGTCTGCCACGCCATGTGGTCACCTCCGGGGCAGGCGGGAATCGAACTCATGCGGAAGTGGCTTTAGCTTCTCAGTGCTGTGCTTTAACCCACTGCGCCACCAGGGAGGGCCCCCCTCTCACTTTTTTAATGACCGTTTTCCATATATATGTTTGCAACGTGACAGTATAGGAGAGAGAAAGTCTTCCTAATACGAATCCTAGTCACTCCACAAACACTTATTGAACAGGGCGCTGTGCTCATTAACTCATTAGCACTCCCTGGTTTCTGTGACAAAAGCCTTTCGTGTGTAGAAGGATGAAGCAATTGTTCTTGTATAGGACTCGAAGTGATGGGATAGAGGTGTCTATAAAACAGAATTTCATGAAAACTACTAATGTTGCCTCCCCCAGCTCGTCACTAAGATAGCTGATAGATTCTAAGTTAGCTTAGAAAAGGCTAAAAATAGCACGACAAAAATGAAGAGTAACAATCAGCCATGTTTAGGATTTGTAGGGGTTTCTGGTTAACTGCGGTTCTACTTAGCGAGAAACAGGGCAGATCTGCCTCTCTGAAAGGACCTAATCCCCCGCCCTACCCCTGCCTCTAGCTATCCTTGCATCAGAAACAGGAGCATTGTTTGAAATAGAAACTGACAGGTGTCACCTGCTTTACAAGTACAGCTAGTACTACAGGGTTTCAATTCTCTTCCTTCCTCCTCCTCCTTTACTATATCAGTTAAGTAATCACAACTCCTATAAGTTGAAGGTATCCAGTGACATAGTGGATCTAAAGTGGTCTTATCCACAATATGAAGCCATTTAAATAGGGATAGAGGCCCTCCCTGGTGGCGCAGTGGGTTAAAGCACAGCATTATGAGCTGATCCACAGCCCCTGCAGCATGAGTTCAATCCCCGGCCAGGGAGGTGACCCACAACAGACCTCTTCTGACCCACCCGCTGCTCCCTTCAGCAGTATATTTCAGCCAGTCTGCCTGTTCTGCTCCCCCACTCTGTCTCTGGTGAACCCTCTCATCTCCAGCACCTCTGGCCTGTACCCCAGTTCTTGTATGTATAAATAAATAAATCTTTAAAAACCAAATAAATAAATAGGAGTGGAGACAAAAGATGACAAAGCTTCTGGGCTATTTAAACTTCCTCGTATTCCATGGATTTGATATCAAAGAAGTGACCAGTTCTGCTGCTGGTAGCCTGGAGTAGACACAGTTTTCACCCTGAGCAGCTGCGGCAGTGAAAGGAGAGATGTACGAGACTCACTCTCACCATCCACAGCGGGGAGGACTCTTGATTTCACTCTCTGTAGCTGGCCAATGTCTTCCTCAACACCAAGCCCGGATACACTCTTTGACCATGTTCCAATACCAACTATATTTTTCTTTTAGTGAAGCTTATGTTGTGGGGTGGAGGTGGAGAATGTTTGATAAATTCTTTAAGAACTACAGAAAAATGATATAATGTAAAAAAATAAAGATAAAGAACATACTAGATAAAGACCAATCAAGAGATTCAGCATAAGAATTGAGGCTGTTTCTGATGAAGGAACAAGAACAATTGAAACAGAGAAGCAATAATTAAAAACATAAGTCCAAAAAAACTTTCCTATACTGAAAAAGCACTGATTACACATCTCAAAAGAGCTCATGCTGTTCTAATAAAAAGGAGTCAATCAAAGAGAGCTGCTCTTAAACACATCCTAACCACAATTTTTGAATTATGAAGATAAAGAAAAAAAATACTGTGTGTATCCTGACTGAATTAAGGCACAATATTAAATAGGATTTTTACTATACTATAGTGCATTAGTTGGGTCTTCCAAGAAGCAAACTCAGAGATGGGATTTGATGTGGAAAGATTTACTGGGGGAAATGGCTATGAGCAGAAAAGGACAAGAACTTGGAGTCTGTGCAGGTGGGGGTGGGGAAGAGATGGTCAGGCTCACATTGTAGTGCAGTGTAACAAGGTTCATAGCATGTGGGTGGGAGGTTCCAATGAAGTTGCCTCTCAGTTAAGTCCTTCACAGGATCTTCATAACATTACTGTTGTGCTCCGTCATTCATTGGCTGAGAACAGCCCACATGACATGTAGGTCAACGTTAACACTAACAGAGCGACTGCAGAAGTTGTTGGTCAGTCGCACTCACTGTAACAGGACATCTGACCAATCCAGTTCCATGCCACTGCAGCAGTCATCCACACCCTAAACCCAGGAAAAGCCTAAGGATTGGCTTTTCCAATTCTGTGAAAAATTGGCTTTTTCCAATTCCAAAACTTATTTTCCAAATAAGTTCTAACTTCGATAAAGATTTTGTTGAGAATACTGTGTATTTGCTGTTGTTGCATTGAGCGTGGCGTGTATGTCTGTTAGGGTTAGTTGGTTTACTGTGTTGTTCTGGTCTTCTGTCTTCTGATCGCCTGATTGATCTACGCATTTTTTTAAAGATTGATTTATTTATGCATACAAGAACTGGGGTACAAGCCAGAGGTGCAGGTGCTGAGACTTAATTCGCCAGGGAGGGCCCTCATTCTCTTTTTTAAACTAGATAATCTCAGCTAAGCTTTCTTCAGTTTGATTGATCCTTTCCTTCTTCCTGATTAAAAATTGCTTTTGAGGCCCTTTAGTAAGTGTTTCATTTCAGATAATGTTTTTTCAACTCCAGAGTTTCTGCTTGGTTCTTTTTTTTTTAAGTCCATCTCTTGACACGTATTCTTTATTTGCTAAGATATAATACCCTGCTTTGTTTCAGTTCTTTAATATATTTAAAATTATGTTTTACTGAATTTATAGTGAGTTTTTTTTGACATATTTAAATAAATATTTTCCTGTTGTTCTTTCAGTATATAAAGTAGCTAATCTGAAGTCTTTGTCTAATAAGATCAATATCTGAAAATCCTCAGGGACATTTTAAGTTGACTGCTTTCCCCCATGGATGGGCATCTTTTCTAGTTTTTTTTTTTTTTTGCATGTCTGTTAACTTCTTTATTGGAAACATGACATTTTAAACAATGTGGGGACCCTGCAAGTCAGATTATCTTGCCTCTTCAGAGTTTGTTGTTGCTATTTGTTTGCACGGCGACTTCTCAGAACTTAATGTAGTGAAGTCTGTACTCTTAATGATCAACTAATGTAGACACTGATTGCCTTAAGTGCTTTGAACCAGTAAGTCTTCCAGCTTTTGCCAAGTGCCTCTAGTGTTTGTCAAGACATTCCTTCAGCAACTGACAGGGCAGCTGACAGTCCTACTTGAGCTTTCACATCTGGCTTGAGCAGTGCCTCAACTTTAGCTAGATGCGAGAGCCTAAGGTCTTTGTTGAGCACATGCATAGCCAGAGTCATGTGCATCACCCTGTGTGGACTTGTAGCCTTGTAGATTTTCGAGATATGTTGGTAAGGCTAATGAAAGAAATGAGAATAAAGCAAGTTGATATAATTCCTGAAGCTCACTTTCTTTTCCTTTCTTTCATTTGTTTTGTTTTGTTTTGTTTAACTGAGATTTGGATGTTTTTTCTTTTTTAAGGATGTATTTATTATGTATGCATACAAGAACTGGAATACAGGCCAGAAGTATGGGGGTGTGAAAGGCTTCACCAGAGACAGAGTGGGGAGCAGAACAGGCAGATCGACAAAGTACACTGCTGAGGGGAGCAGCGGGCGGGTCAGGAGAGGTCTGCAGTGCCATGTGGGTCCGCTCCCTGGCAGGGGATCGAACTCATGCTGCAGTGGCTGTGGATTGCTTCATAGTGCTGCACTTTAACCCATTGTGCCACTAGGGAGGGCCCTGATTTGGATGTTTTTCTCAAGCAAATACTCCCTGGATTGTTGAAAGTATTCCACTGGTTTCCATTGTTCCAGTATTCACACTGCTTTCATGGAGAATATTCCTTATTCTGCTTTACTTCTGAAAATCTAGTGTTCGACTCAGTCAGTTATGATGTGATGATTAGGTCTGAAATTCTCCTTGAAGAACTTTAGGTTAGTTTCTTTGTTGATGATTTGCAACACCATTAATGGGCCTGACAAGTCTGGGTTGCTTACTTTAAGGGCCTCTCTAAGGATTTCTCCTTTGAGCTTTCTGTAAACAAGATTCCTCTCACAGACCTTTGTGGTTTTACACAGTGACACAGCTTGGTCCCCTTATGCAAAAATGGGCCATTGGGATCTTGTATGTGGATATCTCTCTGACTACTAGGCCTTACCTATATTTCTTTCTCTTCTTGTACCTTATCCTTTGTCTTTAAATAAAACCTATGTGTGCAAACTCAGAGGAGTCTGGTAAATCTTCCAAAAAGCCAGACTGGTACAATCTTTGCAATAGTATATTTATCCTATATAATATTGTACAGCTTTAGAAGAGAATAGGCGTCTATGGATTGATATACTCCCATACTGATATATGGGAAGATACCCAAGATATGTTGTTAAATGCAAAAGCAAAATACCAAACTTGTATATTTAATATACTTTGTCTTTATGTAAGAAGTGGAAGAAATACAGAGGTATACAATTTGCTTGATTTGCACAATGAAACAAGGAAAGGATACATGGGGGAAAACTTAAAATTATTAACTGTGGAAGAGGTAGAAGCAAGATCGTTTAGCATATAAAATTTCACATTGTTTATATTTTTGCATCTTACCACTGTATCACCCATTCAAAAAATTGAAAAATTTTAAAGATTTATTTATTTATTCATACAGACCTGGGGTTTAGGCAATGGTGCAGGGGTGGTGAGAGGATTCACCAGAGACA
>NW_004567122.1:12168828-12170814 GCF_000260355.1 Condylura cristata
TTTCCTTTTTTTTTTTTTTAATTTATTTATTTGTGCATACAGGCCAGAGGCTGAGGGGTGGCGAGAGGCTTCACCAGAGACAGAGTGAGGAACAGAACAGGCAGATCGGCAGATCCATGAAGTACACTGCTGAAGGGAGCAGCGGGCGTGTCAGGAGAGGTCTGCAGCACCATGTGGTCACCTCAGGGGCAGGTGGGAATTGAATTCATGCGGAAGCGCTTTAGCTTCTTAGTGTAGTGCTTTAACCCGCTGCGCCACCAGGTAGGGCCCGTAAGCTTTCCTTTTTAAATAAGACTTAAATGCCGAGCATCTAGTGTGGTTTATTACTTTGAAACTTTCTGTGTGGTAGATAGTCTTGTTTCTTTCATGATGTTAGAGAGATGGAATTAAAAGCTCAAGACCACAAATACACCTTTCACTAGAATTTCTTTTATAAAATTGAGGGGATCCCTCTAATATGTGTTTGAAGTAATTCTGTTACCAACCCTCCCCCCTCTCTCCCCCTTCCCTCGGGCGCCTAGAATCCTTCAAGGAATTGTGTAGGGTGGTCTGTAAGGGCAATAAGGAGTTAGCTACACATCTGAGACTATCCCCATCCCAATGGTGACCCAACTTCAGAGACCAGGCCAGCTCAGTGGCTCACAATTCTGTCAGCATGATTTATAACAGTGAGTGGAGAGAAACAGAAGCACAATCCAGCGTCTTCTTTTATTTTAAAATGCAATTCTGTCCTTTTCTGAAGAAAGCAAGTCAAACCTATTGCAGTTGCAGCACAACCCTCTGGACGAGCTTTGTCAGAGTGAGTCACTTCAGTTGGAGTGAGAGTGGGAGAAGCACACATTTCCCAGGAAACCATTAGGTCAGGTCCTTCTCTGAACTCAGGTGGAAAGGTTTCTTCATGGAAAGGAGACATGGTTCCAAACAGAGAAGCAAGTCCGTTTTTTTTTATAGCAGCGATGGCAAAATCCTCTTTGCTCTGAAAAACAGAAGAAAAACGACACTGAAAACTGGATGTTCTCACACAGATCTTCAGCCAGCAGCAGGATCCTTGACCATCCCGTCTTCTGCCTGCTTCCTCAGCCTTCGCAACCCCGACCCCAGTTCACCCGAACGCGTGCGTGGAGACGCACCGGGTTCTCAGTCCCCAGGCGGCGGGACGCTCCTGTACCCGCTAAATAGCTAACAGATGCCCGGCACGCCACAGACCTCACCGACTAGGCAGCGTCTGGGAAACAGTTCCAGCAGGCGGTTTCCGGGTAGAAAGGCTGGCCTCTGGACCCCCCTTGCTCTCTGCTTGAAACCCGCAGGTTTTGAAAGCTGCAGGTCCCGTTTTCTCCCGGAGGGGTGCGAGCGCCAGGCCCAGCAATGAACACCCGCAGCTGTGCCGCTCAGGGTGGCTTCCCTGCCGACCCCTGCTGGAGGGAAAGCATCTCCATCAGCGGGGCCACCGACGCCACGAGCCCAGGCTTCTGTCCCTCGCCTCCACCCCCGCCCCTCCTCCTCCAGCCCCCCTAGCCAAGCTCCAAGCGCCAAGCTCCAAAATGACTTCGGGCCTTATTTCCACCCTCGCAGTTGGTCGCGTGGGTTCCAAATTTACTAAAGCAAGTTTAGGACCAGAGATTTGGCTCGGAAGTGAGCTCTGATGGCGAGGCTGTCCCTCGCAGGGTCATTTAAGGGCGCGTCCCCAGTTCCTCAAGCCTCCATCGCACCCCCTAGCGCGCGAAGTCCGGGTGGTGTCCGCAGGTGCGTTCCCAGCGGCTCATCCCTGCAAGCAAATGGCGAGGGGGCGCAGTACCTGTCCCTTTCTGCAAACTCTGAGCCGGGCATCCGACACGCTCCAGGAATCCAAATATCCCGGGCGGAGGTGTCCAGATTCGAGTTTGGTCCAATCTTTGCGTACCTCTGCGGCGAGGTCTTTCCCTTCCTAAGGGATGGGGCGCTTCGCCTCCGGGCGGCGGGTGGGCCTCTCTAGCCTCCAGCGGGGGC
>NW_004567122.1:12170914-12175259 GCF_000260355.1 Condylura cristata
GTGGGGTGGGTGGGCAGGGACCTGGATCTCATTAGCCGGGAGGGGGAAGCCGTGGTCCCGGCCGCTTTCTCCCAGGCTCCTAGAGGAGGAGGAGGGACCGTGCAAGAAAGGAGGGGCGGGGGTCCCATCCCTGAGCACCCGAGGCGGCTGCCGTCTCTGGGCTCTCACCTCACCCAGACGCCTGCCCCGCCATGGGGCCCCCTTCCAGCTCCGGCTTCTACGTGAGCCGCGCTGTGGCCCTGCTGCTGGCTGGGCTGGTGGCGACGCTCCTGTTATCGCTGGTGGTGCTCGCCGCCCTGTACGGCCACCGCGCGCGCTTCCCGCCGTCCGAGCTGCCCAGCCGCTGGGTCCCCGACAACGCGTCCTCTCCGCCAGGCGAGCAGGCGGAGGCGCGGTCCACCCAGAAGCCGGGCGGGGATGGGGAGCTGGACGTGGCCACCACTGCACGCAGCCGGCAACCCCCAGGGCCCTGGGACCAGCTGCGCCTGCCGTCCTGGCTCGTGCCGCTGCACTACGAGCTGGAGCTGTGGCCCCGGCTGCGCCCGAACGACCTGTCGGAGTTGGCACTGCGCTTCACTGGCCGCCTGAACATCACCGTGCGCTGCGCAGTGGCCACCACGCGGCTGCTGCTGCATAGCTTCTTCCTGGACTGTGAGAGCGCCGAGGTGCGGGGCCCTCTGCTCCCGGGCGCGGAAGACGCCACCGTGGGTCGCGTGCAGGTGGACCAGGTCTGGTTTGCGTTGGACATGAGCTACATGGTGCTGGAGCTGGGCGACGCCCTGCAGCCAGGGAGCCGCTACCAACTGCAGCTCAGCTTTTCCGGCCCGGTGTACCAGGACACCAGGGAGGGGCTCTTCCTCAACGTCTATGCCGACCAGGGTGAGCGCAGGTAAGGGCCTGCCGGCCAGGGCCTCTTGGGTCCTGCGCCCCAGCGCGCGTGCAGGTGCTTGCAGCGTCCAGGTGCACATCCCTTTCCCTCCCCCCAGCCCCCAACCGATGACTCGCCATGTTTGATTTCTCCTCTCAGGTGTAGTACTCATAAAATTCTCTCGCGACCTTTTTATCCAGAGCCAAGGATGAGCGGCCTCCTTCTTCCCCTTCCCTCAAGGGACCCTGCTTGGAATAAAGGTTTCAAGACCGTGGTCCTTCTCAGGGCCAGTCTGGGGCCCATCCCTGCCCATCTAGTTCGTTTCTCTCCATTCCCCTTGTTAGGGTCCTTGCTACCCCCAGAAGTTTATCGTCTCAGAAGGTCTCTCGCTAATCCAGAATGTCCTCACCATCATAAGCAAATCCCTTCGCTAGTCAAAGTTCAGTGCTTGGGCAATAGCTGTAATATTTGGGAGCTCTCTACAAATGCAGGCTCTTAGGCTCTGCCCTCCATCAAGAGGAGCAGAGTTAAGTTTGGAGGGGGATCCTCTAGTGATCCTCAGGCATTACATTTGCAGAAGAGGGGGGATAAGCCAGCCTTACCCTCTCCAGTTGTCCTACACCCCCACCCACCCCAGGAACTGATGCTCTTGCAATAAATGGACCTCATCATGGCTGGCTGTTTCATGAACATATTTTTTTTAAAAGATTTATTTATTATTAATACAGAACTGGGGTACAGGCCAGAGGGTGGAGGGTGAGAGGCTTCACCAGAGACAGAGTGGGGAGCAGAACAGGCAGATCTACGAAGCACACTGCTGAGGGGAGCAGCTGGCGGGTCAGGAGAGGTCTGCCTCGCCATGTGGTCACCTCCCGGGCAGGTGGGGATCAAACTCATGCAGAAGCGGCTTAAGCTTCTTAGTGCAGTGCTTTAACCCACTGTGCCACCAGGGAGGGCCCTCATGAACATATTTTTTAAAAACTTTTTTTTTTTTCTGCTAAATTCTCCAAGGCTTCTCCCTCTTTAATTCGTACCCGCCCCACCCCCTGCCTGGAGCCCAGTGGGACTTTGCTAGTAAGCAGCCCCATCCTCTATCCCTTCCGCCTCCTCCTTGACCAGCTTAGCAGGGTCAGAGTATGGGCTATCGGGATTCCTCTACTCAAATAAATAAATAAATAATACAAGCGATGATAAGAACCCTTCCCTCTGAGCCTGCAAACTCACGTGTCCTCTTTACACTCATTTGAGATAATGTCTCCCACACGAAACATTCCCAGCTTAACAACGGCTTCTTTCCACTCTGCGGCCACATTACTGACCTCCAGCGAGTGCCCGAGGGAAGTGGCTTTTGTGCAAGATACGGAGAAGTTCTTGCCCCCCAAGTTGGCTATCTCCTTCACTCACTCCCGGAGTGAGCCTTTGTGGTTTCCACAAACAGCCTGTACGTGGCCCTTTATTATTAAAGAAACTGCTCTCAGATGTTCTCCAAGGGAAAGAAACTCAGTAAATTACCCCCTAAATCATCTTCTGCCCTAGTCTCAGAACTTCAGGGGGTTTAAAATAAGTTTAATAAGCTCCCTTACTGGAAGCGTAATCTGTAACTCTTGTTTTTTAAGGGCTGTATGTCTTGCTTCTCTCTCTCTTAAAAAAACAAAAACAAAAACAAACAAACAAAAAAACAGTTCCGAAAAGTTCCTCACTACTACAATTGCTGGACCAATGGTCACTGGACAGCTTTCAAAATAGTGGTGTAATTTTGGGTGCAAGATCTTTCAGAAGTTATTAAAAACACACACATACACAGAAACATGGCTCTTGCCCACATACCCACAGTGTTTTCTGCTGTCAGTAATTCTTTATACATTGACCCATCTCTTCCTGCCTTAATGGGACTATGGCCCAGACAAATTGCTCTAGCAAACATGGCAAAGGAAAGTCCCTTACCATTTTTCAGTTGGGCTGCCAACTCGAGTGGTAACTAGAAACCATATTTGCAGAACATTAAAATTCAAGCAAGGGCAGATCTTAAAGTCCTACAGATGTGTTCAGACAAAGGTAGAGCTCAGGAAGTCTGGCATCTTAATAGAGCTGTTGTCGCCATTTCCTATGGGTCTCTACTTCTGAAACCAGGAGGAAAGACATCTTCCATGGAACGGGAAGTGAAGGACACAAAGAAGCAAGACAAAATAACGTGAGGAGGCAAGTGACATGAGTCTGAACCCAAGCCATGTGACTGAAGCCAGGAATGTTAGGAGAATGGAGGAGAGGGTGGAGCAGAGGCTTGCCCACAATCGGTGTACAGGTAGCTACTTCCGCTAGCTCAGGTTATCGTTGTGAGGCACAGTCTCCTGTAACTTACACATGAACATTCCTGGGAGGTAGGAGTACAAGATTTCCAGAGGGCAAAAACTGCCTACTAAGTGTATGTTTTCCTTAGGGTATATCTAATTACATCTGCATTTTTTTTTAAAGATTTACTTCTTCTACTTACAGAACTGGGGTACAGGCCAAGGGTGCAAGGGTGGTGAGAGGACTCACCAGAGATAGAGTGGGGAGCAGAACAGGCAGAGTGACTGAAATACACTGCTGAGGGGAGCAGCGGGCGGGTCAGGAGAGGTCTGCCGTGCCATGTGGTCACCCTCGGGGCGGGTATCGAACTCATGCTGAAGTGGCTTCAGCTTCTCAGTGCTGCACTTTAGCCCAGTGCACCACCAGGGAGGGCCCAAACTTGCTTAGCTTTCAAGTGAAATTAAAGAGCTTCTTATAAAGCCCCTGCATAGCCTTCCCCATTATGAATAACACTCATGAAAAATGGCGCATTTATTTTTAACCAAGGAAGAACCTATGTTGACCCATCATCAGCACCCAGAATCAACAGTTTACATTAGGGTTCCGTCTTGGTATTGTATATTCTGCATATTTGAACACTGTAGTTTTCCTTTGTATATTTGATTTCAGGTAGTTGTTACTGTTTCGTTTTCCATCCCATGGATGTTCTGCCTTCTGCAGTGTCCAATCTGCTTTTAGTCTGCTCCAGTGGAGTCTTCATTTAAGATGTTGTGTTCTGATTTCTAAAACTCTATACTTTTATATATTTCCATCCATTCCTCAGTATGTTCTTGTTTTCCTTTATATCCCTGAGCATATTGAACATATTGAAATGTATTAACTTCCTCGTATGCTAATTTCATTATCTCTGTCATCTTTTATTTTGTTTCTGGGTTATAGTGCACATTTTCCTTTTTCTTTGCATTTCTCATAATTTTAAACAGCTTTACTGAAGTCAAATTGACATACAATATGCTATACATATTTAAAATGTACAACTCAATAAGTTTTAGCATATGTATACCTATGGATATACCAGGATCAAGGTAATAAACATATCCATTACCTCCAAACTTTTCTTGTGCCTCTATAATCCTTTCTACAGCCCTGACACCTCATCTTCACACAGCCATGGATTTGCTTTCTATA
>NW_004567122.1:12175464-12219277 GCF_000260355.1 Condylura cristata
CGGGCCAGGAGAGGTCTGCTTCACCATGTGGGTCAGCTCCCTGGCTGGGGATCTAACTCGTGCTGCAGTGACTTCGGAGAGCTTCATAGTGTGTTGCCTTATGCAGGGAGAGTCCTGCATATACTCTCTCTCTGACCTCTTTCACAGAGGATAATTTCCTTGAGATTCATCCTTACTGTATATAGCAATTCTTTTTTGTTGCTGATAGCATTCCATTGTGTGGCTCTATCACAGTTCCATTATTCACAACTTGGATGTTTCCAGCTTGGGGGTTCAACAGAGGACCACAAGGGAATTGAAATAAAGATGTTTACCATTCAAGGTCCTTCAAGAGGTCATGTGAGGTGCTCAAGGCAGGGTGAAGGGGGGAGAGAATAATTGGATCTAGGGCATCCTAATACTTTTATCAGGTCTATGAGCAGAGTACTTGGGGGATCAGGACTAAGGCAGACTGACAAATTACACTGAGCAAGTTAAAGCAAAGAGAACAGAGTTTTACAAAATTCTGCAGGGAAGGCTTTGGGAAATAGGGGATTCTCTATCACAGGGCTTTTGAGGGGATCATATCAGGAAGCTACAGTTATTTGTGACTCTGTGGGCTGCTGTCTAGGGCAGTGCCCTTGAATGAGGAGATAATGCCAGTGCAAGGCCCCTCAGGCTACCAGATCCAACAGAATGGTAAGTGGAGACAATACCTTGGAGTTACTCAGCCAAACTCTCCGTAATGCGTTTATGGCATCAGTGAGCTTACTGTCTTGACCATACTTTCACTTCTTCTTCTCTTCTTTAGATACCTTTTGTTTTTCTTGCCTCCCTCAGTATCTTGAGTCTCCTGTACAATGTTGAATAAAGTGATAAGTGAAAACATTATAATTATGATTTTTCCTGTAGCATTATCATAGATTCCATTGATCAGGTTGAGAAAGCTCTCTTTCTAAATTTCTGAGAGTTTTTATCAAGAATGGGTGTCAGATTTTTGCCAAAAGTTTTTCCTGCATCTATTGAGGTGATCATATGTTTTTTTTAGCCTGTTAATATGATAAAGCACACTGAGTTTCAAAAGTTAAACTAACCTAGGGTTCTGGGGATAAATTCACTTGGTCTTGATATATTACCCTCTTTACAGTTTGTTGCATTTGATTTATTAACATTTGTTTACAATATTTACACCTACGTTCATGAGAGATTTTGACTTGTCATTTTTTTTTTTTCTTGCAACGCCTTTGATTTTGGTATCAAGATAACACTAGCTTTGGAGTATGAGTTTGGAGATATTCCTTCCTTTACTTTTCAGAAGAATTTTTTCAGAACTGACATTTTACTTCTTCCTTGTATGCTTGCTTGATTTTACCAGTGAAGATACCTGAAACTTCTTTGTGGGATGGTTTGTAAATACAAATTATATTACTTAATAGATATGGGTATATTTAGGTTATCTGTTTCTGTTACCTGTTTCTTTTTGAGTGAGGCTTGGCGGTTTGGGTCCTACAAAAAATTCGACAATTTAATAAAAATCGTCAAATCTGAGTATAAAGTTGTTCAAAATATTTCTTTATTACTGTTTTATTATCTATACAATCCATAGTGATGTCACCATTCTTACTCCTGGTAGAGGTCATTGTGTCCTCTCTTGGCAGACTCAATCCTGGTTCTAGTATACTGTTGCCACTTTCTAGTTCTCTAACCTGTCACCTGGCCCAGTGGTACGGGAAGAGGTGACATGTGAAGCTATTTCACTTGGACTGGTTCTTCTCGTTTGGTCTTGCTCTGACCTAACAGGTGCCTTTTTCTCTTGAGATGTCTCTTTCCAGGAGTCTAGAGTTTTCTTACTGTTTCTCTTACTCCTATGATTCTGTTGACCTTGCAGGATACTTCTTCTATTTCTTTGTTCTGATGGTCACTATGACTCCGTTAGCTCCCGGGAGGCTGGTTCCTTTCCACAGAACCCAAGACAGTCCCACACTGGCTCACTTTGTGTCACCTAGACTCTCAGGGTTTTTGTTTTGTTTTGTTTTAAGATTCATTTATGTGCACAAGAACTGGAGTACAGGCCAGAGATGTGGGGGGTGAGAGGATTCACTGGAGACAGAGTGGGGAACAGAACAGACAGATGTACTGAAGCACACTGCTGAGGGGAGCAATGGGCAGGTCAGGACAGGTCTGCTGCGCCATGTGGGTCAGCTCCCTGGCTGGGATTGAAACTCGTGCTGCAGTGGTTTCATTGCGCTGTTCTTTAACTCCTTGTGCCACCAGGGAGACCCCAGGATCTCAGTTTTTATAGCTGTAAATTAAGAGAGTCAGATTGGATTGAAGTTGCATGATCAAGGGAGCTGGAATGGAAAGTTGGATGAGCAGAATTTTAACATTTGAGAGCACTTTCTCAGAACACTAGAATATACATCCTGATACTTGTTCATTTCCTCGTGGACTTTCTTTGCTTGACCTCATCAAGTGCAGATTAATATGCAAAGCCAAGAAGAGTTCTTGGCAGATTTCTGAATATCTCTCTCTGCCGAATGACTTCTTCTTTTATAATTTACAAATTCTAGCTCTCTAAGTCTTCGGGCTCTAGTCTCCTCCACTCAGTGAGACCTCTGAACTCTAAATTTTAGTTCCCTTACTCTGCTGCAGCTTGAAAAATTGCTTCTAGGTAGAAAGACTGAGTGATTGTAGGGGTCACCTTCTTTGTTTCTCTTTTTTGGGAATCACAATTCTGTACTTCCTATTTAGTTCTGAAAATAGTTGTTTCTTTTTTTTTCCATGTTTTTGGTTGTTTTCAATAGAAGGCTAATTCTAACTCATATTACCACCTCATAGTGGTGATCAGAAGTCCCTTCATCTCTATGTTGGTAATACTATTAATTATAAAGTGAATCCTCATACATTTTCATTTTTAGTGTGCTTTTAATATAGATTATATATTACAAGGCAGGTGGTATACTTGAAAGGCCCCCAAGGCTGGGAAATGGGGGGACCTGGTTCTAGGACCATCCCTGTCATTTACTAGGTGTCTATTCTGTTGCATTAAACTCTTAAGGTTAAGATTTAGGTGATGACACGGTTGAAGGTCCCTCCCACTTTTGAAATAACAAGGATCATATATGATTCCATTCTTGTGCAAAGTGTCCTTTAGGAATAATTGTTGCTCTTCTAATCATGCCATTTCCTTTAAAAAGGGATAAGAAAAAAATTGGAGGTACTAGAAAAATGAAAATGTAAAAATTGAGAGCAGGGAGTGACTTGTGAAATGACTGGAAAAAATTAGGATCTTATTTAGGAAAAATTTAAGTTGAGAACAGCACAGTCAAAATTAATCAATGTGTGCAGGTGTGGAAAGAGTGAACAAAGAATTTAAAAAGCCTTCCTTGCAGGCTCTGTTTATGCTAAAAAAATCTGGCCTGGTCCTTAGGGTGTGACACACAAGACAGAAATTTGAGTAATATTAGGAAAGAATTTAGAATTGTTTCAAACAAGGTCAATGAACTCAAGTGCCAGGCACATGATGTTCATATGACAGAAAAATAAAAAGAATAGATTTTTTCATTTTCTTGTAGCCTTACTGAAAGCAGTTACTTCATTGGACTGATCAATTTTCCCAGGGAGATGATTTTGTTCACCAAAGATTGAGATCCCATGTCTTTTGAATAAAGGTTTTGCTAACATAATGAAAAAACACACCTCACAGTTCAGGAAAATGCAACTGGGTTCCTCTGACAGACCTTTCACAATTTCATTTATGGGACAATCTTTTCTATTCTAGCAGCCTATCATTTCCTCCTAACTCTGAGGTGACAAAAGACCTCTAGTTACTGAGTCACACAAATGCTGTTAAGTTGCAAAAACTAAAAAATCTTATCCTGTGTGACTCAAAACTTACATTTGCTATTAAACCTCCCTAGCTCCCTCTACTCCCACTTCATCAAGTTTTAGCCGGCTCAGGAGAGAAGTCTGCAGTAAGGAAAGCTGTCGTGGTCCATCCACTTCTCCCCCTCATGCATCTGGCTTCCACCTTCCAGCCTGAGAGCTGCTGTTTCGCCCCACCAGGCACAGTGGGATGGGAAGAGGTGACATGTGAAGCTTTTTCACTTGGACTGGTTCTTCTCGTTTGGTCTTGCTCTGACCTAACAGGTGCCTTTTTCTCTTGAGATGTCTCTTTCCAGGAGTCTAGAGTTTTCTTACTGTTTCTCTTACTCCTATGATTCTGTTGATCTTGCGGGATACTTCTTTTATTTCTTTGTTCTGATGGTCACTATGACTCCATTAGCTCCTGGGAGGCTGGTTCCTTTCCACAGAACCCAAGACAGTCCCACACTGGCTCACGTTGTGTCTCAGAGCTCTTGTTGCTCCAAGAAACGGATTCACCCCCTCCTGGGACTGACGCGGACCCCAAGGTGGTAGTACTCTGGGTTCTACCTCAGGAGAGAACCCCATCCCATCTGGCAGATATTGGACTCTGCCCCATGATCATTTCAGCTTGCTGAAGAGCAAGTTGAGCAAATCTTTCAGCCTTGGGAAATAATTCTCTCCAAGGTATCTTCTCCTCCAGGATAGGACTAGAAGTCACAGGGGCTTGGCAAAATAACACTCCACCTAACATAGCTCTTCTCTAATTTTTTTCATCTCCATTCCTTGACCTGTCTAGCTGAGAACCTGAGAGTCTATAGATTCTTGACGCCATTTGTTTTGAAAATCTTCACGACATGATTTGGTGCTTTTGTTCGAAATTCTGTATCTATTGTGTGGTTTTTTTTTTCCTGCTGGAAACTTCGATTTTAAGATCCTCATACACAAGTAGTAAACAAACATGATTCATGGGCTGATCCTTGAACCTTGATCCAGTGATATAACATCTGTCTTTATTAAACATTTGATTTCTGAGTGTTATTGTGTAAAAAAAAAAAAAAAACACACAGTGGGGAGGAGGAGAACAGCTCTCCAGAGAATCTTATTTAATCCTTGACCAGTAATGTTATTTAGCACTTGTCAGCTAGAGCTGGAGGCATACGGATTTCATAAAATAATTGGGAATGAATACAAAGTGGATATTTTTTATGTGGTTGTAGCTCGATCCCCAAGGGCATCATATGGTGTTCACCACTAAGGCCTCTTCCAGCACAAGAAAGTGGTGAGTTCGTGATTTTCTGGCTGGAACGTGGCTTTGCAATGCTGAGACACTAGGAGACAAATTCCCCGTCTGCTCTGGGTGCACTCTACAGGCGACTTAATAGCATGTCCGGGTTGGAAGGGAGCAGAGGGAAGTGGGTAGTTCTGTTTTCTCAGAGCAGGATTTCTTTACAGGGTCGTTTGAGTCCAAAACAGAGCCACAGCGTACAGGCTACAGGCTCACCCTGGCCTCTGTGGGTAAGATGGAGAGCCAGAAAGCTGTGTGTTATAGGGATTCTCCCCTTTTTGGTTGGCATAAAACCAGGGAGGAAAATGTTGGCGTAAAGTCCAATAGAGTTGCTTTTACTTCTCTGAAACCTGAATATTGGAATTTGAAGGCAGTTGCTTAACGTTTGGTTTGTTAAAAAAGTGACTCCCTGAGTTGGTGTCTCTTAGCCTTTTGGGGCCTGGGGTCCTTTCTGGGGCTCATAAAATCTCCCCATTCCTTGACGAGGCAAAGGTTTTCTTTACCTCTCCACTTTGCAGCCACCTCAATGTTCATATGCTTAGTGATGTCATGGGAGCAGCGATGTCATCAAACTACTATAGACTTTTTACAAAAACAATAGGTATTTGCTGACTCTCCAAGTATATAAGCAGGTGTTAGAGTGGATGTGCTCTTTCACTCTACAGTACACATTTCCATGACCAAATAACTATTTGTACAAAATATCCTTCAACTTCAGAGACCTCATAGGCCTTCTGAAGGCCACACATGAATGCTGAAAGGGTGATTTCTCCTCACCCCGGTTGGTGAGCAGGCACTCCAAGACTACTCTTTCTGTCCTTAGATGTCTTTATCCCTGTTAGACTCAGGCTCAGACTCTAAGTAGATGGAGGCATCTGTTCCTCCCATCTCTACTTTTTATTGACACAAGTGTCCAACAAGTTTAAGCAGCTTTACCAAAACACACTACTGTATGCAGTAGATCCTCAACAAGAACTCGTCGCCAAATTCTCTGCTCACATTTCTTCCCATTATATTGTCAGTTGATTCTGTTTCCTCTGTATCTCTTTCCAGCAACCAATATTACAAAACAAATTCTGGGGGTGGGGGTGGGGGTAGGTGGGAGGGGAGCCCAGCAAAAACGTCTTCACATTCTTTTGCACATATTAATATCAAGGTGCCTCTATTTTACAGTATCTTCAAGCCCAAGAAAATACTTGTAAAGTTGCTGTCAACCTGTATTTTTTTGCCAAGCATTATGAATAATACAGAAGAAAAGAATATATGTGTGGGTGTATACATACATACAAATATTTAAATCCAACTTCTGGTAGTTTAAAATTTACTCAGGAGACAAGACTGGTTTCATACTCCACTGACATCTTGGGCTTTTTCAAATGCATTTATAATTAGTGGTTTTCAACTCTACATCTTGCTGTGCCACTTATCTTCTCCTTGAATTCTATGTCAAAGCGAGATTAGCGAGGTAGGAGGGAATGTAGGAAAAGTCAAAGGTCATTTATTGGTAAATTTAGCTACTGGTAGCAAAAAAGCTCAAACAATAATACACAGTAATTAGTAGCATTATTTCCACTCATGCTGAAGTGGCTTTAGCTTCTCAGTGCTGTGCTTTAACCTGCTGCGCCTCCAGGGAGGGCCCAAACTTCCCTGAAGTACGAGTAAATGCACCCGAGATGTGAAGTCTCCGGCACCAGGGGACAAAAAGGGAATTTAACCACCACAAGTGTGATGTTGAGGCAGGTTTCCAGGCAGACACAATGCAGGGTCCACTCTCCTCAGACTTGGGGGTGTTTACAGAGGACATGCCTGACGATCTCCCAGTCTGTTCAGAGCTCCTATCCCTCTGCTTTTCCCTGCAAACCTCCAATGCCAGTGGGATGCTGTCACTTCTTGTGTTTTTCCTTGGAGCTGAGAGAAACAGGAGTTGATGACACTCCACTCCTATGAAAATGAAAGCAGTTTTATTCCGTTGGCTTGTCTCAAGTTTTTTATCCCCAAGGCCGTGCAAAGACTTGTCTGTAAGTTTTCAAGCAGGAAGAGTAGAGAGCATGGAGAAAAGATCAAAAATGTAGACAGTATGAGCTGGCTTGCTCTTGGGTGGAGGATGGAAGGAACAAACCATTCCCAAAGAAGCAGTCCTACTTTAAAAAATAATTGGTTCTGGAAAACCTGGCATCCTGGCATGTAAGTAGTTGTTGTATTTGTTCTGGTTTTTTTTTTTTTTTGTGTGTGTGTGTGTGTGTAAAAGATTGTAAAGGTCTATGACATAGTGAATTTTATTTTCTGGTTGAAGTTTAAGTAAAATATCAAGGTGTATTTTAGATCATACACGAAGTCTAAGGTGCGTTAAGAATTGCAATGTATCAGTGTTTGGGGAACATAAAGAAGATGAAGGGAAAACATCTTAGTTTCTTCCTGCAAAATAATTTTAAGTTATAATATCACAAGATTTTAGTTTTGGTCTCCACTGATGGGAGATAAAAATAAATAGCAATTTTCCAAAAAATGTATTTCAGGGCTTTGTTAGCATCTCAGATGGAACCAACATTTGCCAGGAATGTTTTCCCTTGTTTTGATGAGCCAGCTCTGAAAGCAACTTTTAATATTACAATTATTCACCATCCAAGTTATGTGGCCCTTTCTAATATGCCACAGCTAGGTAAGTAAAGTTCCTGTTTCACTTATTATATATACTATATGCATATACATTTCAAAATGTTAATTACATGTATTTATATATATCTATAGTTCTTGAATATCTGTTAAATCTGTAGCATTTCTAGGCAATGTGTTGCTGCAGTATATTTACAGTGGATTATTATTAGGGAGCTCTTTGCAATAGGGTATGTGCCAGCACCCACATCTTGGAGATGGCAAATCCAGATTGTTCTTGTGTGAGAATCTGGATCTGTTGTTCTACACTGGCAGCCTTTTCTGTCCATTAGTTTGGGACTCGACTATTGATCATTAGTGATAACAAGCTTAGTCTGAATCTGGCACACACATGTGTTTTATTTGGCTCATATGACTTTTTTCTTTTGATTGAGTTATATCCAACTTTAAAAATCCAGAGATTTCACATAAAGATTCTCCCTGGAGCCCTCCCTGGTGGTGCAATGGGTTTAAAGCACAGCACTATGAAGCTATTTGTAGCCACTGCAGCCTGGGTTTGATCCCCAGCCAGGGAGGTGACCCACAGGGAGCAGCAGACCTCTCCTGTCTCCCCGTTGCTCCCCTCAGCAGTGTATTTCAGTACATCTACCTGTTCTACTCCCCACTCTGTCTCTGGTGAGTCCGCTCAAACACTCGAACCTCTGGCCTGTGTCCCAGTTCTGTATGCATAAACAAATAAATCTTTGGAAAAAAAAAAAAAAAGATCCTTCCTTGAAAACTCAGAAACCCTAACCACCATGATGGGCCTGCAGGCCCTTCACGACAATGATAGTTATAACAGAAAAGGCTGCCCCTCCCTGCAGGCTGAGACAGCACCCCCAGCCTTTCCTGTCCCCGCCACTACCTGTCAGTGGATGTGAATGATTTCACATCAAGTACCTTTCCTGGGGGGCTTCCAGTTAACTATTTTAGCTTTATTTTTAAAAATCTATTTATTGATGCATAAACAGATACAGGATACAGGGCAGAGGTGCTGGGGGTGGGGGGTTAGTGAGAGGATTCACCAGAGACAAAGTGGGGAGCAGAACAGGCAGATCTACTGAAATATACTGCTGAGGGGAGCAGCAAGTGAGACAGGAGAGGTCTGCTGTGCTGTGTGGGTCACCTCCCTGCCTGGAGATGGAACTCATGTTGCAGTGGCTGTGGTTAGCTTCATAGTACTGCGACTTAACCCCTTATGCCACCAGGGAGACCCCATGATTTTAGTTTTAAAGGCTATACACTGCCTCCAGTGAACAATAAGCCAAAGCCCAAGAATGGCAGAATTGTAACTTCTGACCATGGGCCTGGGAAGCTCTAGATAAGTGTGAGAAATGGGCTGGACGAGGAAGAGTAGAAGTGGATAGGAAGGAGAGGAGGCAGGTCACGGGCCTTACTGACCAGGTTCCTGGATTTGGTCCTCAGCTGAGACTGTTCTTCAAGATACTATTCAAGCCCATGCTGCTGTTGCGAGATCTCTTTAATATAGCTTTGATACCTTAGGAGAAGAGAAAACCAAACTGCTCAACTCTGAAGAGCTATCAGTCAACAATTGACAGGTTGTTTCAAAGGTAGAAATTTTTGCTTAGGTTTACAGTGATGTGGACTAAAATTTCTCTAGGTCAGTCTGAAAAAGAAGATGTGGATGGAAGCAAGTGGACAGTTACCGCCTTTCACACCACACCCTACATGCCTACGTACTTAGTGGCTCTTGCTGTGTGCGACTATGACTATGTCACCAAAACTGAGCGGGGCAAGGAGGTGAGTAAGGAAGACTTCAGGTGAGGCACACTTACGGCTTGTACTCAGGGGCTCTGCTTACACCTCCCACTCTCCCCTCCTGTCTCTCTCCGGCTTTTGTCATCCCTGTGAGAGTCTTGGTGTGACTTTGTGGAATGGGCTGTGGCAGGTTTCCATGGGAAGGCTGCAAACTGAGCCCACCCCACCAAGGCAGCTAGCATCTGTCCCCTCCCCCCCCACCCCCAGCCACCCAGTAGCAGCCTTTCAGAGGCTAGGGGAGAATAGAGAGAGCTGCCACTTGAAGCTGAGCTTGACTACTGCCTGTCTAATCTACAATGTACCACATTTATAAAACGGTTTATTTATTTATGCATACAAGAACTGGGGTACAGGCCAGAGGTTGGGGGGTGAGAGGATTCGCCAGAGACAGTATGGGGAGCAGAACAGACAGATAGAGTGAAATACATTGCTGAGGGGAGAAGCAGGTGAGACAGGAGAGGTCTGCTGCGCCATGTGGGTCACCTCCCTGGTGGGGGATCGAACTCATGCTCCAGTGGCTGCACACAGCTTCCTATTGCTGTGCTTTAACCTGTTGTGCCAGCAGGGAGCTCCCTGTACTACACTTTCAAAGCTGGGCTGATACCCAATATGCTTATCAACCAGGGTCACACGGCACCAACCAACTCAGACAGACCTCAGCTAGGAACAACACTTGTGGCTGAAATGGTGCATGCAAGCTAAATATAAGCCCTATCTCAAGGCAGTGCTGCTGACCCCGCCACTCTAAGTTGTGCTTTGTCCTGAACGATGATAGTTTCCCCCCAAGGATCCCTCATTACATGGTGACCATTTCAGAGCATATGGGGTTACCATGGCAGTACTTTATAGTTGACTCAGTCCCTGTAGTCAAATGTAGAGGTAACTAAGGCCAGTGCTGGGGGCTGGGGGCCTGGCTCTTACTAGTCAATTGAGTTCATGGGATTCAGGAAAATCTGGGTATTTTTTTTTTTAAGATTTATTTATGCCTACAGTAGTGGGGTATAGGCCAGAGGTGTAGGGGTTCTGAGAAGCTTCACCAGAGACAGAGTGAGGAGCAGAACAGGCAGATCAATGAAGTACACTGCTGAGGGGCACAGTGGGCAGGTCAGGAGAGGTCTGCTGCTTGCGCCATGTGGGTCATCTCCCTGACTGGGATCGAACTCGCGCTGAAGCGGCAGTGGCTGGCTTCATAATGTTGCGCTTTAACCCGTTGTGCCACCAGGGAGGGCCCAGGACAATCTGGTCTTTAACTGACTGAGGCTCTCTCCTGGGCCTGAGGTCTTCTAGGCTCATGCCACTTACTCGAGTGGACAAGGCAGCCATGAGTGATCCAAGCCTGTCCCCAGAGGAAGAATCACTCAAAGCTTCTCCTCTTCCTCCTCCTAACCTAGTGATGGATTAATAACACTGTTGAATGAGAGTAACAGGTGTTATCTTCCTCAGCGGTTCCCTTAGTGACTACTTCCTGGTAGGTCCTCAACAGCACCTAGCACCTGCCAAGTCAAACACACATGACACGCTGGTCAAGCTGCTCAGGCATGATTTGCAAGCACCTGCGTTGAAGCTGGCCTGGAGGCGCGGGCCCCAGAGCTAACGGTGACTGAAGGTGGCCCATCGGCAGTGACGCTGCACGTCAGCTTGTTGCTGTCAGTGCTATGCCCAGAGAACAATTCTCACAAAGGAATCAAGTCTGCTTCTTTGTGCAAGGTCACTCTGAGAAGAAACCCAGCAGCATTGCAAGCAGAGAGGAGATGGGACATGCCCTAATGCTCTTAGCCAGAAGATGGAAAGTTGGGATGAGTTTATCAGTGGAATGCTGCCTTTTGGCCACGGCTCAGCTGTAGGAAGCGCAGGAGTCCTCCATACAAGCCACAGGGGAAGCAGTGTGCTCTTGGACTAGCTTCGAGCTGCACACAAATTGCTCATTAAGTGAGAGATAGGAATTTGGTGAAACTGAACATGTGGTTAATGTGTGGCGTGAGGTACACTGTACATTTTACAGCGAGGTAAAATGTAAGTAGGGTGAAGTGAGCATACTGGGGTAGACTTTGCACACACGGCCTGTGGACAGGTGTTCCTCTCCAGAGGCTGAGGACGGCCGTGCCTGGGGAGGGCCACCAGGACACACGCCGGGCCAGGAGTGCCTCTGTGCTCTGCAGTAACTTAATTGGCTGCCTCTCCAGAACATTCCTTGCTGGCTTATATTCCTCAGTCCTTAGCCAGGGGTCACTCAGCCCTCCCACCCAGCTTGAAATCACCATCATTTCCTTGCTTTGGCATATAGAATAGTAGCCCAAGAGAGGGACTTTATAAACTGGGATGGAGCATATACACCTGAATTGTTACTGCTGTTCTTTTCCAAAGGCCCCAGTTAAAATGCACACGCGGCCCTCCCTGGTGGCGCAGCGGGTTAAAGCATAGCACTAAGAATCGAAAGCCACTTCCCCATGAGTTCGATCCCCGCCTGCCCCGCCCCAGAGGTGACCCACATGGCATGGCAGACCTCTCCTGACCCGCCCACAGCTCCCCTCAGCAGTGTACTTCATCAGTCTGCCTGTTCTGTTCCCCACTCCGTCTCTGGTGAAGCCTCTCACCGCCCCTGAGCCTCTGGCCTGTCCCCCAGTTCTGTATGCATAAATAAATAAATAAATCTTTAAAATGCACACACTGTCTTGAAAGTGGAGGGACGTGAGTATGATCTCCATGCCGGACTGTGGGCGTTAGTCCAGAGGTCTTTCTAGGAGTTAGAACTAGAGGAGGTTTACAGGTTTACAGCAGGGTAGGACTGAGTCCTGGACCTCTCCTCCCCAGGATAAGACTGCACAGCAAGAGCGGGTGAGAGGCACTCAGGAACCAAGGCAGGGGTCTCCAAAAATAGCTGATAGTACTGCGTGAGAGAGAAACATTCCCGAAGGCTTCACATAATCCAAAATTCACCTAGTGCATGACATTATGTTTCAGCAGAAATAAATGTACAATGACTATGTTCTCGCAGTATTGAAATCTGCAAATATCACTGTGCTGCTTTTTTGTTTTCTTAGCATTTGCAGAGTTCCTGCTTAAATTAGCTGTATTCATCAGGACAATTATTTTAATTTTTGTTCCAAGGTTATTGATTTTTATACATTTTCTTTAGCGCCAACGCTACAGATGCCATCGAAAGTCTTTAGATGGTATTGTGCTAGGATATGAATCATCTCATATTAAAATAATAAATGTTAAAACACCAGCACAATTATTATTTTCTTCAAAAGGTTATTGATTTGCCATTCATTTCCAAAAATACGTGTTTGTGACTTTATATCTCAACATATAACAAATACTTACGCTGAGAAAACATAGCAAAGGTTTCTTGGAGGAGAAAGATTTCTTTTAGTCTACGAAGAGTCTGTGTATCATATAGAGAGAATATCATTTGCTTGCTTCAACAGGTATAAAATCATAAAACTTTGGTGAACTTTTTAAAATTAGGGGACTTAACCTTGTTTCAAAATAGAAGTAGAAGATGGGATTATTAATTCTTTCATTAGCAAACTATTTTAAATTTGCTTGTTTCAAGTTTCTTTAATATATACCAGGCTATGTGGCTCCCACTTACTTCATGAGTTTATTTTGATTTTTTAAAAAGATTTATTTTACATCCAAGAAATGGAGTATAGACCAGAGGTACAGGGGATGAGAGGATTCACCAGAGACAGAGTGGGGAGCAGAACAGGCAGATTACTGAAATAAACTGCTGAGGGGAGCAGTGGGTGGGACAGGAGAAGTCTGCTGCGCACTGTGGGTCACCCCCCTGGTGGGGTGTGGGGGAGATGCTGCAGTGGCTGTCAGTAGCCTGACAGTGCTGAGATTTTTTAACCCCTGAACCACCAGGGAGGCCCTGCATGAATCTATTTGAGATGATTGGAAAGAGGCGCTGGGAAGAGAGGTCAGTTCCACCTTAAAGTAGCTACATTTCCTGCACAACTCTCCAAGGGTTGTTTTTGAACCACTGAAGTCATGCATGTTTTTGTAAGATTGAAATAACATGGTTCCCAGGGCTACCACTCTTCACAATGTAGCAAATGAGCAACTTTCTGTGCTTTTCTCAGCTGCTTGCACTTGAACATTTGATTACATAGCATCTTCTGCACAGATGAGACTTGCCCTAGGAGCACTGGGGAATTGGAGCGAGCAGGCTGCCACTCTCCGAAATCACTAGCACTTTCCCTAATCAAGGCTTAATTGTCTCCTTCAGATCCGTATCTGGGCCCGGAAAGATGCCATCGCAAATGGAAATGCAGACTTTGCTTTGAACATCACAGGCCCAATCTTCTCTTTTCTGGAAGATTTGTTCAATATTAGTTACCCTCTTCCAAAAACAGGTGAGAAAAAAAAAGTAAACAAAACCAAGTATGGCATGTTCCTTTCCAATGCAATGAATTTTCCTCTGATGGGGACATAGATTCAAAGGGTACCCAGCAAGTAGGACCCACCATCACCTTTCAGCTACAGCTGGGAGTTGGTCCCTTGGGGGCCCCCCCTTACTAATACAGGGCAGCTCGTCTGTCCTGAACCCTTATAGCGGGCCTGCGTGCATTTCCCCAGTTCTCTTTAGTAAGTTTTCGTTTTTGTTTTTTAATATTCTTTAGCTGCGAGTCATTGGATTAGTGCTTGGGGGTCCCATCTGTGAATTTTTGTTGTCTAAAATTGGAATCATGTGTGAACATAATATGATCCTTGAGGAAATAATGTAAACATTTTATCTCGCCTAGATTTGTATGGTATGTCCCTTAAACTGTGTAAGGCACTCAGCTTAAACGTTGCTCTATGTTTTTCTCTCTAAATTGAGGCAATCATGTAAATGTAGTTTGTTCCCCTGACATGTTAGCTGAACTCATGGAAAAAATATGTTCCGCCTATACTGGCAGATGGTGGAAGAATGTGGAGACTGAACATTTGGGGGCTCGAGCCTCTTGAGCCCCAGGAAGCCAGGAGCCCTGCAGCTCCAGTCTTCTGGTTAAGGGGCAAGAGGAAGTGAAGAAATGGGGACCAGTGCCAGCCCATTCAAGGAACTCAAAGGCAATGCCTGTCCTTTGGAAAGTTAAAGGAGCAGGAACTTGGGCTGGGAGATCAAATTTGCAGCAAAGTCTGTCTCTGGAGGATCTCAAGATGGCCCTTACCTAGGCAAGAAAAATTCTGTGTCTTTATTTTGCATAAGCAGTCCTGAGTCCTCCTGACGCCCTGTCCCTTCAGCTCATTCCTCTCTCCCGTGAGTCTCCTGAATGAGTACCTCCTGCAGCTGATCACGCCTTCCCGTGCCTCCACTTCTCCCTAACTTACGTCACAACCTCTCTACCTCAACAGACCTTGCTGAGCCCATCACCCCCAACTGTCTCCCTGCTGTCTCTCACTCCGAATTCAAGGACCTTTCCAAAGAAAAAAAAAACTGATTATGTTGCTGTTTAAGACCTTGCTATGGCCTCCCTTTGTGCTGAGGTCAAGTCCAGACCCCATACTCTGTCTCTCTGACAGTGTTCCTCTTGCCAAGCCGTCAGGGCCTTTGCTAAGTCTGCACAGTGGGAAGGATGTTCCACTGCCATCTCTATCCACGTCTACACTTCATCTTCCTCTTCGCTGCCAAGGCTTGCTCACTTGCAGTCTGCCACCCTGAATACCTTCTACTCAACTGGTTCATTTTTAATTTATTTTCCTTTAATAAATAATTATATATGTATATATATTCATTATTGTTCTTCCTTTTTTTATTTTTACAGTGTTTGATTTCTTTTCTGAGGTGTGGTCCCCATAGAACTCCCCCCACCAGTTCACCCATGCACCATCGTCATAGTCCTGTGTGCTCTTCCTTCCCTCATTCTGATCCCTCCTCCTCCCCCTCCCCTGCAGAATATCTCTGATTTACAGTTGTCTGTTTTTGTTTTGTTGCGCTGTGTTTTCTATTGGTATTATTTTTATTCCCTGATCCCTTGTGTGGCTTCCCCATATCTCCTATAAGTGAAACCCTCAGGTATTTTTCTTACTCCTTATTTCACTGAGCATAATCACTGTTAGCTCCATTCATGTTGCTGCAAATGCATTAGTTTATCTTTTTGATTGCCGAGTAGTATTCCATTATGTATATGGGCCACATCTTCTTGATCCAGTCATCTATCTTTGAGCATATGGGTTGATTCCAAGTTGTACCTATTATAAATAGTGCTACAATAAACATAGAGGTGCAGGTATCCTTTTGAATTAATGGTTTTGTGTCCTTTGGGTTGATCCCCAGGAGTGGAATTGTTGGGTCATATGAAAGTAGTCCACACAGCTTTCTATAGTGGTTGGACCATCAACTGGTTAATGTTCTAAAATAAAGTCTATATTTTTCAAAATGGTGAGTTGGTGGGAAATGTTCCTGTACCTTCACAAGCAGCTGGGGCATCTCCATCCTTGGTGTTTCTGGTGGCAGTTAGCTGAGCCCTGTGTCTTGAAACCAGTTGAATAAGTCTTTTACTAAAGACCTGCTGAAAGGCTGCCCTGGCCAAAGAACCATGGATCTTTAGCCTCTTGGATACAACAGCTGGGGTTAGACATAGGAACTTCCCTATGGATTTTGTCATATGTAGTTTGTCAAACAAGACTAGTTTTTTGAGTTTTTGAGTTTATCCCAAACTTTGCCTTTGGACCACTTCCTTTTGGCCTTACCCCCAGATTTGTTCACTGAATCTTTGTCTTTCTTGGCTGACTTTCTAGCATCGTTCTTTCTCCTTATCGTCCTTGGGTAGCATCGAGAAGTTCACAGAGCAGCAGCTACCATGGCAGCCTTGCTAATATTCTGAAAAACAACAACAAAACACTCAGCTGGTTCTACAATGTGTCCTTCTTGTAAGTTCCTATGGAGTGCTGAAGCTGCTGACTTGGGAACCACAGCATGAGATACGAGCAGTATTCTAAAGTAGAGATGGTAGAACTATCAAACATGGCTCTTGCCTACTGTTTGCATGTCCCATGACACATATAAATAGTTTTCCCACTTTAAAATGGGTTTTTTTTAAACCAAAGAGTATTTTTTGACTCATGGGAATCATATGCAATTCAAATTTCAGGAGCCTGATAACTATTTTTTTTTTTTTGATATTTCTAAGATCTACAATGCTTACTTTCCATTTGACATATTGAATCCTCTGTGGTCCAAACTTTGCACTGATTAAACACGTTTTTGAGGTTACTTAAAAAATGAAAGGAAACATAGGGAGATGTATATCAATATCCACGCTATTATCCTCCATATCAATCCAAATGTTGAATGACTTTCCAAAAAGAGGATTTATTTTTGCATTTTTTATTACGGCAAAATCATACAATATGAAATCTACTATCATAAACTTTTCTTTTTGCTTTAGCTTTTTTTTAAAATTTATATATCCATTTACATTGTTGTTTATTTTAAAACAATATTTACTTTCCTCCATCCCCAATTCGGAGAAATGTGGGGGACTATGGTAAAAATAGGAATTTTTTAAAAAAGATTTATTAAAAAAAATTTATTTTATTTATGCTTGTAGAACTGGGGTACAGGCCAGAGGTGTGGTGAGTGAGAGGATTCACCAGAGACAGAGTGGGGAGAGATCTACTGAGACACACTGCTGGCGGGAGCAGCGGGCGGGTCAGGAGAGGTCTGCCACGCCATGTGGGTCAGTTCCGTGTCCGAGAATCGAACTCATGCTGCTGTGGCTGCCAATAGCTTCATGGTGCTGTGCTTTAACCTGTTGCACCACCAGGGAGAGCCCCAAAATAGGAATTTTTAAAAAGATGATGAAGCATTTTGCTGTTGCTCCAGAAAGATCGCGTCAGTCTATACCTTCACATGGCAATTCTTCTGCACCTAACTCTTAACACTAGCGACAACCCACTTACATATTGAAACCATTGCTTTGTTAATTGTTTTACGTTTTGTTTTCCATAGTCAGTGATGTTGGGCAATTTAAATTAGATTTTTTGGCCTTTGAATTATTTCTTGTGAGGTTTATTCACATTTTTGTTTTTACTTTCTGACTTGCAGAGATCTTTCAATATTAAAAAAAAATCACCTAGTTGTTTGTGCTGCAGATATTCTCCCCAGTTTATTAGGTTTTCAAATTTATATATGGTCTTCTGGGAATGAAAATACTTAAGTAGATTTTATTTTTTAGAGCAGCTTTAGATTGACAGAAAGTACAGAGAGTTCTCGTATTCCTCTTCTTCCCCTCCTTTTGATTGCTGCTATCATCCTGATAGTGTGAGCCATTTATTACAATGGATGAAATAATATTAACACATTATTATTAACTAAAGTCCATAGCTTACATTAGGATATACTCTCTGTGTTGTAGAGTTCTATGAATTCTGACAAATGGTAATTTACTAATGCACAGTTACAGAATCACAGAAAATAGTTTCCCTCCTATGCTTTGCCATTTCACCCCCATCTTCGCCCCCAAATCCCTGACAACCACTGATATATACAGATATGTGGCATTACATCTATATATTGATGTATTGAGATCTATACTCTCTTTCTCTTTAGTGCACCTTTTCCACAATGTTATATAGTTGGACACATACCACGTGAGGGTTTTCAGGTTTGTTTCTTTTACTAAGCCATGTGTGCTCTTCCTCCACGAATATTCATAGTCTGGTAGCTCATTTCTTTTCATCATTGACTAAGACTCTCCTGTATGGCTATGCCACAGTGTGTCAACCCTGTCACCTGTTGAAGGGCATTTTGGCCACTCCCACTTTTGGCAATGACAAAGATGATTATAGACATTCATGAGCAAGTTTTTGTATGGGTATAGCTTTCTACTCATTCAGGCAAACAGCTAGGAACTCCATTGGTAGACCCAATGGTAAACCTATACTTGGCTTTACAAGAAGGCACTAAACTGTCTTCTGAGGCGTTCTACCATTTTGTAGTCTTATAAGCAATGCATCCAATTGCCTGTTGCTTCACAGCTTCTCCGGCATTTGGTGCTGTGTTCTGGCTTTGAACCTTCTTATCAATTGTGTAGTTGTATTCCGCAAATGCTTTAATTTGCAGTTTCCTAACAACATAAAATAAGATGTTGAGTATCTTTCCTACATCCTCTTGCCATTTGTGTATCTAATTTAGTGTCTATTTAAATCTTTTGCCCATTTTATTATTAAAGTTTATTTATTTTTAAAGATTTATTTGTGCATACAGAACTGGGGGACAGGCCAGAGGCTCAGGGGTGGCGAGAAGCTTCACCAGAGACAGAATGGGGAGCAGAACAGGCAGATCTACGAAGCACACTGCTGAGGGGAGCAGCGGACGGGTCAGGAGAGGTCTGCCGCGCCATGTGGTCACTTCCGGGGCGGGCGGGAATGGAACTCATGTGGAAGTGGTTTCAGATTCTTAGTGCTGTGCTTTAACCCGCTGCACCACCAGGGAGGGCCTAAAGTTTATTTTTATTGTTCTATTTTGGGGACTTTCTATATTTTGGATATCAGTCCTTTATCACAAACACTTGATTCCTTACATGGTCAAAACCAATTTATTTTCTGGCTTCTGTCTAGTATTAGTCTTTAAGTCCTACTCTCCCCTCTGATAGTAATTATTCACTTGTATTTTATTTCAGTATTATGTGGTTTCATCTTGAGAGATTTATAACTGGAAATCTCAAATATTTTTTGAAGAGATGATCTCATTTCCCCTCCATTTAAATCCACTTAGATATAATTGCCTTGCCTAGTTTTGACAACCGTGCAATGGAAAATTGGGGACTATTGATATTTGATGAATCATTATTGTTGCTGCTACCAAATGATCAACTAACAGAAAAAAAGACTATGATCTCCTACATTGTCTCTCACGAGATTGGACACCAGGCATGTGGTAAAATGTTCTTTCTTCTATTTTACGTGAAGATATTCTTCAGCTGTTCTACCAAAAGTAGCAAAAATTTTTTTTAAAATGCTATTACCAAATGAAAAAAATAATTCAAAAAGTGGGACAGTGAATGAAAACAAGGAAGGGCCTGTGTAAATAGATCCTGGATGAATTTGTACTGTTTAATGAGAACTTACAGTCTACTCAAGGGTCAGATATTTATATCTGAAGAGTGACTTTGTTCTGCAAAGTTCCCTTTGGGGAAAGTAAAGCAAGCAGAGGTATGATTATTTGGTTTTTATCCCTTTTGATATAAGGAATCTTCAAAAAGGTACACATGAAAGATATCCCTGTTTCTTTAGTAGACTGTTATAAACTGGTAAAATATTAGCAGTAAGGTGAGCAGCATAAACAAGTATTTATCTACATTTATCTACATTTTATTTTATTTTAAAGGTTTGTTTTATTTATGCATACAGAACTGAGGTACAGGCCAGAGGTTTGTTTTATTTATGCATACAGAACTGAGGTACAGGCCAGAGGTTCAGGAGGGGTGAGAGGATTCACCAGAGACAGAGTAGCCTGCAGAACAGGAGGATCTACTGACATACACTGCTGAGAGAAGCAACGGGCAGGTCAGGAGAGATCTGGTCTGCTGCGCCATGTCGGTCGCCTCCCTGGCTGGGATTGAGCTCGTGCTGCAGTGGCTGTAGAAAGATTGACAGTGTTGAGACTTAACCCAGAGTGCCACCAGGGAGGGCCATTTTCCATCTATATCTTGATCCCTATTAATACAAATTTGTCAAGAGAAAAATCCCCTGAACTAGGAAACTACTATTTTTCTTCTTATGTAAATCCATAAGAAGGTTTGGGAAAGAGTGATTTTCTAGGGTAGAGTAGTGCCTTATGACTAGGTTAATACCTACTTTCACAAGCTTTGATCAGTTACCCAAGGCGCCATCTCTTATTATATCCTAAGTGACACGTTGTTTTGGAATACCGGCTGCTAACTATTAAGTACATCACAGCTGTTATAAGAATTTGGTGAAATACCAGGGTGTGGACTTGTTGGTTTTGGAAATGATTGTGTTTTTCTTTCCTGATCCTATTCATCAACATTTTGACACTTTCTCTCTGTTCAGCTCAAATAGAAAATAATTATAGCTGAACCACATAGCAGAACGTACAATTACTTGAGTGATTTATACATGGTGCATATCAAGTCATGTTCTTAAAACATAACTGCTAGCAACAAAATCCTATTGTGGTCTGTTTAAAGTAGAAATGCTGGCGTTTGTAGGGTTTGAGTGAACATTCGGTACATTTGCTTTATTTGACTGAATATAACTTTTGGGCAAAATGGACAGTTTCAGAAATGTTTCTCTAACTTATATTGTTTGCAAACATCACAATTTCAAAACAAAACGTTATTTTCAATCATTGGATGTTACATCTTTATTTCTGAGAAATGCATGACTGATCCTCTCTTCATATTGAAACAGCATGTGTTTTTGGACTCCTCAAGTTTTGTTAGTGATAGAAAATAAAGTTTACGTTTTTGATCTTACATTTATTTGACATTCAATTACGATAAATAGTACTTACACTGAAAAAAAACTTTTTCTCCCATCTGCAAAAAGTGGTTTGGAAACTTGGTTACCATGAATTGGTGGAACAATATCTGGCTCAATGAAGGTTTTGCATCTTACTTTGAGTTTGGAGTCACTAACTACTTCAACCCCAAAATCCCAAAAGTAAGTATGTCTGTTAAATTTATTTGCAATTTCTTCCTCCTCATTACAAAAGTAATGCATATTCATTGTTGAAAAGTAGTGAATTACAGAAAATTAGAAGGAATACTACCTTGCTTGTAATATCAGAGATGTTAGCATTTTTCACTTTGTTCATTTCTTTTCCCAGGCATTTTACTTGTTATAAATCATCATAAAATTGGAAAATTATACAAAATAATTTCTGTGTTATCATTACCATTTCCATAAATCATTAAGTGACTTTTGAAAACAAGATTTTTATGGCTGCCTCATACTTTATTCCATCAACATATAGTATATTTATGCATATATGTAATCTTTCCATATGTTAGATTTTTGGTTATTTTCACTTATTCTTAGCTAGACTATATATATATATTTTTAAAGATTTATTTATTTGTACATACAGAACTGGGGGACAGGCCAGAGGCTCAGGGGCGGTGAGAGGCTTCACCAGAGACAGAGTGGGGAGCAGAACAGGCAGATCGAGGAAGTACACTGCTGAGGGGAGCAGCAGGCGGGTCAGGAGAGGTCTGCCACGCCATGTGGTCACCTCCGGGGCAGGCGGGAATCGAATTCATGCGGAAGTGGCTTTAGCTTCTCAGTGCTGTGCTTTAACCCGCTGCGCCACCAGGGAGGACCAGCTAGACTATATTTTAAAGCAGTTGTAATCAGCAGTCTATGACTTTAATGATAAGTAATATGCTTCGTCATGTACATTACGAACACAGATGTTGTTTTGTATATAATAGCTGTTATGAATTATTAATACCTGCACTCTTATAGCTGAGATTGTTTTGTTGTTTTGAGCAAAACTACTGTAAAGTAAATTAATGGATATGCAAATCTGATTATTTGGACTATAAGTTTTACTTTGGATAATTTATTGGGAATTATTAGGCTGTGCTTTCACATGGCATGATAAACCCACACTGGTTTGATTTTATTTGGTTAGTTAAATGTTGGGACTTAATATCATCTCTTGACACAGACATCACTCTTTATAGCAAATCAGAGGGGCCTCAGCCCCCTCCCTCCTCCCTGTTCCGGCCTTCTGCCCAATCTGTGGACTCCCACCCAGCCCCCTTGCGGGCCTCCCTGCTCTCGCTTCACTCCCAAGGGTTTCCAAGGCTTGATTCTTGGACTGTCTTCTCCTTCTACCTTCACACATTCTGAGAGTTTATTGCTATTTGAAACGCTCATCTCCCCGGCTGACCAGACCTTCCCTACAGGCTGTATTTGTTCACTTCGAGGAGATGCTCAGAATTTAGTATTTCTATTCTAATTGGTGGTAAAGTTTTAGTTTTATAAGAGGATGGAAATGGTCCGTAGATGGTATTTGTTTTCCATTGATTGATTGTAGAAAAGTTGACAAAGCTCTCTTGACCCTACACAAACTTAAAAAAAAAAACAAAAAACAAAAAACAGCCACCATCTTTCCATGTGTTTGTGAAATTGCAGTTACTTGGAAGCTCTGGTAAAGCAGCCTCTAAGCACTCCAGTTTCATACCGAACACCCGATCCTTTGCCTGTACCCTCCAACAAGCCTGCCCCTAGCAGTTCAGCCTCTGCTCTTGCTTCTCTGGGCTATGATCAGACACTGCTTTGCCCAAAGGGGAGCTCTGACAGTGTCATATATATCGATCAGGAGAGTGAAGTGTTGAAAGGTCAAGTGACTTTTGCAAGAACATTTTTCCATTTAGGAAAGAACCATGGTTGTAGCCCGGTTGCCCAGGCCTAGTCTGATGATAGATATCATGACAATAACAGCAATAATAAAATATTTCCCATTCGCTGAACACTTAGGATTTAAGTGCCAGGCAGTGGACATTCTTTGCATGCATCCCTGTAAAGAATCTTCAGAGCAGTTACATGCGTGGAGTTCTTGAGGAGGCCGAGGCATAGAAACATTAAGTCATCCAAGGCCTCACAGCGATAAGTCAGAGGCCTGATTCAGTTCCAAGTTTTTCTGACTTTAAAGCCCATGACTTAATCTTCTGTCCTCTGTGGTGTAGGCATCCGGGAGTGTTCTTGTCCTCATGGAGTATGTGTTCTTTATATGGGTCTTTTATTACAGGTTAACTTTATCTACAGAGAGTCAATCTTTGTTGTCTTCAAAAGCCCTTTTATACTCTGTATTTACAAAACTGTTTATATCTTTTATAAAACAAAATCTCCATGTGGTCAGAGTCGCTGTTTCTGAATGTGTTTGGCTGTATCCCAAATTAACTCCATGCTTAGGAAAGACATTCAATTCCCATACCCTGATTAACCTACCTTCTATTTTCTTAATTAAACAGAACATATCATTACCATCCATGGTACTTGGTTACTTCCATACAACTAAAATAGCTAAGATTTTCTCCTATCTGAGAACATTCGGTGAAAACATATTACTGGTAATCATAAAGTTATAAGATTAGCTTCTTTTTTGCAGCATTTAGTTATTTCTTTTTATCGTTGCTTTCTTAATCACTCTTTTGAATCTGCATGTCTCAGTTGCTGGTGGAGTTGATTAGATACGAAAAAGAGCTTGCCAAAAGAGCTTCAGAGCCGATCACTTGAGGAAATGGCTATGAGCTTTGTTTTTAAAAAGCTTAAAGCCTTGTTTCAATGACCTTTGAGACATCAGGAACTTTGACTTCATTTAATCTCATAGATTGAAATTGAGTAAGAGAATCACAGAACCACATGTAGAAACATATTTGCATTTTTTTCTATGCCTTAGTCTAATTGCAACTGACAGTCATTGAAACATTAGCTGAGGCCCTCCCTGGTAGTGCAGCAGGTTAAAGCACGGAACTACGGAACTACGAAGCTAAAGCCACTTCTGCATGAGTTCGATTCCTGCCTGCCCCGGAGGTGACCCACATGGTGCAGCAGACCTCTCCTGACCTGCCCGCTGCTCCCCTCAGCAGTGCACTTTGTTGATCTGCTTGTTCTGCTTCCCACTCTGTGTCTGGTGAATTCTCTCACTGCCCCTGCACCTCTGGTCTGTAACCCAGTCTGGATGCATAAATAAATCAATCTTTAAAAATAAAATTAGCTGAATGACTCAGAGAGTTAAGAACCAGTTGCTTTCTTGGTCCCTCAGACTCCAGCTCTGCAATCCCTCTTCTATCTGCCTTCTTCTTCCTCGTCTCAGGAAGCAGAAAACTTGGTGGAGGAAAAGACTCATTGGGTCTTTGCAATCAATCAGATCTTCCTCTTTTCTGATCATTAGAGTGGAACAAAGCAGTCAAACACTTTTGAGCTGAGTTCTTCATCTATAAAATAAGTTTCATTGAAGTCATTCAGCCTGTTTTTATCAACCAAAAGCTATCATGATCATTGATTAAGCACTTGTTATGTGCTTGTACTGTACTCTATACATTGTCTGGTTCAGTCTTCATAGCAGCCCTGCAGAAATAATAACAGCAATAGTAACAAGTAATCTCAGCAATGGCTTTCAACCTTGTTGAGCATTCCTATTTGCCAGGCACCATATAAAGTGATTTGACTACCCTGTGGTAATCACTTTAAGTTTTGTTTTGTTTTTTTTTGCCTTCCAATTTATATTTATAATGCATCAGTCATTATTAGGGACAGTTATAAAGATGAGATGCAAAATGTTAAAATGAATGCTATTACAAGTAACTAAGCAGGAGTTTTGCAACTGTGAGAATAAATTAATACATCAGAAAGAAGATAGGAAAGAACTGTACTAACGTAGGTTTACAATACTGTAAGTTTCAGCTGTATAGCTTCATACCTTGACATCTGTCTGTACCCCACCACACCTACCACCAAAGACGTAGTTACCATCCACCTCCATCCAAGTGACCCCTCCCGTTTCACCTCCTGCCTCCACTTCCTCTGACCTTCTGCTAACCACCATTTTGTTGTCAGACCCTTGCACTAACAATGGAATGACATCCACCCAAGGGTACCATTTTATGACTGTTTCTTATTCAATTTCTGCATTTGCTTATGTGACACATTAGTCAACAATGAGATCCTCTCGAGAATTCTTGAGTGTTAATTTGTAAAATGTATCCTTAATGAATTAGCTCAGACTTATGCAAATATCCCTTCTAAATCCCTGCTCCTCCTAGTCTGTTTCTCAAACTAGCAACATCTGCATCATCTGGTAGTTTATGTGAAATATGGGCCCCCGTCCAGATCAACTGCCTTGGAATATGCGTTTTACAAAAGTCTCCAGGTGATACTTATTCACATTCAAGTTTGAGATGCATTGCTCTAAATGTCAGACTTTCTCATCTCTGGAAGAACACAATCGAATAATGGCCTCACCACTGGTATTAATAAATCTAAAAATAATATGCTAATAGGATGAGGCTGATTGAAATATTGGCAAACACAAGTGGGGAAGAATTTCAAAGTTTATCTGTCACCACTGAGGAATCAGAGAATCAGTGGGGAGCTGGGCCACGGGGCTCCCTGAGCTTCCCAGGGTAGGAGCTGGCTCCTTCTGTGACCCTCCACTGCCTGATCTCCTGCTCTGTCATCCCACATACCTCCTTGGCTAGGCATTGGTTTTCTGTCTAGCTTTTTTTTCAGGGAGAAATAGTCTTTGCCCTGAGTCTAAAAAGGCTCAAGTCTTTTGGAGAGTTCTGTACTTTGATTAAAAGATAATGCAGGCCCTCCCTGGTGGCACAGCGGGTTAAGGCACAGTACTAAGAAGCTAAAGTCACTTCATTATGAGTTCAATTCCCAGTCCCAAAGGTGACTACATGGTGTGGCAGGTCTGCCACACCTCTCCTGCTCCCCTCAGCAGTGTATTTAGTCAGTCTGCTTGTTCTGCTCCCCACTCCTTCTCTGGTGAAGCCTCTCACCGCCCCTGCACCTCTGGCCTATACCCCAGTTCTGGATGCACAAATAAATAAATCTTAAAAAAAAAAAAAAGAATGAATTGCTGTCTCATAATATACAAGCTATAAACTATAGGATCCAGTCTGTACATGTATTTCCAATTACAAATTATGTCACTGGCATCCTTGTGAGTTTGTAAATCTGGCGTGCCTTTGGTTTGTAAATGACCTTGAAAGAGAGCTCAACTTTAAGGCATTGCTCATAAAATTACCAATACAATTCTAGATGGTTAAAATCACCCAGTGATGCTGTTTTTGAAGGGCCCCTTTGGCTAGCTAGAAACCACCTTATGCGAAATGTGGGTTACTTTCTTGGAACCACATTAACTCTCATAACTGATTTTTTTTTAAATTTGAAGTAAAAAGGGATACCAAATGGGAAACATCCTACAGTTTTCTTATTCCATGAGTCCTGACTTGGTTGGCAGATAGCAAATCCCAGCTCACTTCTCCGTTATTATTTTTCTTCAGTGTCAGTTTTTTAAAGCATTTTAGAAACATTGACTTCAGTGTTTCTGCAATACCACAGAAGTTAATGTGGCTCACTCTTTTCCTTTTAGAACGAGGTATTTTTTTCAAACATTTTGCACGGTGTACTCAGAGAAGACCACGCCCTGGTGTCTAGAACTGTGTCCATGAAGGTGGAAAATTTTACAGAGACAAGTGAAATAAATGAACTCTTTGACTTATTTACTTACAACAAGGTAAAGTCAATAATAGATTTCTTTCTGCTCTGCATTCTTGCACAAAGTTGCATAAAGTGAATTCTAAGGGCCACAGGCGAGTGTGCTTCTCTGTCCCCTCTGGTACAGGTCATCTTAATTTTATTCTGTAGGTGGATTTCAGAAAATGTGGTTAAATCAATTCTCTTCTAGCAGCTATGAGCCCAGTACTTCCCACTATTATAAATAGATGTCACCGGCTATTTTTAAGGCAAATCCTTCAGTTTGGCGGAAATTTACTCTTAGCATATACATATCTCAATTAAAATTTTTGTGTCGCTTCAACTTTTTATATGGAGGACATTAGTTCTCCTTTTACCTGTTAATTACTGACAGTCTCCCACTTTACTACCATAGTTTGTGGTAACCCAACTAACAGGAACACAGTCAGGAACACAGCCCAGAATTTCGCTAATTAAAATGGTCAGGAGCGATATTTAGGTATTGAATTTTGTTCAGATAACGTTCAGCTTCTTATGTCTTAGGGAGCCTCTCTGGCCCGGATGCTTTCTAGTTTCCTGAATGAAAACTTATTTATCAGCGCACTTAAGGTGAGTCTATCAAACCATTGCTTACCTAGAAGGCAGGTCAACACACTTGCCCAGGCGTGTTATTTGTTTTAACCATAACTTTTCTGCTTTTACAGTCATATTTGGGGACATTCTCTTACTCAAATGCTGACCAAGATGATCTGTGGAGGCATTTTCAAATGGTAATCGTCCTGCTTCCTGACACGGGTGCAGAGTCGTTTCGTATAATACAGCACAATACTTTGGAGAGGCCAGGGAGGAAAGCCTGGGAAAGCGTTTTGCCTTGTTTATGAAACTTTCTTATGTGTGGGGTTGTTTTCCTGGTGCCCAGAACAGAGCGTGACGCATAAATACATGATTCATAGATGTGTTCACTCAATGAGTGAAACAGGGAACAGAGTACTGAATGGGGTTCAGCATATCACCCACTGGGGATTACTATTTATTGTACACGAGGAACAGAATAGCCTATTTCTCTCAGCAGATTGCTACCTCAAAAGATTTTGAAGATAAACACCTATTTCTGTGATGCTTTTTTAAAACAGGCCATAGATAACCAGAGTAAAATTCTTTTGCCGGCAACAGTGAAAAGCATAATGGACAGTTGGATGCACCAGAGTGGTTTTCCAGTTATCACCTTAAATGTCTCCACTGGTATCATGAAACAGGAGCCTTTTTATCTTGGAAAGGCTAACAATCAGACTCTTCTACCTCACAAGTAGGTAGATTTCTCCCCTGTCTACACCTTCAGTGGGATTGAGCTCTGACCTAGGGGAATCTGGTCTGTGGGTGAGGAAGCATACCCCCCCACACTGGGGACACCCCTACTCCCAGGTGACACTGGAGTGGTGGGGGGAGGAGAGCACCCAATGTTCTGAGCCAGGTCAGAGGGCTGATTTCCCCTGAGGGCTCAGGTCACACAAGAGACAAAGCACTGGATCCCTCAGACCAGGTATGAGCTACGCAGGATTCTAGTGGTGAGGCAGTGAGATGTTGGGGATGCCCCAGGGGAAGTAAGAGAAAACGGGCCCCCTTACAAGCTCCATTTCTCTTCCCTAGAAATAGCACCATATGGGAACAGCATCCGTGGGGACCAGTTCTGTGCAAGTCCACACACACGCACACACACACAGGTGTTTGTCACCATATCTGCAATAGACCCATGACCTTTAGACCTGGGTTCAAATATTGACATCAAGAAATGCAAACCTTAGGCAAGTCTTGTCGAAAATCTCTGTGTTTCTGTTGCCTTACCTATCAGGTGACTGTAATGACAGATATCTGAAGGAACTGTGGTAAACACAAAATGATAACATGAGAGTAGGTAGCTGAGCATTCAGCACTAACCCTTCCCTTTCTTAACTTACGAGATAATTTTCAGCTATTTCGGATAAATGTTTTGTGCCTTACTCTCATGTTGGAAATGTCAGCCCTCATGAATAACTAATTCTCAAGGGGGGGCCTCCCTGGCAGCAACAGGGGTTAAGACTCAGCACTATGACGCTATCCACAGCCACTGCAGCCTGCGTTCCATCCCCAGCCAGGGAGCTGACCCACATGGCGCAGACCTGTTCTGACCCTCCCACCCCGGCCCCCACATGTCCCCTCATCACTTGAATTTCACTTGATCTGCCTGTTCTGCTGCCCACTCTGTCTCTGGTGAACTCTCTCACCCCCACCCCACCTCTGACCTGCACCCCAGCTCTTGTACACACAACTAGTAAAATAAATCTTTTAAAAAATAATTCTTAAGTACCACTATCCAAACTTCCAGGCCCCATTACTCTTTCTTTAAAACCCAGGAGGCGGGCCCTCCCTGGTGGCGCAGTGGGTTAAAGAACAGCACTGAGAATCTAAAGCCACTTCCGCATGAGTTCGATTCCTGCCTGCCCCGGAGGTGACCACATGGCGTGGCAGACCTCTCCTGACCCGTCCGCTGCTCCCCTCAGTAGTGTCCTTCGTCGATCTGCCTGTTCTGCTCCCCACTCTGCCTCTGGTGAAGCCTCTCACCGCCCCGAGCCTCTGGCCTGTACCCCAGTTCTGTATGCACAAATAAATAAGTCTTTAAAAAAAAAAAAACCAGGAGGCTCTTTTCTCAATATTCTGTGACTTTTGGGAAAAGGTGTGTTCTAGCTCACCTTTAGCTGATAAACTCACCGTCTCAAAGCCAGCCTTGTGGGCTTATGCCTAAGACACGCTTATGCAAGGCGTGTCTCGGCAGATGGCTAATGACTTCCCTGTGGTCAGCTGCTTCATCCCGGCACGTCCACCGATGTGGGAGAGAGTATTGCCTTTCAGTAAATAAGAGTGCTCTGGCTGGTTCCGGCCGGACACTCCTCAGTGAAGGAGAAAGCTTGCGGCGGAAAAGTATTTTGAAATGTTTCTCAAGCTTTTCTTAAGTTGCTTTTCACCTCTTTTGGCACGAGTGGATTTGAGTCTGTCTGCAACATCTAAATGACCGCTTAAGTGAGTCCAGGTGGCTATCATTTAATATAAACAGATCTTGGAGGTTCAGGGGACAAAGCCATCTTGGCAGCTGCCTTAGTGTTAAGAAGTAAATCTCTGAGACACAAGAGAGAATAAAAAAATAGTCCAAGCGAAACTGGTTTGTTAAAAACAACAGTGAATAATCCTGAAAGTAAAGACCTATATCTCCAGCAGGAATAGTCTCAGATTTGAGTCGGTTTTTTTTTTTTATCATCTCATTTAATATTGACTCACCGTTTATATTCTTGTGAGTGAAAGTTAACTGAATTAAATTTTTTTTTCCAATAAGTAACACATGGATTGTCCCTATTCTTTGGATAAAAAGTGGAAGGACTCAGTCAATAGCGTGGCTGGATAAAAGCAGCAGTAAGTAATAACTTTTAAAGATGTCTTTAATTGTACAGATGAATATATGATATATATGTATAAAGACAGAATAAAAATTGAAATATCTAGCTTATGAAAAGCTTTCTATTCAAAATTAAATTATACCATTCTGTTTAAACGAAGAACTCTAGTAAAAATAGTTTCTAGTTAAAATTGCTATGTATGGAAAGAACAAAATTAGTGGTAAATTTGATACATATTTTAGATTTCCTTTACTTTTTGTGCTTTGAGGGGTTTATTATTTAGAATTAAGAGGCTATAGTATAAACAGTCATCAAACAATTTATAAGCTGTTTTTTATTTTTGATATTTTCCTGTGTAGAAGTGTTTCCTGAAATGCAAGTTTCAGATGCAGATCATGACTGGGTGATTTTAAATTTGAATATGACTGGATATTATAGAGTTAATTATGATAACTTAGGTTGGAAGAGATTAATTCAACAACTCGAAAAAGACCCTAAGGTAAGGATTTGAGTTTTTTTTCCTTCTTTTGGGACCTTTTACTAAATGTCATTGCTATTCTACTGTCTAGCGCTTTATAGACATTACTTTTATAAGCTCTCACCCCTAGTCATGCTGGAGCTTTTAACTTACTCTTAGGAAAAAAAGAGGGCTGGAGTGGAATGTGTCATGCTTCTGAATATTAATCTCACTTTTCCTCAACAACTTTACCTTTCAACATTAACATTAGAATACTTGCCCTGTTACTCATTCATTCTGTGATCTTTGGCAAATTACTAAAGGTTCTGCTTCCACTTCTTCACTTTAAAATGGGAATTGCATCCCATCTTTCTTATTCACTAGAACAGTTAGAGATGATGTAGATAAAAGTAAACTAATATTTCTAAGCCCCAAACAGGTGCTCAGTATATGCTAGAAATGCTCAATTTTCAGAATTGATATTCTCCCTCAGAGGGGAGAATTTAATTCTTCAAGTATCATTAATAATGCCATACCACTCACAATTGTAAAAGGAGTACAAATGATTGCATGGTATATAACCGTTAAAGCATGGACTACTCTGATGATTCAGATTTTGAATTTTACCAAACCTGCATCCATGGAGACGGATTTGACCTTGGGCCTCGCTGACTCAGTGCTGTTGTGAAACCTTGGGCCTTGCAGTGAGACTCAACCATACAACGAGAATGCGGACCTGAAAGGTGGCTTGGTGTGTCTCCTGCAAAGTTCTCTCATTGGGTCTCCATCGGATAGACATGAGTTCCTACTTTCATTCCTTATTTACTAGATGCTTGACGTTGGGTCTTTTATTTGGCTAGTCGTGCCTTCATTTCCTAACCTATATAATAATGAGTTTAGTAGACCAACCTTAAAGAGTTGTCATGAAGATTAAATGTGATGAAGCGTGTGTTATGTTTAATAGAAACCTGACTCACTTCAGATTTCCAGAACAACTTCAATATTTGGTAAAATTCCCTTTGAGCTTTTGAACAGAGTTATAAAATTCGCTTATAATAATATTTTGTTTTAAAGTACAAAATTCTTACTAATTCATCTCAGATCAATTCCTTATTACTAGCTATGGGAGCTGTATGCCACACCGTGGGGCTATGATTTCTTAAGACCATTGTGTGGTCTAATGAGATATGGAGACTGATTATTCCTAAAGCAAGTACAACTCTATTTTTACTGTTATTATTAATCTAGAAAATAAGCATTATCACTAGGGGCCTTCCCTGGTGGTACAGCGGGGTAAAGCACAGCACTATGAGGTAATCCGAAGCCACTGCACTGCAAGTTTGACTCCCCAACTGGGAGGTGACCCACATGGCGTGGCGGACCTCTCCTGTCTTCCAGCTGCTCCCCTCAGCAGTGTATTTCAGTTCATCTGCCTGCTCTGCTCCCCACTCTGTCTCTGGTGAATTCTCTCACCCCCCACATCTCTGGCCTATACCCTGTTTCTCGCATGCGTCAATAAATTAAAAAGAGTATTATCACTAACAGAAAAACTAAACCAAGACTATACTTAAGTCTATATAATATAGCTAACACTATACTAAGGAAAGAATTAAGCTTGTGCTGCTCAAATGCCTGAGGGTATGTTGTGAAGGTAAGTAACTCCTATAGGTCCAAAAGCTTGACCGTGCCGAGCCAGGGTGTGCTGAGGAAGCCATTGGCTATGGGACCCGCAGCACACTGAAGCCCAGTCAGAGCCCTGGAGATACAAGGAGTTCAAACAGACCCTACAGAGACGATTTAGCCATGGAAATCAGTGCTTTGTTAACAGAATTGTGTCAAATTAGTGCAAGCGGGAGAAGACAGATGCCACTTGAAAGAATTCCTCAATATTACCAAAATAGTGCTAAATAATATTTACTGAAGGCATCATATGCCAAAAATTTCCTTGATTTGAACTTCGTAATTTGATTGAATGTATGCTGTGTTTTGGAGAGATCTTTTAAACTTGGCTTCCTGTTTTATTTTTTAACAAGCTGTTTTTCAGGGAGTATTTTGGCATAACTCTATTTCATATTTAAACCTTATGATTAATGCCCAAAAGGATCATTTATCAAAAACAGATGTACAATAAATAAGTGAAGGGGCTATCCTTAGTAATGATCATTTCAGTGTACATGAGATAATTCTTATAAAAGTGCTTTCTAAGCATCCATGAGCTTTAAATGTTATTTTGAAGATTTTTTTTTTCACTACAAGATGTTCTCATTTTTCCTGTGCATATTTGGATCTAATTTGCAGGCTATTCCTGTTATTCATAGACTTCAGTTGATTGATGATGCCTTTTCCTTGTCTAAGTGAGTATATTTTCTTCTCTCATGATTTTAGAATATACCTTGAGAAATGTAGAGAACTTATAACCTCAGCACTATGAAATTGATTCTCTGGAAGCTACACCTCCTAACTCATTCAGATTAGGATAAAATTTTCTGATTGCAGTGGAATTTTATAACATAAAAATTGCCAGCATATGCAAGAACATGAAGGGAGCTTGAGGATTCTATGCCAAGTGAAAAAAAGACAGTCATAAAACTCCCATGTGCAATAAATAAGTGAAGGGACTATCCTTAGTAATGTTCATTTCTGTGTACATGACATAATGCATATAAAAGTGCTTTCTAAGCATCCATGATTTTTAAATGTTATTTTGAAGATTTTTTTTTTTCACTAAAAGATGTTCTCATATGAGGTACATAGCATCGTTCAAATCATAAAGATAGAGAGTAGGTGTTAGTGGCCACAACCTAGGAGGGGGTTGAAGAAGGAGGGCTGGGGGCGACTATTTGGTGGATACAATGTTTCAGTTTTGTAAGAGGAAGAGCTGTAGAAATAGATGTTTAGCAGGCTCACACAGCATTAGGCATGCATTTGACTCCCCTAAGCTGTAGACTTAAAAATGGCTAAGCTGGTCGATTTCATGTTATGTGTATGCTATTACAAAAATAAGTCACTGAAAAGGCTAATTTTTTAAAAGTCTGTTAGGAAAGAACAGTGATGTTCCCTGCTTCTAGAGAAGAAAGCCATAAAAGTGTTTTTATGTTTTTTTTAACAGTAATTTGAGAGGAAGGAATCTGTTCCTTCTCAGGTCAAAATTTGACAATCTGTTATATCAAAGTCTGTAGATTTTGCATATATTAATGCTGATGATGTTTGTGGAAGGATATTTTGATGACTTCTAAATCTGCATCTCTTTTTGACTTTTTTTTTTTCATCCTAACCTTCTTTCCTCTTTCTCTTTACCCAATTCAACTTTAACCATTCTTCATTGCCTTTCTGAAGCTTCTCCTCCAGGAAGTCTTCTAGGACTTTTCCAACACATGCATATGTTTATTATATTCATTGCCTTTTCTAGAACCTTTCATAAACAGCTTCCTACGTATATGTCCTAGCTCCTCACTGAACAATAAACATTTCAATGGCACACAAGTGTAGTGTCATATATATTAGTTTGTGCACTCACCAGTAGCTAGCAGACCATTTAAGAGAGAATGACTTTTTATAAATATTTGTTGAATGGAAGTTACACTGTCATAAGACATATACTTTCATAAGATACACGAATGTTCTGTTGACTGATAATCTGCCAACGTTTGGCCAGGATTTTCTAGAGCTCCCAAGAATTTGAGCACTTGAATGTGGCAAACTAAAAGAGAGAGTCTGTCCAGAGTGTGTGGGTTCAATTTATTAGTGCGATGGGACCTTTACCTTCTACTTTTTAGATTTCACATGCCCTAGTAAGTCAGGCATTGAAGCATGGAACATATATAGAATGTGTGCAAATCATTTAGGGAGTGAAGGTTTATTTGAGTGTGTGTTTTTTTTAAACCAAACAGAAACAATTATATTGATATTGAAATAGCTCTTGATTTAACCAAGTATCTTGCTGAAGAAGATGAAATTATAGTATGGCATGCAGTCCTGGTGAGCCTTAACCCCAGGGAACTTGTGTCTGACGTGAACAACTATGATATATACCCGTTATTAAAGGTAATTCCATTCTTTGTTATGTGGTTTTAAGAAAAATCTTCCCTTTCTCTTTTCATGTTCCACTCAGCATCTTTTAAATCAATCTTTTGAAATCAGTCTTTCTCAAAGTAATCATCTGTTAGCCCTGCATGAGTATTCATTTTCTTAGGAATGGGCAGATCATTCTTAAAGGAAAATGCCTTAGCTGTAGTTCTGGTCTAGGAAAGGAGTACCAGAAATGTTTAATTAAAGGTATTTCATTCTTGATGAATTGACAGTAGTCTTAAGAAACCAGGAATGGTTAGAAATTATATTCCTCTTTTTTTTTTTTTTTTTGCTTGGCAATCAGAATGGACTTTAACAACCCCATATTCATAATTGAAAGACTCTGATTTATAAGGCAAGCAGCACTTAAATCCAGAGAGGCACAAAACAGAAAAAAAGTAAATGTGGCTACTTTTGATGTTGAGAAAAGAGAGAAATTGCAATTAGTGAATGAAGACATGGTATCCCATCAGGTCATTGTACACGGGGAAAATAACACATAAAACAGTATATGGGGGGAGATTCCATTGGGAGATCTTGAACTTTATCCAGGAGCAGTAACCTCAGATCCTAAGGACTATGGCAGAGGTAATCCCCAGAGTAAGAGTTGGGGACCATATACCTTCAAAGGCGTAAGGCCACAAACAAACAAGCAAATGTGCTAGGTGAATTTTGGGGGGCAATTTCAGGGGGACATCACAGATAACTCAGGGATCCCAACTTTCTTTTATTTAGAGTCTAGAGTCCTGAAGGAACTTGGATGAGGGGGTGGTGGGTATTTGAAGCGGGCATTGAAATGTCTGTGAGACTGAGGTTACTGCTCCTGGATAAAGAACTAAAAACAAGTATGTGTTTTTAAAGTACTTTGAAGAATAGAGTCTGGTTTATTCTTAGGGATGTCTTGGTAAGTGTTTATATTTTATAATCTCATTTACCAACTGCTAGCTGAACAACAACAAAGCTATTTCAGACTGAGGACTTCAATCTGTCCAAGACTTACATTCTTGGGATCTTAGAAGTATGTATGTTAAACCTGGATTTCTCTCTCTCTCTCTCTCCACCCCCCCTCCACCCCCCAATTAAGTTCATTGAGATAAAGCTAGTTTATATCATTGTATTTGTTTTAGGAGTTATGGGTTCAAACCTCCACAAATGTGTGTTTTCACACCATGCCCGCCGCCAAAGCCCCAGTAATCCTGTACCATAAGCATGGAAGTTTTAAGGAAGAGAGTGTAATAGTTTCACCTTTTCACATTTTTTCCTGTATCCTGAAGACAGCTGGAAGTTAGTGTTGACACTAACTACTAATAATAGTAATATTTACTGAGTTCTTAACTATGTGCCAAGCAGTAAGCTTGTGTCCATAGTATTGACTACATATTGCTTACATATGTAAGCAATGGAAAACTTCACTAGGAAGGTTAAAAAATGATCCAGTTAAAAAAAATGATCCAGTTAAACATTTAGCAACATTTTATTTTTCATGGCTGAAGAAATATCCATCACTTCTCTATTAATGTCTTTTTAGATAAGGAGAAATGCTGTGCAAATTCATTGTTGTGAACCAGAACTAATAGTGTACTTTGTTACTGTTTATAGAAGTATTTAGTAAAGAAACTGATCCCAATATGGAACACTTATGCAACTATAATTCGTGCAAATGTGGCAGCCCTGCAAGATGACTATTTAGCTCTGTAAGTATTTTTTGGGCAGTTGAATAAAATGATTCATATGCATAGATCGGTTCCCACTGCATAATGAAGACCTTAAGACCCATTTCAGAGAGATTTTGTATGCTGTTGGAGAACATTAGCTTAGTGGTTGGTGAGCTCCATGTATCCTACTAGTAAATAATAACCTGAACTCATAATTTCCCTGAAAATCACACGGGAATTCCTAACTCTGTATTTTCAAATTTTTGGCAAGTGATTGAAATTTTAAGCATCTTACCATTGGCAGGTGGGTAAAGCTAAGGCAAGTCATCCGATACCAATGAAGTCAATAACATGGGAAAGCCAAATGGGGGAAAAGTTCCCTCTGTATATGATTGGTAACAGAAGTTCTACCAGCAATATAATGAGTCAGGTGGACAGTGAAATAGATCAGTCACTGTGTGTGAGCAGAGAAAATATTACAAATGGTTTTCACAGTGTTGGTTTGGTGAGTAGCGTAAACACATCGCCATGATGATCTGGGAAGAGGGTGAAAGGCAATCTAGCGTGATGGTGCACTGGCTTCCTTACAACCTAGTGCTTGGGTGTGTGTGGCTGGGTGCCTAAATTTAGGGAGAGAATTTGTAAACAAAAATAGTACAGGGTTTCTATTTATAGCTTCCGTCAATATAAGCTGAAATCGATTAGACCAAGTAAGAAGTGCAAAAGGTGATGATTTCCTCTCAGGAGTCTCTTGAGGGGAGAGATTTTAGCACCAGGGTGTTGACTGGAGGGCAAAGAGTTGAAAGGACAAATCGACAAAAGTGAGTGAGCACTTAACAGGGATGGTAAGTGGGTAAGGAAGGTGTGTGAATGAGTAGGCAGGCAAAAGTGTACTCAGCCTGGCAGTGTCTAGCTGAACAGCCACAGCCCAGCTCTCTGACGCAGAGGAGACCTATTTTTTTTTTTTTTAAGGATCAGAATAGCTTGTTTATTTGTGTAGAAGAACTGGGGTGTACACCAGAGGTGTGGGGTTCACCAAAGACAGATGGGGAGCAGAACAGGTAGACTGACTGAAATATACTGCTGAGAGGGGAGCAGTGGGCAAGACAGGAGAAGCCTGCTGTGCCCTGTGGGTCGCCTCCCTGGCTGGGGGTCAAACTCAGGTCATGGTGGTGACAGCACTGACCCTTAACCCTGAGGCCACCAGGGAGGCCTGATAAATGGCCCCTTGAGATGCAGATGCGTGAAGTCTTGGAGTAGAGGAACTCAAACTGCTTTTTGTAGCACTCCTGAACTAGTTCTTCACCAGGGAGAGTTAGGCTTTGCTGCCAGAGAACACCCTCTCACTGCAGCCAGCTTGCAATGGATAGGAAGAGGGAGTGAGCACAGTTGAATGCCCAGAACTCTCTCTCATGGGGCCTCCGCCCTTGGACAATCCAATTCTGCTTATCAGAAGATTATGTCAGGTTCAGTTGAAGCTGGAGGGTGGAACAATGGAAATTTGGTTCTTACTTTTTCTAGAAAGCTTATGCCAGTTTGAATTCCTCTACTCCAAGACTGCACGCATCTGCATCTCAGGGGCCATTTATCTGGATTTACTATTGTTTTCTGTTGTGTTCTTTTGAATATAGTTTGTTTTGAACCATAATGTGTACCTTGCTCAGCTAGAAAAACAAAAGTTCCAATTTTTTTTTCCTGGACATGTTTGTGTTAGCCAGGAGGAATAGAGGAAGAAACAGAAGCTGAAGCAAAGCTCTAGGGGAGAAATAAACCATTCCCTCTTGTTTTTATGTATAGGGAAAGAACTTTTCAAAGTGTATTAGATCAGATACTCGAACGCCTTTTTTTTTTTTTAATTCATAAGACAATTATTGTAAAAGGGAAGAAAAACAAACTGGTAACAGATGCAGAATATGTATACTCCCATGTGCGTTTTAGGAAGATGAAAGTTGGCAGTAATTTATTTCTAACTTTCAAAAAAATACTAGTCCTAAGAGCTTACTTGGTGCCTATGAGACTCTCAGCAAATATTTCTCTGCATCTTCAATACGTTTGTCATCTACAAAAGCCAATTTTTTTTTAAATAAAGCTGATGTTATTGAATGAATCTTTTAAATACTCACTCTTTTATGAACTACACATTCTTTTCTAATTAAAAAATATTATTCCGATAACATAATAGCCATGCACTGTAACATTATAGACATTTCAGATACAGGCCTTTGAAAGTCAACAGAAATACCCATACTTGAAAGCAAAAATAATTAAATGCAGTAACACAAAACTAAGTGTTTTTCTTTGACTTTCCCGTCAAGAATATCACTGGAAAAACTTTTTGGAAATGCATGTTGGTTGGGCCTTGAAGACTGTCTTCAACTTTCAAGAGACCTCTTCAGAAAATGGGTGAACCATCCAGAGAATGAGTAAGCCCGATGTTGTAACCGCTGTGGTTTTTGCCTAACTTAAGCACTGACAAGTTTTTTTTTACCTTCCTTGACATGCGCACTCTGGGAGTAACTGTTTTGTTTCCACTTGGTTAACCTGTCCTTTCCACAGTGTCTTTCAAGTATCTTTCTTTAACATGACTGTCTAATTGTAGGTTTGTGAAGAATAAAAGGACAGGGTTTATACTGTGAATTGTCCCACAAGACCTTTGTTGCTGATTCCCTAATAAGCCTTTATGCTTACTTTGAATCTCACTTAGGTTGTTCTTACGATCATTATTGTTCTGTTCATAACTGCTTCAAAGCATCTTTCTCTATGAGATTGCATTCCCATGGAAAGCTGAGAATAAGACCCTGTAATTTTGCTTTATTATATTCATCTTTAATATATTACCTCAGATGGACTCTTAGGAAATGTGCTGATAAGATTTGAGACCAAACTGAGTTATCAACATACACTGTTTGGACTATTCTAATTTGCTTCTCCTTTAAAGCTCCTTCATTGCTAAACATATTTAACGATCTCTTCTCATGATATTAATGCTCACGGAAGGTTCCGAGGGTGCTTGCCTGGATTCCTACTTTTGACCTTTTATATCTGAGATCTCAAGGTTCTTATTTTCTAGATTTAGACTTTGAATTATATGGCAACCTAGATGAATGTGTATAACTCAACCACTGTGAGAAATATCATTACATGTTATACCTTACAGAATACCTTACCCGATAAAAAATGTGATTTTATGTTACGGCATTGCCCTGGGAAGTGATAAAGAATGGGACTTTGTGTTAAACGTCTATAATAATAAGACAAAGGAAGAAGAGAGGATTCAACTTGCTTATGCAATGAGCTGCAGTAAAGACCCCTGGATTCTTAACAGGTGATTATTGGCAATTTACCCCCAAATCTCCTGGTAAAGAAAAGCACTAGCCCAGAGAGACAAAAAGACACTGGCTAATCGACACATACACTAGCACATCGCTAACCTAAAACCCTGGGGGATTTTAATTTCATTTATTTAGATTAACTCCTTTTACGTATTGATGTTCTGCAAATGCACTTCTGCAGATATCTGGAATATGCCATCACCACGTCCCCACAGACTTTTAATGAGACGAATGTAATTGAAGCCGTGGCGACATCAGAAGTTGGCCGGTACATTGCAAAAGATTTTTTAGTCAACAACTGGCAGGCTGTGAACGAAAGGTAAATGTAAATTAGTTAAATAAAATTTAAAATTTGGTTCTTCAGTCTTATAGTCCTATTTTAAGTGCACAGCGTGGTTGCTGGCTACCATATCAGACAACTGAGGTACAAGGCGGTTCCATGATGCAGCGTGACAGCACTTCTCTAAAGGGTTAATAAACTCTCAATTTTTTGTTCCCTCTTTTTACCATACACAGGGCATGTGCCAATGAAGTCCCCAAATGGCTTCAAGAAACCTCTGGGAAAGGTTGTTCTTAAGTTAAATGATTTTAAGTGTTTTTTAATTTTTATTCCTCAGAATCTTATGTCTGTACTTAGACAAGAGGAATATGTTGGCAACACTGTCTAAAAATTCATTGTCTAGCAGCTTATGTAAATGATCGCACAATGTCAATAAATAAGAGCATAGTACAAGTCTTTCTGAAAACACTAAATGGGTCTTATCATCATCTCCAAGAAGTTCCTAGCATTTTAAATACATAAACTTTTAACATTGGCTTGAATATTTTTATCTTTTATCAATACAATGCCATGCTCCTAAAGTTGATGCCAATCTTATCATTATCTCCAAGAAGTTTCTAGAATTGAAATCCATGAACTTTTAACCATGGCTTAGGTCTTTTAATCCTTAACAAAATACCATGCTCATAAAATACCTATTCTACTTATGGTAAATCCATCCCTTTTCACTACTTTGCCATATTCTGCTACAAAAAAATCTTTCAAACTCGAACAAACTTGTTTGCTATATATAATGCATATATATATAGAGAGTGCATAAATATTTACATAGTTTAAGGTTTGATTTATATTAGTCACCCTTGCTGGATTTTGCTAACAATGGTGTGTGAATACACATTAAGAATATTTATGAATTGTTGGAAGGAAGTAAAGTACAAATTAATAATAAACATGTTGTATATACTAAAAGAGGCATAGGAACGCTTGTTTAATTCTTTGTATATTAGGATATTTAATTACTTAAAAAAATATTTATGCATACAAGAACTAGGATATAGGATTCACCAGAGAGAGTGGGGAGCATAACACGCAGACCTACTGAAATCTACTGCTGAGGGGAGCAGTGGAGAGACAGGAGAGATCTGCCATGCCATATGGGTCAGCTCCCTGGCCAGGGATGGAACTCACGCTGCAGTGGCTGTGGATAGCTTCATAGTTCTGTGACTTAACCCCTTGTGCCACGAGGGAGGCTCCAGGCTATGTACTTACTATATATGGAACAGTTGTATTTAACATGAATGTTTGTACCAGTCTTCATGTAATGGTAGAATGTAGAACTGTAAGTAAACAAATGTTTATTACATTTAGTATTATGTGAAAGAATTTCTTCTGCATTTACTTAACTGTAACTGCTCACTGGCAAGCTAGCACTACAATAGTGTTCCTGCAGTCTGTCCCACTCAGCATAATTCACGGTGACATGGGTAAGCCTTCTGTTGACAAGGGAGACAATAGCCCCCATCCGTTTTGTCTGCTTCAAACTCTGCCTTTGCAAATTCAAAGTATTGTTAGCATCATAAAGCCTCCAAGAAGCCCTGCAGAAGGAAATCTAGAGTTTTCCATATACTTTGCCAACATCTTATTGTAATAACCTTGCCATGTACTTTATATGCTAATGTAAACATAAACATTTGTCATTAGATCTCTTGTCCTAAGGAAAAAGATGAGAAACGAAATTCTTCAACCCTCTCTTGTGAAACTGTAACTCGAACAGCATCTATTTATCGCTTGCTTATTAGTTAGCATTTCGGCCTCAGATTTCCAGTCTATAATATAAGAGGGATTGTATTGGTAGGTTCTAAGGTTCTTTTTAGTAACTGAGAGTTCTTGGTCTTTTATGCCAAGGTACAGAAAGTTCAAGTTGTTGGTGGTGACAGAGAGTGATCAGGGGTGGCATTTGATAAATGCTGTAGAGCTGAGAGGCTTTGGGGTTTCAAAAGGGAGAAAGGGAATGAATGGGATGGCCAAGCTCTTGTGCATGGAATGACCGAGAAGGAGGCTGCTCAGAGCACTGAGTCTTGGACAAGAGCAGCTGAGGCTGGCAGTGTCAGAGTGGAGAACACTGTGAGTCACCATTCAGCACTCTCCTTTCAGAAAACCTGATCTCAAATATATTGTGGAATAGTTAATTGGCTTGATCCTGCCTCTTCCAAGGCACTGTCGGGTGATGAGTTCACTGTTAGATCAACATCGCAGTTGGGTACTAACCCCAGTTTGGGAAACTCCCTGACCAGAAATCATCTTCAAGTCCCCCACCCCCCAAAAAACCAGTATGTACTTGCATGTGGAAGATCCTACAAAAGACTGAGTGAACAGAGGTGAAAGCAGATATATATATATTTTTAAGATTTACTTATTTATGCATATAAGAACTGGGGTACAGGACAGGGTGTTGGAGTGTGAGAGGATTCAACAGAGTGGAGAGTAGAACAGGCTGACTGGTGAAGTACACTGCTGAGGGGAGCAGCGGGTGGGTCAGGAGAGGTCTGCTGCGCCATGTGGGTCACCTCCCTGGCCGGGGATTGAGCTCTTGCATAGTGGTTGTGGCCAGCTTCATAGTGCTGTGCTTTAACCCATGTGTCAACAGGGAGGGCCCAGAAAGCAGGGGCTTTTATGACGCTCTCTTTTATGTCCTACAAACAATATCTCTGTCCTTTTCATCTTTGTCAGGTTGCTTCTGACTTTCTTTGCTTCTGATGTGTGCTTCACTGTCTGCAGAACTCTAGTTATATTAGAATATAGAATATAAGGTGTCATCAGTTTCAAAACCCAGCTGGTCTAAAATGAATCTTACCCTCTTCTTCACCAAACTTTTGATCTCTTCTCCAAATACTGACAGATTACCTAACGTCCTGGCCTTGAAATTTTCACTTCCACTCTTGTATTTCATGATGGGGAATACAGAGTTGAAAGGGTTAATAGGAGCACAGGGGAGCTGAAATGCTATTTCAGGGCTTCGTGGAGACCTCTTCCCACCTCTCCGCAGGTAGGGATGATGCCTTGGTGCGGTGCTTGCCTCAGGAAACCTGACGTGGTGATATGAGAAGGGAGGGAAATGGGAAAAAAGGGAGGCCGAAGGCAAGCAGAGCAGAGTGCCCAAATCTCTGTGTCCAGAGGTGTGCTGAGTGCGCCTTCTTTTTTCTATTAAGGAATATTGGTGCGCAGCTTTCAGTATTTGTCTTTCTCCTTATACTTATTTTACTTAGTGTAATCACCACCTGTTAGGTCCCTATTGTTGCAAATGGCAAGAGTTAGCATTTTAATAGCTGAGTAGTGTTCCACTAGTGGACTAGAAGATTCACTCCTCCCTAATCCACTCACCTGTCTTGGGTACTTTGGCCATTGTGAGTTGTGCTACAATGAACATAAGAAGGCCTTCACATCAAATCCCTTCAAATCAGTGTTTTTGCATCCTTTGGGTAGAGTCTACCTAGGAGTAGAATTGTTGGGTCATATGGTAGATCTGCTTTAATATTTTGAGAAACTTCCATCAGGACTTGGCCAATCTATAGACCCATTTGAAGTTTCCCCTTGTCTCTACATTCTCCCCAACACTGGTCTTTTTGATAGGACCTGTTCTCTCAGGAGCAGCATGGTCTCACAGTAGTTTTGATTTGCATTTCCCTGATGGTAAATGACAATGAACATTATTTTCATTGTTTTTGTTGTATGTCTATATATCTTTTCTGGAGAAGGGTCTATTTAGTTCTTCTGCACATTTTTTATCTGGATTATTTGTTTTCTTTTTGTATGGATCTTGGATATCAGCACCTTGTTAGATGTTACCTTTTTTTTTTTT
>NW_004567122.1:12220007-12222911 GCF_000260355.1 Condylura cristata
TGAGGGGAGCAGCGGGCGGGTCAGGAGAGGTCTGCCACGCCATGTGGTCACCTCCAGGGCAGGCGGGAATCGAACTCATGAGGAAGTGGCTTTAGCTTCTTAATGCTGCACCACCAGGGAGGGCCCTTTGATTTTTAAGATTGCAACATGATTTCTTGAGTCCTCTCACTGGCTTTGTTCTCCAATAAAAATGGAGAATGATTTCCTCTTTTCCCTTAGTAACAGGTTCACTTGCCTGAGTTACATGTAGACTGTCTCTTGTTCCTGCTTTGTTCAAGTCTACACAGCTTCTATTGTATCTGGGGGCTTTTTTTTTTTTTCTTTTTCTTTCCTTTAAGCATTGGGGTACAGCCATAGGTACAGGGGGTGAGAAAATTCACCAGAGTCAGAGTGGGGAGCAGAACAGGTAGATCAACGAAGTACACTGCTGAGGGGAGCAGCGGGTGAGACAGGAGAGGTCTGCGGCGCCACGTGGCATTCCCTGACTGGGGGTCGAACTCAGACTACAGTGGCTGTGGCCAGCTGGTGGCTTTAAACTGAAGCCTCCTCGTGCTCCCCTTCTTGTGGATCACAGCAACACTGACTCACAATTTCTAATTTCAAGCATGTATTTTGGAAGTCAACTGATAACAGGTCCTAACAATCCAGGCAGTTCAATCATTCTTGCTCAATCCGTTCTATTAACTCTAATTTTCTTTCTTTTTTAATGCATCCCAAAGTCTTTACCATTTTTCTGCTACAGGAGCACTTTAGGCAGGTATGTATCTGCTCTTTCTCCATAGCAATACTTCATGACTTTATTTTCAGTGATCTTTATTGTATAGTCAAGGACACTGAGCTAAAGATGATGTTCCAATTATTATGCCTGAGGGAGGTCTGTGATGACCCATGTGTGGTAATTCAGAAGACAGGGGTCCTCTCTCCAAAAAACATTGGCAGATACAAAATTTTAAAGACACTTTTAGGGTTTGTTGGTCAAAGTTTCTAAAATTGATGAAATTCCATTGCCTGAGGGGCATAATTTGCATGTCTACTGACTCCCTCCTCCCTATAAATGTTCTTAAATGGAGGCCTGTGACATCCACCCCAGTCACCTCATTTAAAAAGATAGAAACAGCTATCCTTGCTTTATCTGCTTTCTACATTTAAGTAAAACCTTTAAAAGCATGTGCTACACAAATCAGTCACCACATATGTTTCTTCAGTCATAACAGAATTCTCTACATAGTAGATTTTCTGTTCAAAGATGAAGCTAGACTAGTGCATGCATGGTTTCTCTTAAATTTGCTGAGAAAGATAGAACAATGGGCTTAGCATTTATCTGCTATTTAAAATGTACCTTTGTCTTATACAACCTCTCCCTTGTCGGCATCTTGTTTTTCTGTAGGTATGGGACACAGTCACTGGTTACCTTGATGTACATAATTGGGAGAACCATAAGTACAGATCTACAGATCGTGGAGGTAAGTATTTTACATGCCGTGGATTATGATCTGGAAGCCACCTCTCGTGGATGCTGGAGTGGCCAAAATCAAAAGGAATGTGCTTCTCTGAACTATCCCATTCTTTGCTCTAGGGTTATCCCAGTCTGTGCTATTATCACTGGGTACAACATGTTATTTAATCAGACCTTGCTCCTGAAATAGGCAGCCCTGCTCTGTCCTAGAGGGCTGGGTTCCCTCCTGGCTCACCCGGATCACTGTAGGAGACCCTGGCCCAGGCTTGTCTGCCTGTCACCCATCTTTCATGTTGCTGGCACTGTTATCACCAACTCCCAAAGCTCCAGAACTCATCATAGGTTTTAGGAGACTTTGTAAAATCTTTTCATTAGTATCCAAAACCTAATCTGGCCCCTGCCTTCCTCCTTAGCCTCAGTTTAGCCCACTTCCTCTCCAAGTGTCAGAGGACACATGAGTCACACTCCCCCAAACACTTACCCTCAGCTGTGCTTACCACTTGCGGACTTTGGGGGATGAGGGTGATGTCTCACGTTTTCTAGGTCTCAGAACCTCTATTTCCATCTGGGATCCTGATCATGCATTATCACTCTGTTCCAAAGAACTATTCTGGGAATTTTTCACAAACTGGTTTACACCTTGTCCTGCATGCTCCTGAATCATCTTATGGATCTGTTTAAATAGATCTCACCACAATATACTGATGTCGGTGTGTGACTAGTCTACCCCAGGAGGCTGCACTAGCTTCCAGAGGACTAAGACGACGTTTTCAGCATGTCTATGTTCTGGAACATGCCAGGCCCTGCCCTCCTCTGGCTGAATTTCTCTGATGCAGGCTTTCTCCTATGGAACAAACTAGCTCTAGATACACGTGGCCTTTAGTATGCTCAGTCATAAAGGGAAGAATTCTTTCTCACCCATGTTACAGTTCTAGCCCAGAAGCAAGGACTCAGGTTGGGTCTGCTTGGGTCACAAGACCATCACAGTGTCCAGGCAGAATGTAATGCTCTGACCCTAACCTAGTCAAATCATGCATGGTACCAGCCCTGCCCAAATCACAGGCCCAGGATAAGGGAGAGGTCATTGTTTGCAGGTGACATGATAATATACATAGAGTATCCCAAAACTCCACAAAAAATCTTATCAAAATAATAAACCAGTTTAGTAAAGTACAGGATACAAAGACAACACACAAAAATCAGTAGCCTTTCTATACACAATCACTCTGAAGAAGAAGAAACCAAGAAAACCATTCCCTTTATAATTGAAACTAACAAAGATCAAATACTTGGGAATAAACCTAACAAAAGAGGTGAAGCACCTCTACAAAGAAAATTATAAAGCATTGTTAGAAGAAATAGAAGAAGACACAAATAAATGGAAAGATCCCTTGCTCATGGATTGGAAGAATTAACATCATTAAAATGGCCATCCTACCAAAAGCAAT
>NW_004567122.1:12225326-12233510 GCF_000260355.1 Condylura cristata
CTTCTACGTCCCTCAGAAATACATCCCCACGTGGTGAAGCCTCTAGCCAGTCACTGATTCTGTGGGGTGGCCTTCATCCCCATTTCCTCAGCCACAGTCTCCCCAGGGGCCACACCATCTAGGTACACATTTCCAACCCACCCATCTGCCATTGCTCCTTTGCAAAACCGTGGTATGAACTTCGGGTTATTTTGTCTAAAGAGGAGTTAGCTTGCGCTGACCGACTGTCTCTCTCCTTTCAGCTACAACGGTTTTTCAGTAACATGTTGGAGGATCACCAGCGGCTCACAGTTCACGCCAAATTACAGACAATAAAGAACGAAAATCTGAAAAACAGAAAGCGCATTGCCAAGATCGCTGCATGGTTGCGGAAACATGTAGTCTAGCGCCGGCCACCTCTCCGCTCATTAACATCCGGTTTGCTCACAGCTGTGCGCAAATGTGTGCGTCTGGGCAGCCACACGTTTTATTATCTGTGTTTCCCTCCCTCGTACTCCTCAGCGTCCTGGCTGCCTCACACCGTCATGTCTGGCCCCGAGGCCAGAGGGCTTGCTGGGGATTCCAGCAACACGGCTGTATTTCTGGGGGAGAGTTCCCTTCATGATGGGCTATTAAACCACAGAATTGACTTTAAATGACTTGTAAAAACAAATCTACCTTAGGAAGTCTTTTCAGTTGTGTGAAAGCCCATGGAACATTAAACCATCAGCTCAACGAGCACATTCTTTTTTGACGGAAGTACAGATTTGCAATACTCTAGGGCCTATTTAGTTTAGTATTTGGAAGAGTGGCAAATAACATGTGAGGACAAAGAAACAGAAACTGGGAAAATAATATTCGACAGAAGACAGGAAAACCAAAGAAAAGCAAGCTTTATAAAGTTAGGAACACAATTTCATTGGCCACGTTAAATGCTCTACAGGCAAGAAGTGTGTCTCTTCCTCCCCGTCCTCTCTCCACACCCACCACAGCTGAGTTAGGGTGTCATGAAAGGCGCCGGATTGTAGGATTTGTGAAGCAGCCTTAGGACTAAGGGTGTGGAGGCCAGATGGGGGGGAAGGCCCTGTTCTCAGGCCCTAAGCTGTGTTCCCCTGTGGCTCAAAACACTCTAACAGCCAAAGTGTATGAGCAAAAATAATGGTGTTAAAAGAGAAGAGCCATTTGGGGCCATCTTCAGCACAAAGGGAATTCATCAAATAAAGGGAACCAGAAGGACTAACCAGGTTGACTCTTTACAGCTGGGCACTCAGGGGATTTAATTTGAGAGGTTGTTTCACTTGGTGTAGTTGAACCTACTTGTAATTTGTAGTTTACTTTTAACATTTTCATCAGTCACAATGGATGGGATTAGCTTCGTTCTGTTACCCCTATGAAGTCAGGACAGCTGAAGTATCATCCAGCTCTAGACTCTGTGTGCATAGGATTTAAACTTTCTTACTTTGGGGTTTGTTTTTGTAGTATGGGGGTAAAACTACAGCTCTCCTGTCTACCTCAGAGTGGTATTATAAAGATGAAGAAATATATCAATTAAAAGTCTTTGAATATGTTACATAAACTCAAGGTAATATGACCTAGGTTTTCTCCCCGTCTCATGTCTACGTTAAACAGGGCAAATTACAGGGCAAAACAAACATTCACTTTCCCATTTGATTCAGAAAAAGGTGGACGACAGGCTGTGGAACGTGGCCATGTGGATGAACCGAAGCGTAGTCTCCCTGCACCTGTCCATGCCTTATAGACCAAATATAGAAATTTGGAACTTAAACAATAAAATTATCTCCATGTCTTCACATTGCTGTTACATGGGAGGTAGTTTCCTAGGTTTTCATCCATCTTCATTCTGTATTTCCTGTGATCCCTCTGATCACAGTCTCATCTTTTGGTAATCATGTCACATGCCTCAGACAGGGCTCTGATGCCTGTTGGGCAGTGCCAGTGCTGCTGATACAACCAAAGGGCTCTCCAGACTGTTTCTTTTTTTAAAAAAAGATTTATTTATGTATGCATATCAGAACTGGGGGATAGGCCAGAGGTGTGGGGGATAAGACGGTTCACCAGAGACAGAGTGGGGAGAAAAACAGGCACAGAAGTACACTGCAGAGGGGAGCAGTGGGCAGACAGGAGAGGTCTGCTGGGCCATGTGGGTCACCTCCCTGGCTGGGGATCGAACTCGTGCTGCAGTGGCTGCCAATAGCTTCAAAGTGCTGTGCTTTAACCCATTGTGCCACCAGGGAGGGCCTCCAGACCATGTCTTGACAATGTAAGACCTTTATATTTTTAGATGTGTAATTACTACACAGCACCAAACGTGATTATCCAAAACCTGACGCCCACATATTTGGTTGATAGACCTCTCTCTTTAAATGTGGAAAAGAATTTTTAATAATGTACTTTATTTTTCCTTTCAAGAGGCCAATTATTCCAGAGAAGCCTTACATTTTATTATATCCCACCTTACCCACCTTTTATACTGCGTATAAAAAGAATTGTTCATTGACTACTGGAAGCAATACTGAAGCAGATTTTCCTCAATGCTGCAGAAAGTTCATTGACATATAAGCCAACTCTTCTGTTTGTACCCCAACTTCACATTGTTCATTCCTAAAGAAGATAGACAATGCATTCATAAATTTTTGTGAATTAGAAAGTAAAGTTTTCTTCACAATCTTGGGCATCTTCTCTGCTCCAGTCCATTGGGTGACTTTCCAATGTTGATTTCAAGTAAAAGAGCAAATGCCTCCGTCTTAAAAACTCAAGCTCTTCTGTAACTTGAGCTCTGATGCTAACCTGTACCTCGTTTATCTAGATGAATGAAGAAGCAAAATGAACAAGATTCAATCAAGAGGTCTTGATTTTTTTCCTGTTTGCTCCGATGCATGCTGTCTTTTTTGATCCATTCAAGCAATATCTTCAGGGTAACTCACAAGTCCCCTCCCTCCACACAAAGAATCATGTGCAATAACCTGCATTTGCCCCCATTCACACCTAGCCTGTAACTTGCTCTCTCTCTAATTCAACATCCACAAAGGATTCTTCCCAGCTCACATTCGAAGGAGTTATTTGGCCTCTCCCCATCTGTTGAGAAGAGGTAAGGCTGTGCTAATGGGTTTCTACAACCTACAGGAGCTGCAGTAACTCCATGACCTGGGAATGAGGTGTAGAAGCTGAAGCAGATGAAGGATAATGTGCATTGGGGTGCAGCAGGGTGAGGGATATTAGGGGCCCAGGCCTCATTGAGACGATTGTCCAAAGACTGCCCCATGAAAGAACAGAGTGTTCATCAGATCAGCAGAGAAGGCCTTCATATTTGCTAGGCCAGAGAGTGGCTTCCAGCACCCAGAGGGAGGGCAGACAAGGGACGGGCTTCATCGAGATGATGTCTTCCTCATCTCTTCCCCACCCCCAGCTTTCAACACACAATGCCAATTTTAGAGAAAATATACTCACGTTACAAATAGGTTCTGAGAGAAGTTATGACCTCCCCCGTCCAGCAGAGAAGAGAGGTGGGCCCCCAGAAAATGCTGCCCTTTAGAATGAGCCCCCTTGCTACGGTCTCATCCTTGAAATACCCCAGGAGGGGAGCAGCCATCAGGATCCAGTCAGAACAAAAAGCAAATAAATGGCTTTTGTTGTTATTTGTTCTAAAAAAAGAGATTTTTAAAATTATTATTAGTTTTATATGTATTTGACATCATTCTTCCTTTTGTACAATGCATGCTTTCTCCTTTCAGGTATAGCCCCCACAAAGTCCGCAGCATCACCATAGTCCCTTGTGGTCTTCCTTCTCCTGTTCTGGCCCCTTTCCCTCCTTCTCCCCTGACTAATAGTTCTGCCTGTTAATTTTAACAAAGAGCTTTAGTTAGGAATTTGTTCATTGGGAATTAGAGAAGTGAGAATGAAAAACAAGAGTCCAGATTCTAGCACAGGAAGTAGTTCACCCCTCTGGTTTCCAGAATATGGGGCAAATGCTGAAGTGAGGAGACTGCAGATTTTAAACTGGGGGGCACAGGACTTTGCTTTCATGGAACCCACCCTCATGCCTCTCTCCCAAGCTCAGGGCCTGCTCCCACTTGAGGCTGTGAAAGTGGACTGTGACCAGGTAGCCTGCAAAGCAACTTCCAGAATCTTGGAGTACTGCCTCTGAGGTTCTCTGGCCCGGGAAGCTGCCATCAGGTCCCACTGCCTCGCTGTCAGCAGGTTCTTCCCAGCAGGAAGGCTCTTGGCTTCCTACCTCACTGTGACCAACCACAGGAGACTGATGAATCGTCGGATTGATCCGGGACGTTGATCCGGGACGTGCCGGGAGGGTACTGTGCTCAACGCCAAGGACAGTGCCGGGCCGACTTCAGAATCCCACTCAGAGAGTTTTATTTTCTGGGAGTTTGCAGGTGTGGAAACAGCTAGACCCCTTTTCTTGAACTGGGAAAACTTATAGTCAATAGTTATATGAGGAACTGAAGAGGCAGAAAAAAAAAAATTCCGAGAGAACACCAAGATAGGAACTGCAGGGAATAGCAGGCCCTCTTGGGGGGGGGGGGACAAAAAAGGGTAGATTGGGGTTATTCAGAACCCCGAAGTAGGTGCTGCTGTCTTGAACGCTGAAGGAAAGGGCAGGGCAGAGCTGGAGCTGATCTCTGGGGAGGGCTCTGGCCAGTTGGTTCTGGGGCTGGGACACTGGGGGTGGGGGAACCCTGAAAATGGAATCTTACAGCCCTGTCAGGGTGAATTTGGTAGAAACATTGAGAAAACAGGGACTACTCCAGCCCGCCTGCCTCCGCCAACCTTTCCGTGTCTCTCAGCGCCCCCTGTTGGCAGAAGCCGGTTTGCAAAACCCGAGTCCAACCTCACGCAGCCCAGGATAAAAAACGGAGATTTCGGATTAATAACCGACTCAGGTCAGTATAGTTGCATGATTTTTTTTTTTTTAATTCACTGGAAAACAAAAACCTGAGGCACAGGCCAGAATTTAAAACCCACCTTGTTTATTGTCAAGCCCCCATTTATTTGGGTATTTTTTTCTTTTACTAGGTAAGTTAGGCCATAGCTAAAATACAGTTTTATGCAGCGAAAACTCATGTGAAGGCTTTCAATTCACACGCATCCACCGGAGACCAGAAAGCTAAGGTGTCAAGTAAGTGTTTCTTTGGAAACAATAGGCAGACACTATCAAAGAAAGCTTTCCCTAAGCGGTTTTTTTTTTTATATAAGGTAAATTAGGATTTGCATGGAAAAGAAGCTTTAGGAAAGGGTACTTGGAGTCTTCTCTTCTGGCACCCCTTTCCTCGTCTGGGAAATGAAAATATTGCCTGCGTTTGTGCTTCTTTCTGGGACATCTTGGACGCCTTTCATGGATCCCACAGGGGTGGTGAAGTCTAGATGGTTCCTTCTTCTATCAGCCATGGGGGAGGGTTGAGGGAGGGTTCTTGCCCCCAACCTCCCCTGGAATCAAGGAGTTCCGGTGTCGTTCCTTTCAAATATCAGGGTTTACTCAGAGAAACATCTACAAAGTAACATTCGAAAAGGCATGGACTATGGCATCTCCAAAGTCCTTTTCATCCACTTTGCTTGTTCCTCAAGAATCTTCTCAGCCCAACTTGCTCTGCGCCGGTGTTCTGTGCATTCCTGATTTATCTCGGAATGACTCCCATTGACTGCACAACCGCTCAACTAAATTATAGTTAACGGCAATGAAAATTAGGGCGCCCATGTCCATTTTGACTTACCCCAAGGAAGAAACTTGCCCTAGAGACACAGCTTTCTTGAAGCAGTAAGGGTTACCGCTTTAAAAAAAAAAATAAAAAAAAAAAAAAAAAAAAAAAAAAAAAAATCGGTTTTAATTCTGGCTGAAGGTTTTTGCGCCATCTGCTGGACATACAGATTTTGGATGTAGTGTGTTCTCAGGAGCATCGTTTAAAATATTAGGACTTGCTTTAAAAATTATAAAATATGTGATTACTATAATAAATAAGTGTAGGAAAGAAGGATAAGACAAAAATGCAGGGATACATGGATTATACACACAGTGTGATTGTAAGGATTTGTTGTTGTTGTTGTTTTAATTGAACTTAGATCAACTCTCAAGTGGTTTAAGTGGTGACAAAGATAAGTAGAAAAGAACACCTGGGAGATACGAGATTCACCAGGAGGGGCTGCCCTGGCCCCTGTCCTGTGTGAGAACTGTGAGTTTTACATCACCTGTTAAGCAGAAACCTATTTTAACAAGGCTGGGGAGTGGATGAGATCCCAGGGAAAGTGGCTTATGTTGCTCAGCCTCTCAGGGAAAGGATCCCCAAGTTACTGGCCCTGAGAGTGAATGTGCCTTCACTCCATCCTGGAGCAGACAGCGGCCCCAAGGGGCGAGTGCTAAGGCAGACGTTGCAGGTTGAAGGGTCTGGCAGAGCTGCCTAAGAAGGGAGAGAAGAGCAGGGAGATGAGGATGCAAATCAACAACTCCTGTGCAGGCTTGGAAACAGAAGGTCTAGTGCTTTCCTTACTGGCCAATGGGAGTGCAGACTGCCTGAGTGGATCCTGGAGGTAGGAGCTTTCCCGCATTCAGTGTCAGGAACCCCAGGATGAAGCTATAGTTAGGCAGGGAAGGAGGCCTGAGTGATGTCATGGGAGCCCTGGGATAGCTGGGGACAAAGTATTAAGGCAATTTCCCAGAGAACTCAGATGGCACTCAGAGAGGTGGAGAGAAGAGATTTCACTGTCACACCAGCGGGCTCAGTGCAATCGGTCCCAAAAGGCTGAAGCCTGAATTATGGGAATGGTGAGGTTTAAACAGGGTGTATGAGGAAAAACTTGTTATTCCATCCATCATAGCACAAGCATCTTTATTGCTGGGAAGGGGGTCAAGTAGGCATAGCTACTACTGTTGACAAGCAATAATAAGGAAGGAACTTTCTGCTCCAGCAAGAGCAGAATCCAAGCAACAGACTCCCCCAAGCAGCAGACCCAGGAAAGTAGCCGGATCTAAGCCGACTTGGGAAACTTCCTGCTTCAAAAGCACCACAAAGAGGTGGGAAGAGAACGTGGCAGGATGTAGCAGGTTCTCAGAGGCTGTAACGAGTCGGAGGTGTGCAGGACAGAAGGCAGAGACACCAAGCTAGGGTCTAACGCTGGTCTGGTCAATTGAGGGGGTGAAAAACAGATGAAAATTCAGTCATTGTACCCAGCAACAAAAGCAGAATCAGAAAAGTACCATTCTGGAATAACTGCTGCCAAGAAGGAGAAACGAGTCAAAAGATGTGTGAGAGCATAGCCACACCTCCGTGGGTCTTCAGCAATAGGCAGTCCGCTGGAGTTAGGTAGTGCCCTGTGAGAGAAAGTAGAAACTCTTTCCTTGGAATTGCAAGCTCTGGACTGGCTTCTGTGCACCACCCCCACCCCAGGGCCCGGGAGTAGACACTGCAGTACTGTGGGAATGCTGAGACCGCCACCTCTGTCCGGGTGGGGGCAGGAACGGAGGGCAGGCAGCTTACAGAGGGCCAGAACAGTCCAGGCTTGACTAAGTCAGCCAGAAGCTTGGGGAAAGCCTGATGCTCAGAGCATCAGGGGCGTCGGGAAAATTTCCTCATCAACATGCTGGAATTGCTCTCCCAGTTCATCCCCGGCCCCTCTTGCCAAAATCTGTCAACAAACAGCTGCCCCAGAAAGACTATCTGTGAAAAGATCACAGATAATCAGCAAGTTTATCTGAATGGGGCTTCAGTGTACACACTGAAATCAAAACCTCATGGCTAATAAGAACTATGGAACAAATACACTATAAAGTAGCAGGAAACACAAATGGAATAAAAAAAATCAGAAAAAAATCCTCTTTGAATGAGGGAGAAGATTCCAAAGAGATTGTAAATGGACAAAAAAAGATAAAAAGTAAACTGGAGTGGCAGAGAGAACTAATGATATTTATATCTGAAAATGTTTATATTAAAGTGGGGAAAGATAGGAAACTAACGAACTAAGCATAGATCTGAAGCCATGGAGAAAATAATATTAAATATAACCAGAATAGGCCCTTCCTGGTGGCACAGCGGGTTAAAGCACTGCACTGAGAAGCTAAAGCCACTTCCGCATAAGTTCGAATCCCGCCCTATCCCGGAGGTGACCACATGGCGTGGCAGACCTCTCCTGACCCGCCCGCTGCTCCCCTCAGCAGTGTACTTCTTAGATCTGCCTGTTCTG
>NW_004567122.1:12233610-12282797 GCF_000260355.1 Condylura cristata
ATAACCAGAATAGAGGAGAATGAACTAGAAAGACCAAATACAAAGAAAGGGAGGACGGGAGGAGGAGGGAGAAGAGAGACAGAGAACATGAAAGAAAAGGAAAGAAAGATGAAGGAGGAGAAGAGGGAAGATAAGAAAAAAAGAAGGAAGGAAAGTTGGAAGGGAGGAAGGAGGGAGAGAGGGGGGAGGGGCGGACAGAAGGAAAAACTTTAAGAAGACGAAAACACAGAGAGAAGGCACAAATAATATGAAGACTAAAGAGGAAGAGTTACCGACATGCTGCAAATAAAAGAAAATGTGGTTGTTTCGACCAATTGTGTCAATAAGCTTGAGTCTTGGAAACAAGTGGTTATGTTCCTAGAAAAATGTGATTTGCAAAAGCAGTCTCAAGAAGAAAAAAAAAACAAACATAGCTTCTCACTTGGAATCTGCTTTCTTAACAGTAAAGTATGTATATTTTTCTTCCTAGCAATAAATGCATTTCCAAAATACTGTTTTAATGACAGCACTGTAATATATAACATTGTTTGATGATTAAGTTGTTAGATTTTTGCTCTTCCAAACCAGCAACGCTCTACTGTAAGCATCATATAAAAAGCCATTTTTTTTTTCAAAGAGCTTTATCTCTCCTTGGGAGAAGTTCTTCAAAGAAGAATTCTGGGTCAGAGATGTCTATTTTAAATTTTTGTTACACATTAAATGGTTATAATTTTTAAAGGTGTGAAGTGAAGCTATTCCTGGTAAAGAGAATAACAGGAACAAATTTAGTATTTACAGCAATTATAAAAGCCATCCTGAGAATGGCAATTAGTCCATGGAGTAGTTAAATCTAATATGACATTACTAAATTAAACTAGTAAGGAATATTAACAAATAATTATAGTAGGGCTGAGTGTGGACACTTAATATATTTTTTAAAGATTTATTTATTTGTGCATACAGAACTGGGGCACAGGCCAGAAGCACAGGGGTGGTGAGAGGATTCACCAGACACAGAGTGGGGAGCAGAACAGGCAGATCGAGGAAGTACAATGCTGAGGGGAGCAGTGGGCGGGTCAGGAGAGGTCTGCCACGCCATGTGGTCACCTCCAGGGCGGGTATCGAACTCATGCTGAAGTGGCTATAGCTTCTTAGTGCTGTGCTTTAACCCATTGTGCCACCAGGGAGGGCCCCAGACACTTAATATTTTATAATCATAAACATTAGTACAATGAATAAGCTCCTGAGTTGTGTTGCTTTTAAGGTACAGTGCAAATTGCAGGTTAGTGTACACTACAAACTGTTAAAGTAAGTTGGTGCAATTATAAACAAAGATTTCTACTGTCCAGGAATTAAGAACGGAGCATTATTTCAGTATGTGAATTCTTCATTTAAAAAAGCAGCCAATGTTGACTTACACTCAACTGACCCTCTAGAATATCTGAGAACTCTGGAAAGAAATGTTTTCTGTGTAAAAATCATGTCAAAGTGGAATAAATGCTGAGCTTGCACATTTCGAGGTATTAACTTAGAAAAGTTCTCTCCCGGTTTTTAATAAAGCCCTTCTGAAGATTTGCCAGTGAAACCATTAATGTGGAAATCTCTTAGATTTTGCTTGAGAAACTTGGAACTAGTACAGGGCAAGTGATTTGGTTTGATTTATTTTGTATTTTCATGTTAAAAAAATCGCTGTAAACTCATGGTTTTCGGTCAGTCCTATGCATACTGTTACTTCCTGAGCATTTTAATTTTTAAGAACCATCTGCACTTTCTGTTGGGTCTTTTGATTAGATACCATCCTCAGCCTTCAGATTTTCTCTGGTATGACTAGTTTTAGGATGACTGCCCTTGCATTTGGTCTTTGCTATGCTTGCAATTTTTGTGTTCATTCTGGCCTCTCCAAGATGTCCAGAACAGATCGTCCAAAACATGTCACCTTGCCAGCTGGGTTGTTTCAAGATGAGGTCTCCTGCAGGCTCAGGAGAATGCTTACCATTGCCCCATCTGCTTAGAACAATGAAGATTGGGGGCATTGTCCAGATGTAGGTTTATCTCCAGAAATAACTTTTCTTGATCAGAGAAGTTTCTTATCTATATGGCAGAGAGCATTTGCTTTTGTCACGTGAGTCCTCCTCCTTTCTCCCCTATGCCCCAAGCCCCTTAGCTCAAGATACAAAAACTCCGTTTGCCCTATTCACAGTGAAATGGACAGCATTTAATCAAATTTATTCTTACTTTCCCTACTAAGCTATCGGAGGTTAATGTGATTGTTTGACCAGCCAGAGAAGAACACAAAGGGGTAGAAAGGAGTTTCCCCTCTGTCCCTACAGGTAACATCAGTGGAGATTGTCTTTTCCCACAGACTTGGCAAAGGATGTATTTTTTCCCCCAATGGTAATATTTTATTGATTTTTTTAGTTTATTTTTACATCATTTTGTGCTTTTTTCCATCTCAGTTGTAATCCCCGTGGGCTTCCCAACACCAAATCACCCTGTGCCATCACCACATTCCCATGCACTTCCTTCTCCCCACTATTTTTGATCCCGTTCCCCATTTTACCCCCACAACATGTCTCTGGTATATAGTTATTTATCATTATTATTTTCTCACCTGGTCCTTTATATGCCTGCTATGAGCAAAACCATCTGGTATTTTTCCTTTTCTTTCTGGCTTATCTCACTAAGCATGATCTTTTCCAGCTTCCTCCATGTTGCTGCAAAAGGCATGTGTTTATTTTTTTGGTTGCTGAGTAATATTCCATTGTGTATATGTACCACATCTTTTTAATCCAGTCACCCACTTTGGGGCATTTGGGCTGTTTCCATGTCTTTCCAATTGTAAATAAAGCAGCAATAAACATGGGGGTGCAGGTGTCTTTTTTCAATCAGTGTTTTTGTGTCTTTTTGGGTAGATACCTAGGAGTGGGATTGCTGGGCCGTAGGGAAGCTCCATGTTTAGCAGTTTAAGGACCCTCCAAACAGTTTTCCATAGTGGTTGTACTAGTTTGCATTCCCACCAGCAGTGCAGGAGAGTTCCTTTTTCTCCACAGGCAAAGGATGTGTTTTTGTAAGGTGCAATCGATTGCGGAGATGTGTGGCAGGGGATTTACCTGTTGTAAAATGTAGCAAAGCTTAGTGGCCGGTTGGCAATGTTTGATATGTCAGATTTACTTAGTCATCTCAAAAATAAGGCAGTTGCTTCATGGAGGTATAGTTCAGGTCAAATTTACCTACGTCTGCTACCACCTTGAGGTTTTACTTCACTGCCAGATGTGAGCTATTGTACTGGAAGATTTTGTTGCCTTTTCTTGTTCTTTGCAGCGAAAGTAATTTGGAATGAATTGGCGATTTTATTCTATGATTCACAAATAAACAGGGTGGTTACTCATGTGCCTGTGGAGTGATTTTAATGACTCATGACAAATATGAGTCTTCATGGCAGATGACAGTGGTTGAAGGCCTGTTCTTTAGAGATGAATACATGACTTAGCTTAGCAGATCACTGGGTTTATACGCTCTTGGGACTGCACTTTTTTTCAGCCTCTGATAGCAGTGAACTTATTGTAGTATATGTAATTGTTAATTCTCAATGCTGAACAATGAAATTTACATGTTGTAAAGCAGTGAGATTCAATAGGGAGGAAGGGGAGAGAGGGAGGAAGGACGGGAGGAAGGAAGTCATTGCTTTCAAGATTATGGGGGGAAAAAAGGGAATAATTGGATGTTGACATTAGTTAAACCCTTCAAGGCAAAATATGTCATGTCAGAAAGTGAAAGACAGCTATCAGATGGCTTCACTTATTGGTAGACTTTAAGTCAACAAAGAAAATAAACTGGCAAAGCACAACAAAAATAACTCAGACTTTAGGGAAAATACACCGGTTCCCAGAGGGAATGGGGGATGGACGGGGGAGTGGGGGAGAAAGGGACCAGGATGCTGGCACAGGAGTCTTGGTGGAGGGTGAGAGAAGCATATGGTGGTGAGAAAACATATCCCCAAAATTATACAGACATATACAGGAATGATAAAATAAAATGTGAGAGGAAATGGTTTCTGGTTGCAGCACATTTTCCCAAGGAAAAACTCGGTTTTTTCCCCCCAAAAAACCGAGTCAAACTAGAAGGCTAAGGATTGGACTCAAAACTTAAATTCTCAGTCTATTACTCATTGCAAATGGAAGATGGGGGAGAAGGTGAATATTCGCTGGAGGAGTGCGTGAGACTTTCCAACAGAAGGCGGTGATAGAGAGTTAACAATCTCTCCTCCTCACAGCTGATATCAAAGTGTTAAATTGTGGAAGCACCTTAGAGGCCTGAGGACTTTTTCCCTGGAGGGGTCTATGGTTTCTCAGCAAAACAAAGCAAACAGGCAGGATAGTTTCTCTTTCCCCCAGTATTCTTTCCTCCTTGTTCACCGGCTGGAAGGTACGTGCACCTCTCTTGACTGTGACCCCTTGACGGCAGGCTGCTGTCACCTGCAGGCAGGGCCTCTGGCTGTGGAAGTGTCCCTTCTCCTGAAGCTCATTTTACCCTGATTCTTTCTGAGGCTGGTAGAGAGAAGAAGCAAACGCAGCTCACCGGGACATGGGCTCTGAACATCTATTGTTATATTTCTGTGTTACATGGGCTCTGACTATCTATCGTGATCTTACCAGGTGTGTTAGGATACTGTTGTTGTTTGGCTGCTGTGTGGCCTGAAATAAAGTGGACACCAAGAGATGCGTGTCCAAGAGCCTTAGGGTCTGGGAGAAAGAGCCTTCCCACAGGATGAGAGGTTCTGAACTGTAAGTCCAAGTGTAATGCTGGAGGTATTTATCAGGAATACCCTGAGAATCTCCCGGTCTTCTGGTCTCCTCCAGGAGTTCCCTTCTGTGGTTTCCAAGGACAGGTGTCTGGCTTTTAGAATCCTTATGATTGCAAAGGAGAACTGAAGTGGCTGATTCCTGGGGGCCAATAGAAATGAGGTATGGCTGGAGAGGCCCCTGGTGGAGGCTGCCCTGGAAGTGACCCCCGGTGGGTCTTTGGGGTTTGGTTTCAGAGCTGGATCGCAGCTGTCAAGGCATTAGCAGTCACAGCTATGCGGTTGTGTTGTTTCTCACCTTGTTGAGTTCTTTGCTGAGTGCACTTGCAAATTATTTTAAGTACATGATATCCATTTTCAGTTATTTTATATTGAGCCACAGAAGTGTGTGTGTGTGTGTGTGTGTGTGTGTGTGTGTGTGTGTGTGTGTGGTGACAGAGAGAGAGAGAGAGAGAGAGAACGCTGAAACACAGCTGAATTGGCTGGGAGGGAGAAGCAAGGAAATGACTTAATTGTTCCCCTGCACCCAAGCTTCTCTTTACCAAGTGCATCCCTGGTGGGAGTAGTCTCACCTGTCCATTGGCACCCTGACTTGTCATTTTTAGCATGTATGGAAGGAAGACTAGAGACTGAGTGAGATCAACAAAGTGCACTCTGCAGTGATGGCTGTCACTGGGACAACTCAGTGCCACTGCTGCTTCATCCCTGGAGGGTCTGTGTGTGTGTGTGTCTTTTACTTCTGTTTTCCCAGGGACATTTGGCAAATTGTGTCTCTGAAAAAAGCCCCATCATCTGCTACTGCATAAAGGCAGAGACCAACTTTGGGGCTAGACTTTAAACTGGATGCCTTCTTTGCTTTGTGAAGTTGCTAGTGTCCTTCGGAGGGAGGAGAGAGAGTGGAAAAAAAATAAAAGATTTATTCTCCGTTATGTGACACAATCAACTTAGGAACATTCAAATCGAAGTGCCGACAGCCCTGGAAAGATAAGGCTAACTGGTTCCAGCACGAGTCCTCTGGCTGTATTCCCTTCCATGACCCTGGCCTCAGAGAGCACAAAAGAGGAGATCCAGACCTGGAGCTTCTTCCTGGGGTGACCTTTCCTCTCCTGAGATCTCCCCAGAGTAGCCTTCGGCCAAGGGTGGGTGTGGAGGGCCTGAAGCTTAAAGATAAACACAGTTTAGACGCTTTGACTATTTTGCACAAGCCTAGGACTTCACCTGTGGCTCCCCTCAGAAAGCTCAGCCTGTCCCAGTGCTGCAGAAATGCCTGGGTGTGCACACTTACGCCTTTGGAAGGAATCTTCTAGGCTACTTTTGCCTAGATGCGATTTCCAAATCCAGTCCTGAGGGCTGGCATGTGTGCATGAGGGGGAGCTTCCCCCCAGCACACCCTCAGAGATGTGTGCTATGACAGAAGAGACAGAGCAGGCAAATTCAGGGTTATCCAAAGTGCATTCTCTCTCCTCTATCCCTGCAACTTCTTTTAGGAAAGAGTCTGTGTAGCTGGCTTTGACTATGTCTCCTCCCTCTGCAATATCCTGTGTACAGATGGTGGTGATCATTAAAATAAATCTTAACGCAGCGTAATATCCTGGAAAGGACTTAATTTGGCCGCCCAGACATAGCTGGGTTTCAAACCCACAGGCCCTATTAATAACTGTGAGACCTACATGAACTTTCTGGAGCCCAGTTTTCCACATCTATAAAATGGAGATAACTACGTGTCCTTCATGGTGTTGTGGAGTAAAATGAAGTTGGCACGTGAGCATCTTAGCGGTGTTTGGCACAGAGTAGGCACCTGAATCAGTCATGGGTCGCTCCAGGAAATTTTCAGTCACGGGACACCGGTGTGGACACTGGCATCCCGCCACCACGCATTCGTGTGTGTGGCATTTATGTGATGACGCTGTGCCATCTGCAGTGATGAAATTGCCTACAGTGTTGCTCAGCTGGTAGCTCCTTTGCTAAGGGACAGTTGTGGCCTTTTATTGGGCACTAACCAGGCACTAGTTGCAGGCTTGAAGGTGAAGGCTGTGCCCAGACCAGAGACCAATGCAAAGAAGAGCTTGTTTGTGAAAACTGAACCATGGAGGCATATGAATGTCACAAGCGACACAAATGTCAGGCCTCTCAAGGTCCCTGTTTACAGAGACTCGAGGAACGTGTGTGGAATGTAAACCAGATTGCTGCCTTCTCAGGGGAGATGGTGTTGCTGGAAGGAAGCTTCATAGGACCGAGGGTGGACCCTGGCCCTGCCTGCTCTGGGTCTCTGTCATGTTGCCCCCTGGGGGTGCCTCCACTCTTGGTGTTAGGCCTGTTTTGGGCTTTTCCTTCAGGCATAATGTTGGGACCCAGCAGAGTGGCAGGATGGTTTTTTTTTTTTTTTAAAGATTTATTTATTTGTACATACAGAACTGGGGTACAGGCCAGAGGCTCAGGGGTGGTGAGAGGCTTCACCAGAGACAGAGTGGGGAGCAGAACAGGCAGATGGACGAAGTACACTGCTGAGGGGAGCAGCGGGTGGGTCAGGAGATCTGCCACGCCATGTGGTCACCTCCCGGGCAGGCGGGAATCGAACTCATGCGGAAGTGGCTTTAGCTTCTCAGTGCTACGCTTTAACCCGCTGTGCCACCAGGGAGGGCCGGCAGGATGGTTTTAAGGAGCTAACCAGGAGAGATCACCTCACTGCAGTACTGGGTGTGGAAAGAAGCTGCTTCCCCCTGGGCACTGCAGCTTCTCCTTACCACCTGCAGTGCAGGTGGGTGCTGGTTGTGTATCTTCCCAGCCTCGTAATCTTATTTTTCGTATCATGGATCCTTCCATCTAACTCCTGTCTGTGACCCATTTCTCAAAATGATGTTTGTAGGCATATACAATAAAATGTGCAAGACGACAAAGAATAGCAATTAGATTGGAATACACTTACCAAAAGGTTAAAAACAAGGTGTGATAGTCATATTGTTACAGGGCACCCCAGTGTGAACTGGGCTGCCTGTCTGTGGGTCCTCAGCCGTGCGCCTAAAATTTAGTTGTACTGCAGGCACACAAGAAAGGGTCAATAGTGGGTTTATTTACAAAAGGGGAAAGGAAAAGGAACAACCCAGGGAAAGAGAGAGGGATTCAAGTTAATAGAGTATCTTACAACTTGACTGACTTGGACCTCTGGTAACAAACTAACTGCTAGCCCCCAGTCACGTGGTCCCAAGAGCCGTTTCCCGAACAAGAGAGCCCGTTTGACAAAATGGCACCTTATTTATCCCCCAAAGTCCCAGAATGCCTGCTTAGCTCCGCCCTTGGGTCCTCACAGTTCTCTCCCTGATGCTGCTGGGAGTTGTAGTTTCCAATCACTGGAGTAGGGGGTAAGGTCTAGAAAGCTGGAGTAAGGGGTGGAGTCCACAAGACTCTGCAGAGTTCCTTTAGGACATCCTTCCCCTTAACAATATAACTGTTTTATTGTTAACATAGAAAATCATAACCTAGCAGTGGGTCTCAGGCCCATCATCCTTTTGAAGAAATGATGACCATAAATAACATGTTGACATAGCTAAACCAACGCTAATGGGTTATGAAAGAAAAGTGTTTTCACTTGTAACGAAGTTAAAACTATTGCTCAACCTATTGAGGTTTGCTGGTTGTTTTGTCATAGAAGGAAATGCCAGAATATCTGTTAGAGGTTAGTGAAGATAGGTCTGTGTTCGGTAGCATCTTAGTCAAGGCCCATGCATGCATTCTCCAGCCCCGAACACCTGCCTTGCGGGTGGAAAGGAGTTCTGAGCCTTTTTATTCATTTTTTTTTTCTGGGACAGATATTTTGGGCTTGTAATAAAATCCAATTATAATTTCAGTCCCTGGTGAATTGCTATTACAGCTTCCACATGCTTTAATTGGGATACAAAGGACAGGTTTCCTTCCAATCTGTTTGTGAAGACCTATATTTCACGAGGAGGCCTTCGAGAAAATCCTCTTAGACAGAGAATTTGCCTAAGATACTGATTTCTCCCATCCAGTTACCTGGATCCCTTTCCAGGAAAAGTTCTTGCTTACAATGTTGACTTTTCCTGATTGGCAACATTTATTCACATAGGAGAAAATTTTGTTACCTGGGGAAGCTAGGAGGTTTAAAGACTTGTTTAAAAAAAAAGATTTATTTATGCATACAAAGAACTGGGGTACAGAACAGAGGTATGGGGGGTGAGAGGATTCACCAGAGACGAAGTGGGGAACAGAACAGGCAGATCGATGAAGTACATTGCTGAGGAGAGCAGCGGGCGGGTCAGAAGAGGTCTGCTGTGCCATGTGGGTCACCTCCCTGTCCAGGGATGGAACTCATGCTGCAGTGGCTGCAGATAGCTTCATAGTGCTGTGTTGTGCCACCAGCGAGGGCAGGTTAAGGAACCCTTTTGATAGGACTTTTTTTTTAAAAGATTTATTTATTTATTCATATAGAACTGGGGTACAGGTCAGAGATGCAGAGGGTGAGAGGATTCACCAGAGACAGAGTGGGGGGCAGAACAGGCAGACCAACGAAGTACACTGTTGAGGGGAGCAGAGGGCGGGTCAGGAGAGGTCTGCCGCGCCATGTGGATCTCCTCCGGGGCAGGTGGGAATCAAACTCATGCGGAAGTGGCTTTAGCTTCTTAGTGCTTTAACCCGCTGCACCACCAGCGAGGGCCTGATAGGACTTTTTTGAGGAAGTTCCCAAAGGAATTTTGTATGGGGTGGTAGAATGATAGGTAAGGCTTTCTAGAGCAGAGAGGGACCAGAGTTGAAAAGGGAAGGCCGAAGGGGCATGTGTGCATGGAAGCAGCGAGGGAGGGAGCTCTGGCCTGAGTGAGGACAGGGCGGGGTGATCCTGGAATGATGGACCCGCACCCATAGGCCAGGGACGCTGATATCACTGACAGGGGAAGTCACGCACGTCTCTTAATAGGATGAGATGAAGATATTTCTGACATGGAACTACAAACGATGTCTTGGTGCATAGGGGTTGGGCAGAAAACAGGGACAATAACTTCACGATCCCATAGCAAGACTGGCTGGGAGACCGTTACACACCTGGAGACCTTGCTGCCTCTATAGATCAATAGATCACCAAGGTTCTCTACCACTTTTGTAACTCCAGTAGAACTGGGGTTCAAAGGGAATTCACCATTTTTACAACAGTTTTATGTGTTCTTCTCTTCAGACAGTTGGAAACCACACAGGAATATTTGGCTGAAGGAAATTGCCTGTTAAGATATCAAAGCCCAATTTGCATTGGATAAAATGAAATGGGCAAAGGAGATGTTATTTAAGGCTTTGTATATTAAAGACCAGAACTCCACCTGAGCTCAACACCCCTGGGGCAAAAGGCAGGAGGAATATACCACAGGGCAGTGGGGGGCTGTGGGGGGAGTGGGTCTGTGGACTGTGGTGAGAACACTGAGTTGGTCCCCAATTTGCAAACGTTTTTCTCTGTGATGAGGCCACCTGTGTTTGCTAATTGGCACTCACTGAATCCCAGTTAGGCTTCTGTCCTCCCACAGAGACTGGCAGGCAGGGGCCCTCCCTTCCCTGCTGATTACCTGTTGGGGGGATGGTTACTGAACCCTGGAGAAAGCCACCCTGGGTGGTGAGACTGTCAAGAAGCAGGGAGGTGATTTCCATGTCAATGACAAAGAGGAGGCCTTGACATCGTCAAGTTCTCTGCAGTAAATGGCGAAACATACTCTTCGTGTGTAAAAACTTCAATGGAAAAGAACATCGATGCAAGTAGTAGGTGACAGAGAGAAGAGAAAGAAGATCATTTCCAAATCAAGCACCCAAAGTCACCCATCCCCTTCTGAGTAAATGCCCAGCCAAACAGGGTCAGCCCAAAGCGGGGCCACAGAGGCCCAAAAAGCTTGACACAGTGTAAGGCCCCTTGTGGTGGGGACCCACAGGAAAGAGCAGATCCTCACATGTCCCTCTGCAAACTGTGCCTCCTCCCCGCCGGTCTTCCTCTCTCCTGCCCCTTCCTCCCTTCTTGCTCTTTCCAGTCTTTTCTAAACTCACCTCCCTGCCCAGTTCCACCGTTCCTTAGGGTGGACACTCCTCTTTCCCTGGAGGTGACCCTCTTACATTACTACTGCTGCCGGTGGTGCTAGTGAGATCGTTTGTAGAATCAGTGGGTTTGGAGAGTGGAGTCTTGGGGTTCACTCTGGGACATGTTTCACCAGAGCTCTCCTTCATGGCAGGTGGTGAATTGTCCTGACGGGTTTCTCCATGAGACAGAGACGTTGGATATATATACATACATATATATATATATTTTTTATTATTACAAAAGTTTATTTTTACATCATTTTGTACATTTTTTTTCCATCTCAATTGTAATCCCCACGGGTTTCCCATCACCAAGTCAACCATTTGCCATCACCATAATCCCGTGCATTTCCCTCCTCCCACCCCGTTTTTGATCCCATTCCCCACTCCACCCCCACAAAATGTCTCTGTTCATTATTCTTGTTATTTTCTTGCCTGGTCCATTATACTCCTGCTATGAGTGAAACCATCCAGTATTTTTCTTTCTCTTTCTGGCTTATCTCACTAAGCATGATCTTTTCCAGCTCCATCCAAGTTGCTGCAAAAGACATGTGTTTCTCTTTTTTGGTTGCTAAGTAATATTCCATTGTATATATGTAGACGTTGGTTATATTTTAAAAGAGCAGGCTTGTTAGGGAAAAGGACAGCAAGGTACAGGACACTCACATAGACACAGCAGGCAGGAAGAGCTGCCCTGAGAGGGACAGGTTTGCTGGGAGAGACCTGCATGGTCGCAGGCAGGCGGCCTTAGGGGAGCGGCCTCCGCTGGGGAAGTCAGTACAGAGAAGCCCGGGCAGGTGTAAGTTACGGGCAGGCAGGAGGAAGAGAATGGGTGGAAAGAAGCACCTGCATAGTCGCAGGTGGGTAGAAAGACTGTTGCGCCTTTGTGGGGGAGGTTAGGTTTTATCATCTTCTCTCAGTAGGTGGGCGGTTTGTTCTTTGTTCCATATCTTCACCTCAGGTCTGAGCTCCTGAAGCTCCCAGTAGCTGTCTGATACCTGCTTGAGTCTTGTGCCCAACATCTAGGTGTTGGCACTTGAGTAGCTTAGCTCCTATAGCTGGGTTAATAGCTGTGTTAATCCCTGCTGCTCCCATCTCCAGCTCTTGACACTATGTGGGCCAGGTTTCTGGTCTTGGGGTGCCTCCTTTCAGTTTCTCTGTTGCCCTTCATCAGTAGCAATCCTTACCATCTATTTTTTTTTAAAGATTTATTTATTTCTGCCTACAGACCTGGGGTACAGGCCAGAAGTGCTGGGGCGATGAGAGGATTCACTAGAGACAGAGTGGGGAGCAAAACAGGCAGATGGACAAAGTACACTGCTGAGGGGAGCAGCGGGCAGGTCAGGAGAGGTCTGCCGCCCTATGGATCACCTCCAGACAGGGATCGAACTCATGCGGAAGTGGCTTTAGCTTCTTAGTGCTGTGCTTTAACCCGCTGCACCACCAGGGAGGGCACACTCCTTACCATCTTTACTGTGGGGTCTACCTGATAGTGCATGGAAAGAATCCACCTTAGTATTACAGGGCCCCCCAATGTGAACTGGGTTGCCTGTCTGTGGGTCCTCACCCGCGCGCTTAAGATTCAATTGTACTGTGGACACACACAAAAAAGTGTGATAATGGGTTTATTTACAAGGAGAAATGTAAAGGAATAACCCAGGGAAAAAGAGAGAGAAATACGAGTTAACTAGAATTTCCTACCAGTTCTGCTGACTTGGACTCCACCAGCACACTGAAGACCAATCGAGAGCCAAGTGACCAGCCACGAACCACCAGGCCAAGAGCCCCCCAGAGCCCACATGTCCGGTTTTACCCTAACCTGGCTGCTCAGCTCCTCCCTCACGTCCCCGCGTGCTTCTCCTTGGTATTGAAGGGATTTGTAGTTCCAGTATCTGGAGTGGGGGTGGAGTCCTTCAGACCTGTATTTGTTACATTAGGGCTATCAAGAAAGCAAAATCAACTTCCTTCCCTTACCTGATGTTGAGAACGGAGGCACTGACTTCAGGAGTGTCCAGAGACTTGGTGGGGAGAATCACAATATGTGGAGGCAGGCGGAATTTCCAGTTGGCAGGTCAAGTTCTGATGCCAACTGACTCAGTAAATTGGGATGCCGTTGTTCCTTGGCGAGAGCCAGCAAACTGGTTCCCTGCTGGACTGACGGGAGGGACAGGCAGCGGCCCCCCCCGAGGAGCATCGTGAACTGCCGGTCTCTGCATCTGGCTTCTGTGTGAGAGTTACCCCAGCCACACACCGGGTCTTCTTCCTTTTAGTACCAGTTATATGAGAAATTTTTCAGAGAAGTTGAGTGAGGAGGCCAGGGTTTTGTGAGGCAGCTTGGGGGAGCGAGCCCTGAGGAGGTGACAGCTGAAGTGGTGGTGGTAAATGACATTCCTGTGTCTCACTTGCTTCCAAGGGAGTGAGCGTAGAGGGTGAAGAGTGGAAGTCTAAGAAGGGCTGCTGCTCTCATAGTTGTTAGCTTGAGATCAGGCGATGATGCTAGGAACTGTAAAAGCTTTGCCCATGGAACGCCAGGCAGGGTAGGAAAGAGGTATGGGGGAGTCAAAGACAAGTGTGAGCCTAAAAAAACGATGCCAGGAGTACAGATGGCTTTTTTCTTTATAAGGTTTACTTACTTATGCATACAAGAACAGGGGTAGCAGGCCAGAGGTGATGGGGGGTGTGGGAGTGGTGAGAGGAGTCGCCAGAGACGGCGTGGAGAGCAGAACAGGCAGATCTACTGAGATACACTGCTGAGGGGAGCAGCGGGCAGGTCAGCTCCCTGGTGGCTGGATAGTTGATAGTGGCTGTTTTTAACTCCTGTGCCTCTAGGGAGGCCCTGCAGATGACTTTCCTAAGGAAATCTTGCTCTGAGGGAAATAAGATGCAGGAAGAGAGCAGAATAATCTCAGGATTAGGCCTCTCCCTGGTGGCACAACAGCTTAAAGCACCACAGTAAGAAGCTCTCCGAAGCCACTGCAGCAAGAGTTCAATCCCGGCCAGGGAGCTGACCCACATGGCACAGCAGACCTCTCCTGTCCTGCCCACTGCTCCCCTCAGCAGAGTACTTTGTCCATCTGCTTGTTCTGCTCCCCACTTTCTCTGGTGAATCCTCTTACCCACCACACCTCTGGCCTGTACCCCAGTTCTGTAAGCATAAGTAAATAAATCTTAAAAAAAAAAAATCTCAGGATTAAATTACTGAGGAGGTATTATACTAATGTGTTTTAATGTTTTTCAATTGCTTCTTTTAGTGATCAGAAATGACTGAACCATCAGAAAAAAACAATTCCACGCAAGAGGAACACCCAGGTCAAAGTTCTCCTGAGAAAAGCTGTCCAATTGGGCAGAAGCAGCTGGTAAGGTATATGGATATTCTGGTTCTGTGGTATTTGGGGAGTTCCCAGCTCTTGAATCTTTGGGGTACTCTGACTTGTTTGGGTGGATGGACTAAGTCATGTCAGGCAAGATCTCAGCTCATGGGGTGAGCGCTCCCAGGCTGACGGGTGCAGTTAACTAAATAAACTAAGTGAACTGCAGAAAAGCCAGAAATTGTTTATTGTTTTGGCATTCATGCATTGAACATCTGCCCCTCATCTGACCCAAGTAAAGACCTCATTTAGTCCTGGTCAAAACTTTCCATATTTTTCTTTATGTCTGGCAAACCTCACTATTTCTTCCCCCTGCTAAAAAAAATATACCAAATTAAAAAAAAAAAATTCCCTTTGCCTTGTTTCCAGGTATAGAATTTTGTGCAGATGTCAGCACACAAATTGGGGGCGGGGGCTGTTTTTATTATTTTCTTCAAAAAGTCAATTTAAGAGTATATCCTACCCTCATGACATGTGTGGTATGGTGCACGTTTAAAGATGTTATCAGGGTCATTGAAGGATCTTTGTTGGTTCTGTTCTCCATTTAATTTCAAATTATAAATATCCTCCCAATGAGATTTCTGAGAATATTCTAGAAAGTCAGGTAGCACGGTTTCTTCAAATTTGGTCTTGACAGTGGATTCTTAAAGCTGTGTTTGACAGAGGCACCCTCATGGAGTGACTCTGAGTGTGGGGTTTGGGGTGGGGGTCCCTTAACCCTGGAGGGGAGAACTGTGTGGAGTCTCCCCATGGTTTCAGGACCAAAGCACAACTTGCTGGCTTCTCTAGCTAAAACCTGTGGGAGGTGTCCATGGCCTTTTACAGGTATATTCAGGTGTGCATCCTGTATCTCACCTGACTGGTTTTTACACTTTTGTGAGTTTTATACCATACATTTCTTTATTCAGAAAAAAAATAACCTACTTTGACAAAATTTACATCGTTTTGGAAACTTCATCTGATAAAGTTTTACTTCTCTAGATGAAAACATTTAGACTTTCATGTCACAAATTCAGACTTATGGGGAATTCTTTTTGATATGTCAAACCAGTAAAAAGATGCAGTTCTTAGACTTGATCTTTTATTTGTTTCATAGCAACAGATCGAGAGGCAGTTAAAATGTTTGGCATTTCAAAACCCTGGACCACAGGTAGCAGACTTTAATCCTGAAACAAGGCAGCAGAAAAAGAAAGCCCGGATGTCAAAGATGAATGAGTACTTTTGTGCAAAACACAAGTAAGGCATGATTTGCTCTGTTTGATCTGTGAGTTTATAATATGTGTGAATTCTCCTTGACAGAGTCATTAAAGGTGGCCTTTTTTTTTATGGGTTAGCAGTATTTTCTATAATACAATGTCACCCATGTGACATTGGACCTAGACTATAACCTCAAAATGGAATCAGTTTTTTAAAAGAATTCAGAAGCCCTGAGATGAAATTAATGTCTTAGTAAGGTGATTAACAGTAAGAAGAGGCATCACTTGAAAGAGAAATAATAGAATATTGGGAATGGATTCAGTTCTCAAATAGGCACAGAACAATCATGAAATATAAGGGTTGTTAGCACAGCAGAAGTAGAAACTAAGCAAAACACCAGGAAAAAGTTGATCCATTTAGTGACATTAAAATGAAGAATTTGTTTGTTAAAAGACATTGTCCCAAGGCAGCTTCACCCTTCCTTGGGTGAGGCCAGGAACCTGGAACCTCCTCTTTCTCTGGGGACCACTGTGTTATAATACCTGCCCCCCATGCGTGGGAGACAATCACAAAGTAGGAGAAGGTATTTAAGATTTCAAAGATCAGATCAGAATATAGACAGAATCCTACAAATCAGTATGGCAAAGTTCATATCCTAAGAGAAAAATAAGCCAGACAACCAACAGACATTTCACAGAAGAGAAGAGTAATAACACCCAGGATACTGAGCCTCGTTAGTGTAAGGTGAAAAAGCGATTCACGCCTCAAAAAGGCAAAGAGGTTAGTCAGACAGTGTCATTGTGCGTGGGTGCAAAATGGCACCACCCCTATTTAGCTTGCTGTTACTTACATTCATTGTAGGCTAACATCTTCCCTCCTGCATGATACCCCAGGAAAACTTGGGCATGTGCAACAGAATATGTATTCCAGAAGTTTCATAACTTTTTAAAAAATTCTTTCTTTTTTGTTTTATTTTTAAATATTTATTTATTTATGCATATAAGAACTAGGGTGTAGGCCAGAGGTGGGGGGGGGAATGAGAGGGTTCACCAGAGACAGAGTGGGGAGCAGAACAGGTAGATCTACTGAGAAACACTGCTGAGGGGAGCAGCGGGTGAGACAGGAGAGGTCTGCTGTACCGTGTGGGTCAGCTCCCTGGCCGGGGATCGAACTCAGGCAGCTGTGGCTTCACAGTGCTGCACTTTAACCCCTTGGGCCATGAGGGAGGGCCCCAGAAGTTTTATAACTTAATGGCAAAGTAAGTAAAGTAGTAATCTTCCAATGTCCACCTGTAATAAAAAAGATAAGTAACACATATTCTTACATGGGATATATAGAGAGAAGGGAAAATGAGTGGTTACAGCTACATTACTGTGAAGGATGAATCTCAGGCTGTGGTGTATTGACAGAATAGAAAAAAGAAATTGCAGAAAAGGAACAGCAACACGCCTGGAGTGACCTAGCCATGTGGCAGCCTTGGTGGAGTGGGGCTTTCATTCCACAGATGAAATACTTCCAGTGTAGATTGTCATCGGGAGTCATTCCTCCAAAGTGTGATAAGGAACCATAATGAGTACATGTAATGATCCCCAACCTTCTTCCTGCTTTGGTAGCAAAAGGAAGGGGCTGGAGCTAGAGTACTTACCTGAAGAGGAAGAGTATTTAGCTAAAATAGGCAGTGGATGGCTGTGCCCACTGAGAAATAAGCAGGCTATAGTGTAATCAAGAAGGCATTTGAGGGGCTCTCTGCAGGTACAAGGGCTTGAGTCTCAGCACTACGAAGCTTCTAGCTGCCACTGTAGCACAAGTTCAATCCCTGGGCAGGGAGCTGACCCACGTGGCGCAGCAGACCTCTCCTGTGTCACCTGCTGCTCCCCTCAGCAGTGGATTTCAGTACATCTGCCTGTTCTGCTCCTCAGTTCTTGTATGCATAAATAAATAAATCTGTATTTTTTTCAAAGAAGAAGGCATTGGTTTGAGTATAGGGCTCTTCCAAGCTGTGGTCCACCCGAGTCAAGGTTCAGGGGGTCAGGAGTCCAGGGGACTGGTCTAAGTTCTAAGTCTAAGATTGTTGGACATTCTGGGCTGGTGAAAGGAGTCTTCAGGCAGAGAAGTGCAGTGTAGAGTCTTTGGAACAATGACAGTGGCGCTGGCCTTCCTGTTGTTGTTGTTTTTTTTTTTTTTTTTTTCCCCTAGCCACTGATAAAGAGAGAACAGGGCCTTGATGTTCTACCCACATCAGTTTAACCTCAATACAGAGAAATCACGAGTGCACAATCTCTTATGGTTGCTGATAGGGAGTTGAGTCTTTTATCTAGAAACCTCTTTATGACAGTTAGAGACAAGAAGGAATCTGACTCGAAATAGGTTCCACAGCCCCTAATTTCACCACAGTAGTTTAGGGGCAGCCTTTAAAAAAATTCAACTGGTCTTACTGTTCTGAGAGCAAGCTGCAGAGAGGGACCATTGTCTCTCCGAGGCTTTAGGCAGCCGGTGATTATTTCAAAATGCTTGGTTTGGAGAGGAAGGTGAAATTCTTGTGATAGCCTTTGTCTCCTGCACATGTTGTCAAGGCTGACAGAGAACGTGTGTGAGGTTTGGAAGCTTTGCTGGGACAGAATCGCATGCCTTCCCTCAACTTGGGATGGATTCTACCCTCTTCTTCACCTACTTTCTCCAGACCACTGGGTAAAAATCAGAATCAGAAAGGGAGCAGAGCAATGGCCCTGGGGACTGAGCCAAGGAGTGTTGTTTTTAAATGAGGGTGGTGTCCTAGCTGACCTTTCTGATGTTTATCTCGGGTCATTCCAAAATGTAATTGCATTTGCCATATCGCATGTTCTTAAGCATTACAAAGAGTATACTTTACAGGGGAAAATTCCATCAAGGGTGGTCATTTAGAAGGACACAGGAGACATTTGTAGGCAGAAACTTGAATCAGCCAGCCCTCATAATTTGTTTAGGTGCAATATAAGATTCCTAGTAGGCTGGGAAATGCAAGTCCGTGCTGGGTTGACCCAATTTCTGGGGATGTCACCACCATGTACTGTTCTGAAGTGCTGCCGGGTAATGTTTCCTCAGAGCTGAGGACGAATGTGGCTACAGGGCCACATTCGCTCCCTGCTGAGGGATGTTGCCCACCATGGTAGCGCCATTCTTGTCTTGGCAGAGTGATGAGGAAGTATGACAAGAGCGGCCGTCTCCTCTGTAACGACGCCGACCTGTGTGACTGCCTGGAGAAAAACTGCCTGGGTTGCTTTTACCCCTGCCCCAAATGCAACTCCAACAAGTGTGGGCCGGAATGCCGCTGCAACCGACGCTGGGTGTATGACGCCATCGTCACGGAATCTGGAGAGGTCATCAGCGCGCTGCCGTTCAGCGTTCCTGACTAGGGGCTGCCCATATGGACAGATCTGTTTGCTCTTCTTGACACTTAAGTCAACCCTTTCTCTCAGTGAATTCTCCGTATTGGGGGAAGTGCTGGATAAACATCCTCAAGACTCGTGTTCTCGGAATTTGTGGAACCATCTGGAGAAATGCTGACATCCCTCCACCCTCTCTTACCACCACAGAATGTCACCATGAGTGGGTCTCTCACCAGCACCCCCATCTCCACAAAGTCCTCAAATGAAAATTCCTTTTCTTCTCTGCTTTTCCTGAAAAAAAATGCAGTTTTAAGATGTTCAGTATTCTGTCATTTTTTTCTTACATAGACACAGAAGCAAAATTTTATTTTGTAGTTCCCATCAATTTTTACACATTGCTCGTTCTAAGTCAGAATTGTCGTTGAGGGTTTTTGGCAAGAGGGAAATGTTGTGACTTTGTACTGTATGTCCACAACATTCTTTTTTATTGTTTTAATAATATTAAAATTTGTTAAAGTAGTCTATCAAAATGTTTATTTTACATGAAAAATGGAGAAGTTAGGGCTAGCATACCCCAAAACCCTATGGTTTACTTTTTTTTAACTTTCAGGATCAGTATTTCAGAAATGTTTTCTAAGGGGAAAATTTAGATGATTCTGGAAAAGTTGACTGTTATGCTCAAAAATCGACAATTATAAGGAAAAATCAGTTAAGGCTGTTATCCACCTCCTACACAATATTCAACCCATATCTTGAAATGCAATAAATTTTTTTAAAAAAAAAATATTTATTTATGCACACAAGAACTGGGGTACAACCCAGAGATGCAGGGTGTGATGGTGAGAGGATTCCCCAGAGACAGAGTGGGGGACAGAACAGACAAATTAATCAAAGTACACTGCTGAGGGGAGCAGCAGGTGGGTGAGACAGGAGAGGTCTGCTGCCCTTGTGGGTCAGCTCCCTGGCTGGGGATCGAACTCACGCTGGGGTGGCTCCAGATAGCTCCACAGTTCCTTGCCTTAACTAACCCCTGGCATCACCAGGGAAGATCACTTTAAGTGCAGTATTTCCACCATTCTCATTATGGAGTGATGCTTCAGGAATATATACTTTCCCTAATTATTTTAAATTTCTATCAGCTTCTCTGTGATTGGTTAATTCTCAGTGGTCTTATTTAATCTGCTACTGTGTTTAGAGTCTTCCTGCATCACAGCTCTTATCAAAGACTCCCACAGAGATCTAAGTCAAAGAACCCCGCCCTTCTCCAGGAACATCCTCTGTCTCTGATTTTGGAGCATTTGATTAACCTTCCTTGGAGTTTGTTGCCCTTATCTCTGAAAGTCTCTTTCAATTCTCCCAAAGTTCCTGTGTGCACTATTCCTAAAGCTCCCAAACTAATGCTAACTCACCCTCTGACTCAAAACTGAAGCGGGGTAGGGTCCACATTTTGAGAACCACTCATTTAAGTTCTGTGGCTATCTAATGTATGTAAATGTTTGAACAGAATCATTGAATGCTTTAAAAAAAATAGTAAGAGCATTTGCTCCAGGTAAACTTGACATGTTACTCAGGGTTTATTTTCCTCTATAGTCATTTTCAAAACGCCTATTTCTGCAGATCCCACACTCCTCTATGTGCTGGGGAAGAACTTAGGCTGCTTTCTGCAGAAATAAGGGCTTCCTCAATCCAGCTTGCTTTTAGTCAGCATTTACTGAGAGCCAGGCAATATGCTAAGTGCTTCCAGTTCATTCCCTTTCCAGGTCACAGCCTGGGGCCTGTCCCTAAGACACAGCTGCCCCAGACCAGTCAAATTTAGAATGGGGACCTTTTTGGGTTTATAATTTCTTTTGTTTGTGGAATAATTATTATTTTGTGACTGACTGACCAAATGAATTGCCTTATTGTTTATCTGTTTTAGAATCATAGAATTTTAAAGTTAAAGGGAAGCTGACAGCTCCTTTAAAACAATGAGTTAGTCACTGCTCTGTGCACGGTCAGGGCTGGACCTTTGGGACAGAGAAGTTCACAAGGCTCCTGTCTTCAGGCAGTTTTAGAGTCTAAAATCTTTTTGTTGTGTGTTTGTTTTATTTTTACAACTGCGAGAATTGATGTGAAAGACCAAACTGACACCATGACAGGCTTCAGAATGCTTCTGAACCAACCAGGCCTAAGTTTTGGTTATCAACAAGGCTCCAAGGCCAAGTTTAACTGTAAATGTCTTAATCTTGCTCAGCCCATAGCAACAGCCAATTAGCAAGGAGGCAAGTGACCAGTACATATCAGGAAAACACCAGATGTACTAAGGTATGCAGCCGGTAGTGAAGGTCACATCTTACATGCATAGATCAACGGGGTTAAGACAAGATAACTTTGTTCAATGTCCACCAATCAATGTACTGCTGAGCAAAAACTCTCCTCTGCTAGGCTGAAACTCCCCTCTTCTGTAGTAAAAACCCTGCCTTCCCTGAGCTTGGGGCTCTCAATTTCGGCCGCTGCGTCGCTGTATGTTGGGAGCCCAGGCTGGAGATTGCAATAAAGACCCTAGTGCACTTTGCATGGGAATCGCTCCTTGGTGGTCTTTGGGAAACTAGAAGCCTGGCACAAAAGATGCAGGTTTGAACCTAACACCCTGTGTTCTTTCCATGACATTAAGTATTTTCCAAATGTGAGTGACCATAGAACTCATCCAGATGCTTTGAAAAATATGTTTCTGAGCTCCAGGCAAGCTCTCAGGAATCAGAACCTTAGGGATGAGGCTTGGGAGTCCAGGTTTTGAAACAAGCAACCTAGGTAAGTTTCATTAGCTGGTGAGATGGAGAAAACTTTCTTTGTCTCTATGTTTCCTATTTTAAAATAAACTCAGGCAAATTAACGTTATAATCCTGTTCCCTTTTGTCGCCTCTCATCACCCAGTCTTAAATATTAGGTGAGCTAATCTGCTTTACAGTGATTTGGTTTAAAAAGTTTGTTGGCAAATTATACTGGCGAGTTTTCAAGTAAAGTGAAAAATAAAATAAAAAAACTACAGACAGCTCAGACCGATTTTAGGAAAAACTTGCAAAAAGTCCGAAGAAGTCCTCTGTTTTTGAAATCAGGTTGTTTCATCTTTATCTAATGCCAAGTCTATGCCTTTTTAAAAAAGCCTCCTGCACTAAAATGATCAGTGCAAAAATAATTTATGTGCATTGTCAGAAATTCATTTTGCAAGTGTCTAATTTTATCACAAATGAGTAAAAGGTCTTTAGTTATTTGAGCCAAATTCAGATTAACCAGGAACATAGCTACGGTATCTGATTACATTAGCGAAAAAAATTGTCCTGTCAGGGTAATAGGGTTTTCTTTCAGTTCTGATGCTGCATCTTCATGAATATGTGAAGTATTGGTAAGAGAAGCTCTTTCACAGAATGTCATTTAAATATAAGCTGGTACACACTGAGAGTTAGACAAGTTGCCTGTGACCGTTCATGTCATATCACATCAACTGGCCCAATAACTTTGTCTGGGTCTAACTGGTAAGAACTTAAGACTACCCATGCCGAGCCTGAGACAGTTCCACAGCTCCCCCTTTCCCCAGAAACAGCGTCCTGGGTGCACTGCAGATAGAATCTCTGGGATGCTATTCACAGAAAAATCACCTCACCTCTCCTTGGTGTTTACTTGCTTTTCTAGAAAGTGAACGATGTTGAGTTGGATATTTTGTGGGTGCAGAGAATGTAGTTTTATAGCATCTGGTGATTTTAAACATTCGGGCTCTTTGCTGCCAGCGTTGAGGCAATTTTCAAATACCTACAATGCCAACATCACCCCCTAGAGTTGTACTCTGGGCATTGCAACTGCTGTCATTTGCTGTGTGGATTTGAAAATTTTTATTGAAGTTAACACTGCATTATAAGATCATGTAAGTTTTAGTTGTACATTATTATAAATCAACTGGATTTCTTGATTAACATGTATTCAAACTTGGTAGATGCTAGACATTGAACACTTTAGAAGAGCTTATGTTCTTGTATAAAATGATTAAAAGAAAATCCTTACACATTGTTCCTTTCCCTTTGACTTTTTTCTTTCATTCTGTGTGGTATCTACAATAGCAGAAGATTGTTTGGGGCTATTTAGGACAGGAGTCAATATACAGTCTCACTGAAGCATCCTCCACCCCAACCTATATTTTAAACCTACATTTGGAATATTCTTTTTCATATTCACCATTTTGTGAAGTTCTGCTTTTCCCATTCTGTGGAAGGAATACAACTCTTCTCATCACTCTTCTGGGCCTATTGTGCAGTTTATTTGTACTGATTCCTTTCGCAGATTTCTCCTAACACCTCCTTTGTGTGAGATGTCTTTGTTCTTTTTAAATTGGTTAATGCTTTCTCAGACGTAATACAGGCAAGAGACAGAAGACTAGCTTGAATTCTTTTTCCTTTCATAGTGCTTTTAGTGACCCTTCACTCATCAGCACCACTTACCTACCACACTTAGTGGAGACTCAGGATGCAAGGCAAGACAATGAACCCTGGGACATTCAGATATTCAGATCTAAAGGAAACCCGGCCACGTATCACAGTGCCATTGTGCATGCCCAAGGCCTCAGTCCCTCTCTCCTCCTCTCTCCCTCTCTCTCCTTTCCCTCCTCTCCCTCTCTCTGTCAGGGCAGTCTTATGTTTGCTTTATTTACTTTCCAGAGATTTTAGCTGTATTCGGCAGGACTCATAAAGGGACCCGAACCTAGTCTTTTCAGAAGTGGGAGTCCCCTGTTGGGCTTTGATATCAAGGTCATGCTAGACTCACAGAGGAGTCCAGGATTACTTTCTCTTTTTTCTTCCCCGGAAGGCTTTCTGACATTTTTCTCCCTTAAACATTTGCTGGAGATTTGCCGGTAAGATATTTGGGCCTTATTTATAAGAAGGTTTTTAAATAATGCATTCATTTGCAAAAATAATATATTTGATTTGATCTTCATATCAATTTGGGAGAGTTGTAATTTTTCTAGATATTTCATTTGAATTATTACCTAAAATTTCAAATGTGTGAACATTAAGTTGTAGGAAAATCACCATTTTTTAATTATAAAAGGTTTGCTCCTAATTTTAATTACAAGTTAATAAAAGGAGAATATAAACCAGAACCCTCTCAAGTTAGTCGAAGTTGGATTTTCTTGCTTATCAGCAAAGCACCTAGCTAATAGGGTGCTTGTCCCGAAAATGGACAGAGGATTATATCCAGATGCCCCAAATTTGTTTCAGTAAACTTTCACAATAAATGTGTTACTGTTACAGGGCAGGGAGAGGGATCCCCTAAACCCCCACACCTGCCCATTCTAATTAAGTTCTGCCACATCAAGACAAAACATGTAAGACCTTTACTGGAAAGGAATATTAATACAATGAATGTGCAATACAGAAAATTCAAAGAATATAGTTTCTAAATCAATCACCCAAAGTTTTCCAGCCCCTCCAAAAAGGGATTGGCCCAAAGCAAGGCCTGAAAGCCGCCACAGTCTAAAGCACCTTCTGGAGGGGACCCATGGAAAAGGGTCAGAAACAGACAAGTCTGGGAGGAAAAGAGCAAAATCACAATCAAGATAAACACTGCCTAGTCGCCTCCCCATGGGTCTCTCACCCACATCTGCCTTCACCAGTCCAGGGTCAGGAAAAAAGCCCAGTTTCTTCATCACATGCTTGCTGCTTCTTCACATGTGTCTGCTCCACATGTCTCCCTCAGGTCTCCTTCTGGCTCCACCCTGCTTCCTTCCTCTTCAGTCTCCTCTCCAGATTCTTCTCCTTGCTCAGCTCCCCCCCCCCTCTTTGGGTGGGGCAGAACCTAGAACCTTCCCTTTTCTTGGGGACCATCCTCTTACATTACCTCTGCTTTCTACTGTAGTCTTAAGGCCTGATTTAAGAGGTCGACGCCAAGGCCCTACCACCTCTTCTTGACATTTCTGTACCCAGGGTAAGCCAGTGTGTGCCTTGTGAACAGGAGAGATGCGCTGTGTCTACAGATTGAATCAACTGACAAAGAGCACCAATTACTTAGCTGTGGACTGTAGCTAAACAAAGGCCAGAAGAAGAGAGAAAATGAAAGGGGAGAAAGGGAGGGAGGGAGAGAAGCCAAGAGCATTTCTTTGAACACCTTCAGATTCCCAAACTAGCTTTAAATTTTTTTAATGAAGTACTTGGCAGCTCGGAGCATTGAAATTATATGCCTTAGATAATTTTGGCATCTATTCTTGAAAGATGAGGATCTCTTGCACTTGGCAGTTCTTAATCCACCCTTCCAGAAGCTAGGTAGGAAAGAAAAAATTTTCATGAATGGCTTTGCCTCCCTCTGCTGGCCATTCACATGTACTTTCAGTTTTATCCAGAGCTGAAATGAAACCCCTCTCTCTCTCTCTTTTAGATTTATTTATTTGTTCATACAGAACTGGGGTACAGGCCAGAGGTGCAGTGGCGGTGAGAGGATTCACCAGAGACAGAGTGGGGAGCAGAACAGGCAGGTCAACGAACTACACTGCTGAGGGGAGCAGCCGGCAGGTCAGGAGAAGTCTGCCACACCATGCGGTCACCTCCCGGGCAGGCGGGAATCGAACTCATGCTGAAGTGGCTTTAGCTTGTTAGTGCAGTGCTTTAATCCGCTGTGCCACCAGGGAGGGCCAAAACCCCTGTCTTAAGCTCAGCTCCCTTCTCCTCCCCTCCCCTCTCCCTTGCAGGTCCTCAACTTGCCAAGAAAAAGGTCTACTTGTCATAGTGCTGTACCCCACAACTTGGTGTATGTAATAATAGTTGCTTCCTCTCCACCTTTCTTTCTTGCTTCTTTTCAAGGTGATCATCCCAGTGTAATCTTACACACACACACAACCCTTATCACAAAATTTCTTTGCTTAAAAACATTTAATGATTTCCCCATTGCCTACCAAATTAAGTATACCTATGCCACCACCCAGCATCCAAAGCTTCATGCCCCCTGCCACAGAAAGCTTTCCTGGCCCTTCTTCAGATGGCTTATCATTGTTCTCATCTCTGAACTCCTTAACTATATATGCTTTGTCATGGTACAACAAGGTGTTTGTGAAACTCTACTGTTTCCCTACTCTCTGGCGAGACCCTCATGGTAGTCTCTGCACTGCTGGCTTCCAAAAGACACAGCAAATACTTGTCATCTGAAGTCTGTGCAAGCCCCAAAGGCAGAATTTTGGCCTTTTGTATCCGGTGTCTAACACAGTGCCTGGTGCATGGCAGGCATAGTGCTCTGCGAATGTGGCTAAAGGAAGTGCCCAGAGCCCTGGTTGGCCAGACAATGCCCAGGGCAATGCTGTGGGCTGCGCCTCACGTGTTGGGGGTGATGGGTGGACACCTGGGCTCAAAGGCAGTGATTTTGTTAGGTGATGCACAGATACACAGTCACATATATAATGAATGTATGTATATAGAAGTGGTTACGTGCACTGTTTCTAAACTCCCACAGGGAAGTCGCGGTCCCCTGCAGTCCCTGGACCCCCGGGCAGGGCCCCCAGCAGGTGCGCGCGACCCTGCGCGGCGTGACCCTTCCGGCTTCCCGTCCGCCGCGGCCGCCATTGGCTGGGCGCGGAGCAGCTGACCCGCGGCGACCCGGCGTGGGAGCTTCCAAGATGGCGGCGTCCGCGGCTCCGATCCTGCGGGATAGCCCCAGGTAGCCGCCGGGCTGCACTCGCGGGAGCTGCCCCCGGGAGGGCGCGGGCAGGGCCGGCGCCAAGTGGCCCCCGATGGCGGTGGCCTTGGCGCCGAGGAGCGCGACGTCGGGCGGGGCGGGCGTGGGCTCCGGGTGGGGAGTCGGGGGCTCCGGGGGCGCCGGGCGGCCCGCGGCGCTCGGTGCCCACAGGTTCCCCTGGGAGGGCTCGACGGGGGCTCGCCTGCGTGGGGTCACAGTGCGTCCAGCAGCTGGGTCATTGCGACGGGCTGCGCGATCTGTCACTGGCCCCGAGTGTAGCATCACTAGTGGCCGGGCCTGCGGGGTGTCGCGTGGAGTCACGTGAACGAGCTTCCGCTTCCGCTTTAGGTTTTGAGAGTTTTTGATTGTGAGAAATGCACCATTGGTGTTGAAGGGTCTTTAAGATCTACTAGGAGTTCGTGCCCCTTTTCAGTCCCGACATAACACGCCCCAGGCCAGGGAGTTTGGGGCTCGTACGAAGGACCAGAATTTTGTGGCTGATTTTACTTTAGTTTTCATTTTATTTTTCGCTGAGCTAATTACTGTAGGTTCAATCGACTGCCCTTAGTGGTGATGTAAAGTTCTCTTTTTCAAATAAATTTACTTGGAGATGTCTCAGTTTAATCAAAAATAACTGCAGGTGGTGTTGGAATATGGAGAAAGGGTTTAGGTCTTAGGAGACTGAGTTATCTGTGTTCAAACTGGGCAAGAACCTCCTTGAAGGAAGTTGACATTTTATTGTTTTTATTTTTATTATTTTTTAAAAGTGTTATATATAATTTATTAGTTATTATTCTTTTATAACAGTTACTCTTTTTATTTTAAAGGGCAGTAGTTGTTCTTTTTTTTTTTTTTAAGTTTAAAGATTTATTTGTTCACACACAACTGGGGTACAAGCCTGAGGTGCAGGGGCATTGAGAGACTCCACCAGAGACAGAGCGGGGAGCAGAACAGGCAGATCGATGCAGTACACTGCTGAGGGGAGCAGCGGGCGGGCCAGGAGAGGTCTGCTGCGCCCTGTGGGTCACCTTCAGGACAGGGATCGAACACGCATTGAAGCGGCTGCTGTTGCTTGCAGTTCTGCGCTCTAACCCATTGCGCCACCAGGGAGGGCCGTCATTTTATCTTAACATATATTTTTATTTATAGGGTGTAGGCCACAAAGGGGGGGCTGAGATGATCCACTGGACAGATTGGGGAGGACAACAAGTGGATCTACTGAAATACATGGGCGAGGGGAACAGCAGGCGAGAGAGGACAGGTCTGCTGTACCATGTGGGTCAGCAAGCTGGCCAGGGGTAGAACTCCTGCTGAGGTGGCTGATGATAGCTTGATAGCGCTGAGACTTAACTCCTTGTGCCCTAAAGTTTTGCTGTCTTCCTGGATTTCTTGAATTCTGAGGACTGGTTCCAGTTCTTGTACCACTACCTCAGAACACAGTATCCACAAGTTGTAGTGGAATAGCTGCTACGTGGCAATTTAAAATTGATCATTACAGTTGAACTAGCGCTTTACAACACCCTATTTAGTAACTCCAAATGATTTTGTATGTGTTGTTATTTTTAGTCCATTATTCTTTCTTTCTTTTTTTAGTGTGCCACTCCCCTGCAACCACTCTTTTCAGAGTCCCTTTTTGGTTAAGTGGACACTTAGACTAAATTACCGCTGATTCCCACAGTGCAAACTTCCCCTAGTAGTTTGCCTTGCGCACAGAAAGAGAAAATTTGTCAAGTGGACCTTTCAACAGGAATAATTTTGAGGGGCCTCGTTTTTGACTGGTAGTTGTTTTTTCTTTATTTCACTGCTGTTTACTTATCTTGTAGCAAAGTTGTTAAAAATGAACACTTCCGGGCCCTCCCTGCTGGCACAGCGGGTTAAAGCACAGCACAAAGAAGCTTAAGCCACTTCCGCATGAGTTCGATCCCCGCCTGCCCCGGAGGTGACCACATGGTGCGGCAGACCTCTCCTGACCCGCCCGCTGCTCCCCTCAGCAGTGTACTTCGTCGATCTGCCTGTTCTGCGCCCCTCTCTGTCTCTGGTGAATCCTCTCACCCTCCGCATCTCTGGCCTGTACCCCAGTTCTGTATGGATAAATAAATAAATCTTCAAAAAAAAAAAACACTATAAAAATGAACACTTCCGTAGACAATCACAGGGATAAACAACTCTTTATAGCAAGTAGCATTCCATTTGAAAAACTCATTTTCAAATTTTGTGTTATGAATTTATTTAGCTTGAAAAAAGCAGTGTCGCTGATAAATGAAATAGACATAGGAAGATTTCCACGACTGCTCACCCGAATTCTTCAGAAACTTCACCTGAAGGTTTGTGATTTTGCATTTCTGGGTCTTGTAATCTACTTCTTATGATTTCATTGAAACTGTTTCGGCTTGGAGCCCTTTTTGTGAATCTAGCTCTCGGGAACACTGGGTCCCTGGAAAATTTGATAAAGTCCCACGAACAAAAGTTTTGGAAACTCTGCCCTAATTAATTTTCTTTTACTCTGGAAATTTTCACAGTTTATTTTATGCCAATGTTTATAGGAAACATTTAAGTGTGAATATGGTGTGTAACATTTTCCAAATGTGTTTGACCTTGAAACTGCTTTATCAACTATATTATTTGGGACTAAATTCTATGAAACATACAGTGGGAAAATCCATGGAAGACTGCATGATTTCATTCGCCTGTGTTTTGCTGTCGGCCAGTATTTCATCTTGTATTGAACCTGTTCACTTTTATTTTAAGGGTGTGGTTATTTTAGACTTACTGATATGTCATGATTCACTGCTTAGTCTCCAATCTAAGTTACTTTCTTTATCAGCTTAAAAATGTTAATTCCCTCCAAGACATTTACAGATCATCTACCTACTGACTGCTGTGTCTGTTGCTGGGAATTCCTATGAATTGAAAACCAGGACTCTCCTCTTTTGTTTCCCCAGTCAGGAGCTAATGGCAGAGCTCTTTCTGCATAGCTTTCTGCACTCTGATGTGTCTCTCAAATCCGAGTTCTCAGTCCTGGTTGGGATCCTCCTTCCTTTTTCTTTGTTCCCCACTATGTTCAAATTGATGTGTTTGCATCCAGTCTTCTTTTCTGTCACTTCGTCACAGTGCTATTCCATTTTTCCCTCTAATTTACTTCTCTTAAAAAAAGTTGATCATGTATTGGTATTCACAATCATCAATTCCTTTCCTTTGCCCCATGGAGAAAAGTTACAGATGTTTAACCTTGTATTATAGTGCTTTCTACGCACTGCATATAATTGTGTATCACCTGACATGTTGTAATAATACAACAATGTGGGCCAGAATGTGGCCCTAAACTCTATTCTCCTCCCTTTGCACTGCTTGGTTCACACTGGATGGGGTGCTTTTTCACTAGAACACGTCAGGAACTCCATTCTCTGCCTGCATCAACTCAGATTCCTTTACCAGTGGAACTCCTCTCCTGCTTCAGTGAGCAAGCTCTCCATCCTTCAGCGAGTTCACCATCACGCACTCATCACCCTGTCTCTCTTCTGTGCTGCTAAAACTCACCTTAGTGCTATAGCAGTATGGTGTTGCATGGTTAGAGGGTCTTTGACCTTGAATACCTCGTTCTACTCATCTTTATATTTCCTGTACTTAATATTGACATTTAATAACCTTCCTTGGAGTTAGTTTTTTCCTTACCAGAGGGGAACACAGAGCAAATGTAGGTATTCGTAACTACCTGACTATAATGAATTTGTGATATATAAGGAGAGACTGGAGAAGGAACAGCAACAACAACAGCAATAGTCAGTCACATTGTTTCCTCGGTGGTGCTGTTTTTTTTTTTTTTTTTAAGATTTATTTATTTATGCATGCGGAACTGAGGTACAGGCCAGAGGTGGGGGCGGGGGTGAGAGGATTCACCAGAGATAGAGTGGGGAGCAGGACAGGCAGATTAACAAAGTACACTGCTGAGGGGAGCAGCGGGGATCCAGGAGAGGTCTGCTGTGCCCTGTGGGTCACTTCCCGGCGGAGGATCGAACTTGTGCTGCGGTGGTGCCGATAGCTTCATAGTACTGTTTTTAACATTATTTACCACCAGGAAGGCCCGAGTGGTGCTGTTTTAATGGCCCTGTATCAGTAGCTCATCTGCTCTTTTACAGTGGCTATAAGAAATAGGTTCTGTTGTCAGCCTGCCTATCGATGAGGAAATTGAGGTAGATGCCGCTCAGGTAAATTACGCAAGGTCACTTGTCTCCAAAATCTACCCCTTTAACTGACTACAGTGAACCTCCAGAAAGAACACAAAATACTGTATACATCATTCTAGAAGTGCGTGATGCAGGCAGTGAAGACAGAACTTTTGCTTTGATTTCTGGAGCTGGTGGCCGCCTCCTTGGACAAGTGAGACAAAATGGGGCAAGAAACTCACGCGCCTCTTTCAGTCTTCAACCTGAGGGAGGATGGAGTATTTATGGGGAGACTGAGACGTATAGGCTTCCTTCCCTCAGTCCTCTCAGGCCCCTTCGGACGTGAGAGTAAGCTCGTGGCATCGTGGCCTAAGGAAGCCTTGCTCCGAGGTGTGTGGGTGCTGTAACATCAGAAGCAGGAAGAGGCGGTGAGACTGGGTAATCGTTGAGAGCTGAAGCAGTGAGGGCAGAAACTGCTGATGTGACGTGAGGACTTGCTGCTGAGAAAGAAAGGAAAGGTGCAGGGTTCTGTCCCGAGCGGAGCCAGGAAGTCCTCCTTTGCGGGGATTCCTCTTGGGATAGCCTCGTATGTCAAATAATGCTTGTCCTTGCCAGTGAGAATCTGCCTGATTTCTCTGCTGCACTCTTGTGTACTCCTGTAGCCTTGAGACAGACAGAGCCCTTCGGACAGTGAGACCTGTTTTGGGTGGATTGGTGAAGCGCTTTGGGGATTCACTTGCTCTTGTGTGATCAGGTTGGCAGTTTGACTTAACTACGGTTGTGTGCCCCTGGATAGAGGGTATCTGTTTTCTCCAGACTGATCCCTGGGATTACCTCGTAGGAAGGGCCACAGGGACACGATGTTTAGGGGACTTGTGTGCAGGCCCAAGCCTGGGTTTGGGAACTGGCCGTCTTCCTGGCCCATCCTGCATACTGAGATAGATGCCGCTCAGGTAAATTACGCAAGGTCACTTTGTGGGAATGGTTTTTGGTTGTTACAGTGAGAGGAAGGTGCTGTGGGCGTGTAAGGCCCAGGAGCTCGGAAGGACTGGCGTTGTGCAGGGCACTCCTGCCGGAGACTCGCCCGCCAGGCGTGCTGACAGAGCGTGCTCTGGGCAACGCTGGGAAGTCAGGCTGGCTTCTGTAGCGGGCAGCTTAGGCATAAATATTTATGGCTTCTGGGTTTTAAAAATAGCTGTCACTACTCATGCAAGAAAGAGATCTCATATACATCACTTCATAGAAGAGCCTTTTACGCCCTCACAGAAAGCCCATTGATGGACCTATGTTGTGTGGCTAGTTGGGAGGGGTCAGCTGTCTGGATTCCTGGTCACGGCAGGCTGCAAATAGCAACGTGAGGGCTGAAGGTGCCCTATGCTGAGGCATGTAGGCAGTTTCAAGAAGTGACCATGGGATGAAGTAGATGAATTTGACAGTCACACACATGAAATATGAAAGCACAGAAATCTTGAGTTTTTTTCCCTAACCTGAAAATCAACAGCATCTCCTAGAAGTTCTTTAGGATACTATTAGCACTCTGGTGTGCATAATCATGACCTTATTGTCATTAGAAACTAACTTTGTTAGCCAAATTTAGAATGGGTTCCATATATTTTAGAGAGGTTTCTTTCAAACGTTTACAATAAAAATTCATTTAGTTGTGAGATTCCCTTTGGGTTCCATTGGATTTCCTGCTGGGACAGATAAAGGCGTCTCAGATCAACAGATGGAGCAGTCACAGGGGTTAATCCAGCCTCTGCTTGCTCTGGGGACTTGAAGTGGTCTGTGGTGAAGAGGTGGTCCAGTGCAGAGAACAGCTCACCTAGGTGGACAAAGAAAAGAGAAACTTATTTTTGAGCGCATTTTATCTGGTGGTTAATAAGGTGGAGGACTTCTTACTAAATCAGTTAATGGGTTAAGAATGTTACATGCACGGCCCTCCCTGGTGGCGCAGCGGGTTAAAGAACTGCACTAAGAAACTAAAGCCACTTCCGCATGAGTTCGATTCCCGCCTGCCCCGGAGGTGACCACATGGCACAGCAGACCTCTCCTGACCCACCCGCTGCTCCCCTCAGCAGTGTAATTCGTTGATCTCTCTGTTCTGCTTCCCGCTCTGTCTCTGGTGAATCCTCTCACCCTCCACATCTCTGGCCTGTACCCCAGTTCTGTACGAATAAATAAATAAATCTTAAAAAAAAAAAAAAAAGAATGTTACATGCACACACTGTAAATGAGAGGTTATGCAGACTGCTGGTATCGGCGTGTGTGGGGCAGTGGGCCAGCTTGAACTCTGGATCAGAGTTCTGTCTAAATCATGTTCTGAGTTTTGATTTTTTTTTAATTTTTAAAATTTATTTATACAAGAACTGGGGTGTAGGCCAGAGGTGCGGGGGGTGAGAGGATTCACCAGAGACAGAGTAGGGAACAGAACAGTCAGATGTACTGAAAAATACACTGCTGAGGGGAGCAGCGGGCAGGTCAGGAGGGGTCTGCTGTGCCATGTGGGTCAGCTCCCTGGCTGGGAATTGAACTCGTGCTGCAGTAGCTGCTGATAGCTTCATAGTGTTTCTCTTTAACCTATTGCACCACCAGGGCGGGCCCATGTTCTGAGTTTTAAAACCATATTTGCACTCATAAATTTATAGCTTATATATGTATGTATATGCTTATTTATAGAAGACCTTTATCATTTTGTGACAGAGGTGACCTGATATCAACTACCTATGGAATTGAGATTAGTTCTCTATCATGGATGTTAAAATGAGCTTTTCCTCCAAAGAAATAAAAAGAGAAGTTGGAAGTGTGGATCTTTTAATTGACTTTTTTTGCGCCCTTTCAGTTAAACATGCGAAGAGTGTTTGCATTAAGAATTTTAATAGCATTTTAAATTGCACAAATAATTTATGAGTAACTTTTTGTTCTAAACCATTCACACAGTGTGGGCACACTGAATGCTGCCCCCCCTCCCCCTGGCTGACTCCTCCCCTCCTCCCCACTTAATCCTCTCCTGGGTGGATTTTCTCCTGTGTTGCTGCATCCTGAGTTGCCACAAAAATGAGCAATTTGAAACTGTAGTAAACGTTAATTATCTCTCATAGTTCCTGTAGCCCAAGAATTCAGGAAAGGCTGGGCTGGGTGTTTTGCCTTGGGATTTCCTAAGAAGTTGCTGTCAGGTGTTGGCTGAGCTTCTGTTACCTGCAGGCTTGCCTGGCGCTGGAGGGATGGGGTGTCCCCTTTCAAAGGAGTCAGCGGATGTTGTGGGTGACCAGCAGGGCTTCTTCAGCAGCAGGGGACCCAGGGGAGGGAGGTGCCGCCCCTTGGATGACCCATACTTGGCGGTCACTGAGCTTTGTGCTCTGCTTGGTGGAAGTAAGCCGTCAAGTCTGGCTCACACTCTAGGGCAGGGAAGTCCGCTTCATCTTTGGAGGGAGTGTCCAAACTTGGCATTTGTAACGAAGCCCTGACACTTCCCGAGAGGTAGCCTTGGGTATGACGTGGTTTTTGCCTTTCCAGAGCTTTTCTCCTGTGCTAACAAATGCAATGTGTGCACGGGTCATGCACATGCAGTGGAGTCTGGGGTCGACGTGCTGTTATGGGGGTGGCGTGAGACTGTACCTTTCTGTGGGAGTCGCCTCTTCCCTTAACACTTGCACCTGGGATCTTTGCACCTTAACCTGTGGAGCACGGCCTTATTCTTGGCGTGTGCTGTTTGCCCAACCTGCCAAGGCACGCACGTACCTACGGCAAACGGAAACTTGGCAGCCAACTTCCACTTTAAAACTTCAGTTTCTTGGACATTTCATCTTTAATTATGTAATCTGGGAGTCAGTCCAGTTGAGAGGTAAAAAAAAAAAAAAAGAAAGAAATAGATGTCCTTCACTTTCTCCTCCATTCTCTTTGTTTATAGCTGCATTCTCCATTCGCCGTTCTGACATCTTGTAAGAGCGGCCTTATTTTAGGGGTGCATGGGGATGGGGAGAAGAGAGGTTTCCCTTGTCAGTGTCACCTTGTTAATGTCACGTGCTGGAAGAGCTTGAGACACCGCCTTTTGCTGCCCTCCTCCTACATGCTGGGGGCACTGAAACTTACTTTTCTACATGCCAACGACTTTTATTCTTGTCAGAACAGCTTGTGTGGTGTATATTAAAAGGAATCAGATTAACCAGCTTGGAAATTACGTTGTAAATAAATGTTCATTGAATGTAATGCAACATGTGATTTATGTGATCTGAAGGTTTAGTGATTATGTAGAAATAATGTTATTTTTTTTTAAAGATTTATTTATTTGTGCATACAGAACTGGGGTGCAGGCCAGAGGCTCAGGGGTGGTGAGAGGCTTCACCAGAGGCAGAGTGGGGAGCAGAAGAGGCAGATTTATGAAGTACACTGCTGAGGGGAGCAGCGGGCGGGCCAGGAGAGGTCTGCCACGCCATGTGGTCACCTCCGGGGCAGGCGGGAATCGAACTCGTGCGGAAGTGGCTTTAGCTTCTCAGTGCTGTGCTTTAACCCGCTGCGCCACCAGGGAGGGCCACAAATAATGTTATTTTATCTCTTGAACTGATACTAGCTCATTATTTCAAGCAAAGGTACCCTAATCACATGTTTGGCATTTTCAAATTAGGCTCCTGAGGTGAGTGATGCCTTACTATTTCGTTCCTTAGGCACAAAATAGTTACTAGCTTTCAGAAACCAAAAGTATGCCTGCTTCCAGGCAGAGATATCTTGAGACTTCTGAGTCTTGTCTGTGTTGCTGTTGGGGGAGGAGACCCCACAGCGGCAGAGTTGTTTTTAGTATTTATGGTTATTGGAAAACTGTTCTAAAGTTGTACATGTTTCATACTTGATAAACCAGTATCTTTAGCTCAGGGAGGTTATTTTGGAAATGAAAGAAAGGAGACACGCCAGAGAGTACAGTGAGATGGCTGCTTTCCATGGATCGCTCGTCTGAGTTATGTGTGTAGTATGCAGGTTATGGGAAATACTGAAATGAGGGAAAAGGTGTCATTTCCTGCTCTCACAGTGTTACAAGCCGTACTGTGTTGTATGTTCTGAAAGTAAACCCTACCTTTGCAGAACTCTTCCTAATAGAAATTGAGTAATTATTTGTTTGTAAGTCTTTCTGATTGGACTGTTGTATTCCTGAGTTCATGAACTGTGTGTCTATGGAGCATGTATGGTAGATACCCGGGAACTGTTTGTGATTAGTGAAGAGGGAAATTACTATTAATTATTGGTAACATTTGCAGTTTTACCTTCTAATTTGTTTGTTCTAAATGGTCTTTTGTTATATATTTTTTACTGTTACTTTCCACCTCCTGGAAAGCATGCAATTTAAAATACCGTTCTTTAAAGATGAACTTTTGGGCCCTCCCTGGTGTTGCCATGGGTTAGAGCACAGCACTATGAAGCTGTCTGCAGCCACTGCAGCAAGAGTTTGATTCCCGGCCAGGGAGGTGACCCACATGGTGCAGCAGACCTCTCCTGACCTGCCTGCTGCTCCTCTCAGCAGTGTACTTCAGTCAGTTTGCCTGTTCTACTCCTCACTCTGTCTCTGTGATTGCTCTCACCCCCTGCACTTCCGACCCCAGTTCTTGTACGCATAAATAAATAAATCCTTTAAAAAAAGGATGAACTTTCTCTGGCAAATTCCACATGAACTGTACAGTGGCTTTGAGGTATTGAAATTTACAAATGCATCAACTTCTTTCTTTCAGGTTCTCATTCATATGTGAATGAATGGGTCTTCTGCCTGGTGTTGAGTTTTGAGTACCTGACTGTGGATTTTATGTTTTGTAGACGGAGAACAGTTTCAGTGATGAAGAGGAAGAAAAACTTCAAGCTGCATTTTCTCTAGAAAAACAAGATCTTCACCTAGTTCTTGAGACAATATCATTCATTTTAGAACAGGTATTTTTATTACCCCAAATTTTCTATTCATGGTTTGTTTACATACATGTTTTGCTGTCATATCTGGAATGTTCTGTTTCAAAAAAAAAAGAAAGAAAGGAAAAGTGTGCAGGTAGAAGCTGTGAATATATTTTAATCACGAAGTTAATGTATTAAAAACATTTTTAATAGCTGATAATCCCCTCACAGTTCCCCTTTGTGGAATTGTTATATTCCACAAAGTAGTTTTGGTGTCGAGTAGCCTGCTTAAAGTACCGACAGTAGAAATTCCCATCTTGACTTGAGACAGAAAAGAGTTTAACTTTTAAATCAGCAAAATGAACACATTGAAGAAATACAAGAAATGATCTGGGAGGATTTGTTTCAGGAGAATGATAAAGGAAACATTTAGGAAAGAAATAGTTGTCTGAGGATCTTTTGTCAGACTGTTTCTTCCCCCACAAGCTCCCCGCTATCCCAATGCTCCCAGCTAGATTGTATCCATCAGTTATGTTCCCATTCAGTGATCCCTCCTCCCTCTGCAGCCCTCGCGGGCACGTGCACGCTATCAGGCGGTCTTTGCCTTGCTTGACTTCCTTTTCTCCTTAGCTCAACATAATAGAGACCATATTAGTCTTTCACCATTTCATCTGTGTCACTTACGTCTCCTTTGTTGGATTCTGAATTTGTGAGGGTTAAGGTCATATTTTTGTGCCTTTTGCAGAAACCTAGCCCATGGCTGGATTTAACATAAGAGTCTCAAGAAATTCAGGTTATAATAGGAAACTTGTGAAAGAAAAGCACTACCAGTACTGTAGCTTCCTGAACATTCTTGTGAGCAGACATGGCTAGGAGAACACAGTGCTAGGCATTGCATCAAATTGGCTTAGATAGGCTGCAGAGCTTGAAGATGATGCATCCTTGGGGGCTTTCAGTAGAGGAGAAGGGTCATCCAGTAGGTATCAGGCCAGTGGGAACATTGGAACAGAATAACGCAAGAAATTCAGCAGACTTTAATATTTTTTTCTGTTGCCTGGGAATTTGGTAGAGGAAGTTAGTTTTGAGACAATCTTTCTTGAAAAAATTTTGTCCCTCAGGAAAGAAAGCCATTGTACATGTCTTTAAAATAATTAAAATGAGAGTATTGCTTCACGTAACTAAAGAAAAGACATTTTTAGCTACATGAGCGGAAGACTACTTAACCCATGGGCAAAAATGAAAAAGGCTGGTCTGAATTCTTCATTCGGTCTTCAGTCTTCCAGCCATCAGCTGTGTGTATTGTTTTTTGTAAAACAAACATTTTCGCAATAGAAGTTTGAGATGTTATTTCGCCTTACATCACTGCCAAATCATTTTACCCGATTGTCATCTGAGATCTTTACATGACTGCGAGGCATTTGCCTCCCACAGGCCGTGTATCACAACATGAAGCCCACGGCTTTGCAGCAGCAGCTAGATGCCATCCACCTGAAGGCAGACAGAGCAGAGGCATTCGTTCACGCCTGGTCTTCCATGGGTCAAGAGACGGTCGAAAAGTTCAGGCAGCGGATTCTCGCGCCCCACAAGGTAAGGGATGTACCACCCCAAAATCATTTTCAGTAACGCATGACACCATGGTGATCCTCAAGAAGAGTGTTTGCAGAGAGGTAGTCAGGCGAGAGAAAGAATACATACATTATTCCTATCAAATTATTTCCATGCATAAATTTATTTGCTACCACGCTGGAATGTCATCTTATTTGCTAGTTTAAAACCATGCCTCTCCAACTTGAGAAGAGGAATGAGACTTCTTTCTGAGTCCTGAAGCAGAGTTGGTTATTCTTTTCACTGTTTTCCTTTGTAATGTACTGTTATTTTTACTGAATAAAATCAAATGATTTGTTTTGTGTCTCTACTAATGACTAGTAATATACCTTGCATATAAAAGGCCCTCAGGATTTGTTCAGTAGGAAATAGTTAACAAAATACTTTGGAAAAAATATAAAAATATTGTCACAAAGCCTGTTAGTACTTTTAGTCACTCCTAGTGAAGGATAAGATCATACAGATTTTCCCTTTTATCTGATTAACATGGCATAGTACATAATGACTTCTCAGGCCTTCAACTAAGTGTGTCTTCCTGGGACAAATCTTACTTGCCTAATGCTTGTTGTATTTGATTGGCTAGTGGTTTCTGAAAACTCTTTCCATCGGTGTTGCTGAGTGACATTCGTCTGTAATTTTTGTGATCTTGGCGGGGGCCCGAGAGCCCCCCTGCAACTCACCAGTAGTCTCTGAGAGCTCCAGGAGCTGTAAATCCTGTCTGCATGTCATGCTCGCTGTTGATCCTCGTAAAATCATCCTGCCAGCTTTATGGTGGCATCTTGCGCTTTGCATTTGCATTTTCCTAATAACATTATGTTAATGAGCTTTTTACATGCTTGCTTATCATTATATATCTTCGTTGGGGAAGTGACTGTTTAGCTCTTCGGCCTAATTATTTTTGATACTGTGACAGAGAACATGCCCCATCATGGTAATGTAAAGGAAAGTTAGACGTGTAAATCCCAGCATGTAGAACTGCATGGAATTTTTTCTTTTTTCTATTATCACACTATGAGGTTTCTTTCTGTTGAGTTTTAGGAGTTGTTTATGTATTCTGCATGTCAGAAGTCCTTCGTCAGAAGTGATTTGCCTACTCTGTAGTTTTCCTTCTGCTAGCAGAATAGAAACAATTGATACTAATGAAATGTGATTTCTCAAGTTTTTTCTTTTATTGATCCTGCCTTTGGTTTTGTGTCTAAGAATTTGTATGCATTTTTCAATCACTTTTAAGATCCATTTAAAGTTAATTTTGTATAAGGCATAGGTGCAGGGCAAAGTATTTTGTTGTAGTCCTTGCCACATATAACTCAAATTTGTGTTACGTATTTTTTATCTTTGAAAAGGAAGAAAATAATTACTTAGTGAGTGTAACTTCACCCTGCTACCCCGTGAGGGCCATGATGAAGCTGAGCTCGGAATCAGATCTCTTGTGCAAGCCCTTGGGGTGCCCTAGAGCTCATGCTTATACACTGTCTGCCTTTGCAGAGGATGTGGGGTTAAAATAGCCATGCGTCAGAGTAGATCGTGTCACTTCCACTGTAACAAGAATATGTGGCAGTGCCTTAGATAATGACAGAAAGGTGTGTTCCCAACGTCTTGTTTTCTGTTAACGCAGGGGCTGCTCCCCAGAACTCTGAGTGTTGCTGGTAGTGCATCATCTGTTGGCCGTCATTCCAAATTCAGAGTCTACTTTGATTAAGCCATATATTAAAAGAGCAAAAGGTGCTTATTTTTCATGCAGCTTATTTTTGTTTTCTGTTTTTAGACCTGATAAGTGAGGGATTGAGAGGTTGAGAATTGATTTTCTTTTTAAAGACTTATTTATTTATGCACACAAGAACTGGGGTATAGGACAGAGGTGTGGGGGTGTAAGAGGATTCACCAGAGATAGAGTGGGAACAGAACAGGTAGATTGAGCAAAATACACTGCTGAGGGGAGCAGCAGGCAGGTCAGGAGAGGTCTGCTGCAGCATGTGGGTCACCTCCCTGGCCAGGAATCGAACTTGTGCTGCAGTGGCTGCGGAGAGCTTCATAGTGCTGTGCTCTAACCCATTGTGCCAGTAGGGCGGGCCTGATAATTGATTTTAATAATAGCCTTTTCAGGAAATGACTTACGGCATTTAAAAACTTCATCCCATCTTACTTAAAAAAAAAAATTACTCTTAACCTCTTTGGAGACTTGAGACTGAAATGTCACCACTGCTTACTTCACTTGTATTGTTCCCTCTCATCACTATTGAGCAGGTCAGCAGTGTCCTTCTGACAGGGCTTTTAGAGTCCCCTTTGTGATAATGCCTGCGTAGGGAGGGTGTTTATGAAGCTGAAAGGTTCCCCTTTCAGACAGAACCTGAATATTTAGTTTTACTCCTTAAAGTCTATTTTGCGTTCCTTTTCATGTATTTAAAGTTTTTAATAAATTTGCTTTTTCAATTGAGGTCGCGTTGGCACCTCCCCGCACCCCCAGTTAGCACCACCGTGCATACATACGTTTACACTGTATTAAATGTAAGGACTTACCTGTCAGATATTGTTGGCATCTGTATCTTTTCTCTGAGACCTTACAGAGAGTGAAGTTCTTCTTTGTATAATATTTTCTAAGCTCTGTGATGTTCTTCTCTTACCATCGCTACCTGCCAACTTTGGTGACTCCTAATCTGCTTAGATTCAGAGCTCTTGTCTGGACGTTCGCATGATTGGTGATGCGTTTCCTTGGTTCTTTTTAGCTCTTTATTCAGGTGTTATTGGCACCTTTATCGTGGTCATTATAGAACTGTCCCCACTTCTGTGGTATCTTTTGACTTCATTGTCCCCTAAAATACTCTTACTCAGCCATTGTGTATTTTAGATGTGCGTTGGCTTCATGCCTTTACTACTGAACTATAAGCTCCACAAAGGTAGGAATCACTGTCTTTTTGCTCACTGCTGTATTTTCACTACTATAAAGGCCCTTGGTACAGAGTGATTTCTCAGCATCTAATTGTTGAATGAGCAAATGTATATTTCCCTGCTTTACACATTGTGCTATTTTGATGTTCAGTCTGTTGGGTTTTCTTATACAGATGGGTGTTTGTACTGCTGGGCAGGGAAAGAATAGTGAAGACAGGAGGATGTGGATGACATTTTGTGTTTCTTAGTGTGTTTTTGTGTTTTCGTCTGGTTGTCTTTAAATCTTGGGTTACTTATTTCGTTGACTCTTGAGTTTTGCTGAAATACGCTATTTCAGTCATTGGATTTTCTTTCACCTTTAAAAGTGGGGCTATAGAAAGACTTGCTTAAACTTGAAGTGGAAATTCCCTAGGCAAAAATAGATGATGTCATTAGCTGTGGGTGCAGCAATCCATTTAAAGAGTTTTAGATCTAAGGGACCCTTAATCAGCCTTACTTGAAATAGAAACGTGTTCTCTGCTTTATAAACAGTTGGCTAAAACCGGAGCCATTAACAAATTAAATAAAGGTTTTGCTAATGCCAAAGATGTGTGCTGTTAGAGAAATGGCTTCTTATGTCATAGTTTCAAAGATGTTCTCTTGCTGAGGGAGCTGATGTGCTTTTTTCAAGTGTTGCCAATTGCGAGAGCTTTAGTTGAATGACTCTACAGTGTCCTCAAACTCGTATTGTTATCTTCGTATATTCTTGACAAGGGAAAGTGGTAAAAAGGTGGAAGGATGAGTCATTGAAACTTCTCCTCAGTACCTTGTAATTTAGATATTAAGCCACGATTAGTTATTTTGGCCAAGTCAAGGTGATCTTGAAGTTCCATGCCACCTTGGCAGTGAGACAAGGTTGACCTCCCTGCATCCAAACTTGAGGGTACAGGTTAGGGCATCTCCCTGAGTTGTGATGGTCAGATTAGTTTAGGAGACCTTTCTGGATGGCTCCCATCCCCTGGGGACGGCTTGGTGGGCTGTGTGGTCTGAATTACACAGTGTGCTGGGGGACACAGGCTGTCTCCGGGCTACAGGGCAGCTCCTGGAGAAACTTCCGATTTTGATCTGCACGTTGTCCGTCAAATGGATTCGCTTCTGTGTCATACAAATACCCTAAAGCATAGCAGTCATTTCTGAGGCCCTGACACTGTCTTTGCAATACTTACAAATGTCAGAGGAGAAATTGGATTCTCTAGAGGCCAGTAGGAGAGTCACCAGAGCCTGGATCCTAATGTTGTTGCCACTGACAGCGGATAATCGGTAGCTTGAACATGTTCTCCTTTTGCATCTCTACATTCCTCTGCTATAGCTTTTGCCTATTCACTCTTTTTAGAACTAATGTTTAGAAATAATGAATTACACGTCGCATAGTTTAACCCGTGTTCTTCTAAATCGTGCAGTTTGGTGAGTCTTGATAGAGGTATACCAGTGAGATTGTTCCCAGACTCAAGAAACAGCGTTTTCACACCCTCAAATGTTTCTCATGCCCCTTCACCGTCTCTTCTGCCCTTCCTCCCCGAATCCTGACCCAGGGAAAACACTGATCTGCTTTCTCTCACTCTGCATTGCATCTTCTAGGATTTTATTTAAGTGCTGTCAGACAGGGGGACCTGTTTCCTGTGTGCTTCTTCCACTGAGGAGGATTTGAGCTTCATCCGTGTCGTGGCACGCGTTGGTAGTTTCTTCTGGGTAGGGTGGTGTTCTGCTCTGTGGCTGTGCCACCGTCGGTCGGCCCTTCACATGTTGCTGGGTGTCTGGGCTGTCTCCTTTTCTCGGCTGCTTTGGATAAATCCAGTAACATTCATGTATGTGACTTTGTAGGACCAACATTTTCACTTATCTTGGGGGAATACTAAGAGGTGAATTGATTAATTAATTTGATGAGAGACTGCCCATTCTCCAAAGTGGTCACCCATTCCAAAAGCAGCAATTTATTTTGGCCAACACTTGGTGCTTTCAGTCTTTTAAACTTTAGGCATCTGATTCATATAAGGGTAGTAAACAGAAGCATGTTGAACGTGGTGTTTTATGTTTATTGGCTCTGTGGGTATCCTTTTTCTGTTTTCTGTCTATTTAAACTTTGTCCTTTAAAAAAAATTTATCTTGTTATACAAATTTGTTATTTATATTGTTACATATATATACACACACACTAGATATCATCATAACTTATTCACTTTATTAGTGAATGGCAAGAATTCTTTATATATTTGGAATGTAAGTCCTTTGTCAGATATTTGTACCAGATGTAGTTTGACCTGCCTTTCCTTTTTCTTAATGGTGAGTTTTAAACAACAGACTGTTCCTTTTGCTCAGTCCTGTTAATAATTGCTTTCTTTCATAGTGCCTGCCTGCTCTTAATGTCCTGTCCCAAATCTTTGTTTATTCCAAGATCACAAAGATTTTTTTCTTTCGTGTTTTTTTGTAGAAATGTAAGGTTTTCAGCGTTGACATCTAGAGCTGTGATCCATTTGAGTTCATTTTTGTGTTTGGTGTTAGGGAGCACTGGTTAATTTTGTTTCTCTTGGCATCTTTGCCAGAGTCAGTTGGTGGGTCTTTATCCTTCCACCAATGCCACATTGTCTTGGTTGCTGTTACCTAATAAGTCTTGAATTTAACTAGTTTAGCCCCTTGTTTAAACTTAAAAAAAATCACATCGACTCCTGTAGGATCAAGTGCATTTCTATTTCCATTTTAGAATCAGCTTGTCAGTGAATGATTCCCTACACTTTTTTTTTTATTAAGTAACTTGATAATTTAATCACCACTTACAATGTGACTCTATTTGCAAATTTGTTTTAAGTTCTAAGCAGGTTAATTTTTCAGAGTGTAGGTGCATAAATTGGGGACTGTGAGGTTAAAAGTGGCTTAATGGGATCTCCTGTAGGGCCTCTCAATAACAAAATGTTGAAAATTTTGCTGATTTGATCAATGAACCTATTTGGGCTGATCACAGACATTTTCTCATATTCTATAGCATTTTCTTTCCAAAGGAAAAACGTGAGTAGTTGAGGTATAGTCATTTGCATTGTTATTGTGGACCTGCATGTAGACTGTTGCTAATGAATTGTACTCCTAATTAATGGCGTCATCTTGTTTCCTTTGGCAATACTCCGTACATATATATATTGCCTCAGGAAATCAGGCTCCATATAGCACAGTAGAAAAGATGGAAACTTGTCTGTCTTAAAGAAAAGCAAAGTTATTCTGAATCCGCTTAAGTTATTCTGAATCCGCTTAAGTGAAGGTTTAGTTATATACATATATATATGCCATTTTTGAAGGATCTTCAGTAATTGCTTTTCCCAGCAGCGATTGTTTTCTGATGATACAGGTTTGTAATGAGAAACATTTCAAAAGGCTAACCCAAACCAGCTTACAACAAATTGAAAAATGCCTTTTACTGTGTGAAAAATTTAGAGAAGTTCGTATCTCATACTTCATCCTGTGTGTGTACTTTTAGAATGCAGAGGACATACAAGAGCCTTCTAGAATTATGGAGACCTTGTGGGGAAGCACCTTTGTTTTAAATGCCAAAATCAGATACCAAAGAATCAGGTGTAAATATGAATGTGCAAGTTTTCCATAGTTATTCATATTTATCTTCTCATCTTCATGTGCCTTCCCTTAAAAAATTATTCATATTATCTTCTTTTTCCTCTTCATGCTCCTTCCCTTAAAAAAAAAAAATCAGTCTTTGGAGGCAATTATAGAGCTTTACATGCAATTGTAAGAATTAATGCAGAGAGATCCCAGGTATCTTTTACTCAGTTTCCCCCAATGGTAACATCTTGAATTTTTGATTTCAGATTTAATCTCCCTTTCGGAAGATTTAATATCCTTTCATAAGCATTTAATCTCCAGTTTTATTTCTCCATGGTTCAGTGTTGGTCGGTTGTATGTTCTAAGAATACCTGTTGTGTTACTGTATGTGGTTATTAGCCTTTCTCTTTCTGTGATACCTGTTGAATGTCTCTCCTTTTACTTCTGATTTTATTGTTTTCTTGTCTTCTCTTGATTTTCTTGGTGAGTCTAGTTAAAGGTTTGTCAATTTTATTTATCTCTTGAAAGCAACTAGCTCTCAGCTTGACATTCTCTTGTCATTTTAGACTGTTTTGTTTATATCGTCTCTGATCTTCGTTCTACATTCTTTGTGATTTTTCTAGTCTGTAAGGTGTAAAGTTAACTTGTTTATTTGACTTTTTCGTTTGTTCGTTTCTTGAAATAGGCACTAGCACTATGAACTTCCCTCCTTGAAATACTTTTGGGCATCCTATTAAGTTACGCTGCATCTTATTTACATTTTTATTTTCTCATGGTATTTTTCTATTTTTAAAAATTTCTTCTTTGATCCATTGTTTTTTTTTAAGATTTATTTATTTGTGCATACAGAACTGGGGTACAGGCCAGAGGCTCGGGCGGTGAGAGGCTTCACCAGAGACAGAGTAGGGAGCAGAACAGGCAGATCGACGAAGTACACTGCTGAGGGGAGCAGCGGGCGGGTCAGGAGAGGTCTGCCGCGCCATGTGGATCTCCTCCGGGGCAGGGGGCCTGATCCATTGGTTTTTAACATACATTATGTTTTTATCTTCCAAAATATATGTCCGTACTATGAAAGCCCCACACTGTAATAGCAGCCCGAAGAAAGGAAAGAGGAGGCTTACATACTACCTGACTTTGAGCTGGACTATAAAGCAATAGCATTAAAAGTATTACGCCATTTGGTATTGGCACCAAAACCAAAACAAAAAGATACATGGATCAGTGGAACAGAATCAAAAGCCCAGAAGTAAAGCCATATATACACCAGTACCTAAGATCCATAAAATGGGGCAAAAAGATGGGCCCTTTCATAAATGGTGCAAGGAAAATTGGAACACTGCGGTGAAAGAATGAAGGTAGATTACTGTGCCGGTACCACACACAAACATCTCTAAATGGATTAAAGATTTGGACGTATGACCAGCAACCATAAGAGACACAGAAGAAAACATTGGCAATATATTCCATGATACTAATAAAGATATTTTTGGTGACTGAATTCCTGTAGCAGCATAATAAAAAGTGAAATAAATAATTGGAATTACCTCTATACAGTGAAAGAAAATACAAGATGATTTAAGCACTAGCCCGTTGAATGGGAAAAAACTAGATAATATGTAACTGGGAGGAGATTGATATCCAAGAGATATAAAAAAACCAACCAACCCACTTGCTAAATGGTGAGCAGATGTGAACAGACAGATCACCAGTGGTTCATGTTGTTCTTGTATTAAATACATTCTTGACTTCATAACTAGTATTGACGCATTATGTACTGAATTACTGAAATGATTATTGTATTTGCCAATTTTAATATAAAAGGTGGGTTATAGTGATAGAATATTCCAGTTTAGCAATTACGTCTCTAATTTTATGTGTATTTATGATTGATTATAGCATCAATAAATGGTTGTTTAATGAATATCCATACACACAATTCTGAAAACCTCTTCAGTATTCCTTCAGTATTTCTAAGCAGTATTTTAAAACTGTAGGTAGCCTTAAGATGATGGTTTAGTGGGTAATGAAATCAACCTAGAGGGTTTTGAAATAACATTAAAAAAAAAGAAGAAACCTAAAGACATGAAAGAATACTGTACTGCATAAACATTGTTTTCTGGAACTTTCCTTTATCAATGTACAACATAAACTGTATAATCTTGGCTTGTGTTGTTGTCTAAACGGTGGTTATTATTTCAGAGAACCGCTAGTTAAAATCTGGTGATGACTTCACATTTTTCTGTTTCGATTTAGAAGAGTAAATATTGTTGTACTTTTGGCTTTGTGCTTAGAATTGTGGTTTATGAAGCAGTTACAACATTTAAGCTGATACTGAAGTTGATCCGTGGAAATTAGAGGGAGATGAAAGCTATATTTTGGACTAATATCTTAGTAATATTGTCAGGGAAGAAGCGAAACACATAAAAACTACCAGTTTTACAGTTTTGGCATGTGTTGAAAATATTAGAAATAGTAGTGACTCATTCTCCTTGGGTTTTATATTATATTATTATATTAAAACTAGGAGGTTGAGGGGCCCTCCCTGGTGGCGCAGCGGGTTAAAGCACAGCACTGAGAATCTAAAGCCACTTCCGCATGAGTTCGATCCCCGCCTGCCCCGGAGGTGACCACATGGCGCGGCAGACCTCTCCTGACCCGCCCGCTGCTCCCCTCAGCAGTGTACTTCGTCAATCTGCCTGTTCTGCTCCCTGCTCTGTCTCTGGTGAAGCCTCTTACCGCCCCTGAGCCTCTGGCCTGTACCCCAGTTCTGTATGCACAAATAAATAAATCTTTAAAAAAAAACAAAAACTAGGAGGTTGATTAATATATGAGGACTCAGATTTCAAAAGTATATATATTTATTTATCACTACAGAACTGGAGTCCAGGCCAGAGGTGCAGGGGCAGTGAGAGGATTCACCAGAGACAGTGAGGAGCAGGACAGGCAGATTGACTGAAACAAACTGCTGAGGGGAGCAGCGAGTGGCAAGGAGAGGTCTGCCACACCGTGTGGGTCACCTCGCTGGCCAGGGATTGGACTCATGCTGCAGTGGCTGTGGATAGCTTGATAGTGTGGTCTTTAATCCCTGTGCCACCAGGGAGGCCCAGGACTCAGATTTAAATTTGAATATGAAATAAATCCAATTAGATGAGCACGGTGCCTGGGTATTTTAATATACAAAAGCCTGATGTACACAGGATAGAAATGTGTTTTAAATAGAAGCAAGTGTAGTTTAGTTACCTTCAGGCAAAATTCTACACTAGATTTTGTTGTTTCATAGGTACTTAAAATATTGATGACTTTCATATTTGTTTTTCAGTTATGAGTCTCATAGGAACAATTAAATAATATGCTGTAAGATTTTCACCTTGTCCCAGGGTTTTTTTCTTACTCATGTTTGTATCACATATTATTGATCTGACAAATAATAGAATAATGTGTTCCAGGTAATGTAAGGAATTACTTGCTTGTCACAGCTTTTCCTTACCTTGTACAATGGTGGTGTTTGGAGCTTACATCCTGCTTATTTTAGGTGATGTTTACTAGTTTTAATTTTTCTGTCATTTTTCATGACTAAATTTAGGTTGTGTTTTGGCTAGAAAATTGCCTAAATGACGTGGTCCTCACAGAGACCCTATCTAGCAGCCTGTCTGGTTTGCCACTTTTTGCTGATGTCAATTTTGACCTTTTGGTTAAGATGTTGTTTCTTTTTTCCATTGCATACTTACTATTTTTCTTTTGTAACTGAAAAGCATGTGTGGGTAGATACTTTGTGACTGTATAAACATCCCATTCCAAATCAAACTTTCCTCACTTAGATTTAATTTCCTTTGATAACTCTTAAATAAATTTCTTATAACCTTTGAGTTTTATTTTGAAACAATTTCAAGGTTTGAGAAAAGTTGCAATGATAGTATCAGGAGCCTCCATAAACTTTACTATAATTCTCAATTGTTTATATTTTTCATACTTATTTATATTACATCTTTTAAAAATATTTATTTATTTATGCATATGAGAACTGAGGTACAGCCCTGAGGTATGGGAGAGTGAGAGCATTCACCAGACACAGAGTGGGAAATACAACAGGTAGAGTGACCAAAATACACTGCTGAGGGGAGCAGCGGGCAGGACGGGAGAGGTCTGTTGGACCATGTGGGTCAGCTCCCTGGCCCGGGGATTGAACTCATGCTACAGTAGCTTCCCAGTGCTGGGCTGTTGTGCCACAAGGGAGGTCCCTGTTTTTCGTTTTTAAATGGGAATAGCATACCTTCTCAAATAGTGTTGATTTTCTTTGTCTCTTACTTTCATTGAAAAAAGGGTTTGCTTTGTTTTTGTTCTTGCTTTAATTAATTGTAAGATTTCTTTAATTTCTAGTTATCCCTGCTGTGTTTTCTCATTTGAAAATGACTACCAGTCATTTTCTCTGAAATTTTATGTGTTAGTATATATATGGGGCTAGGCCTTTATATAAACTTAGCAACTTTATTTTTTTTTTGTTTGTTTGTTTTTGTTTTCAGTTACTCCTTCAACTGGGCAAAGGGCAAATATTTATTTATTTATTTATTTGTGCATACAGAACTGGGGTTCAGGACAGAGGCTCAGGGGCAGTGAGAGGCTTCACCAG
>NW_004567122.1:12283402-12307596 GCF_000260355.1 Condylura cristata
GACCACATGGCACTGCAGACCTCTCCTGACCCGCCCGCTGCTCCCCTCAGCAGTGTACTTCATAGAGATGCCTGTTCTGCTCCCCATTCTGTCTCTGGTGAAGCTTCTCACCGCCCCTGAGCCTCTGGCCTGTACCCCAGTTCTGTATGTACAAAGTAAAAATAAAACCTTAAAAAAAATTCTTTGTGAATATTTGGTTAATTTCAATTTAATTTGACATTAAATGCCTACTGTATTGAAAAGATATTAGAGGGGAAAAATAATTACTAAAGTAGCTTATATTTACAGTGCTGTTTGCAAAGCACTTTGAGTGTGCATTTTCCTATTTCATTTTATTAGTAACTCAAAATAGTAGATAGATTTATTTCCACTTTTCATGAAGAAATAGAGCTCTTGAAAGATTGCAGCTTAATTTCGGCCACATAGCTAGTGAGTAATAGCTTAAACATGAAGAGAAACATAAGCTTAAAATTCAGTACTTTTTAATATGTGGTATATATACAAAAAGGAAAAATAACCAAGAAACAAAAAAAAAAACAAAAGAACTTTGCAACAAAAAGGAAGGAACCGGAAAGGGATCATGCTTAGTGAAATGAGCCAGAAAGAAAAAGAAAAATACTGGATGGTTTCACTTATAGCAGGAGTATAATGGACCAGTTGAGAAAATAAAATAATAATGAACAAATATACCAGAGACATTTTACAGGGTTGGAGTGGGGAATGGGATCAAAAATGGTGGAGGCAGGGGGGAAGTGCACTGGGCTGTGGTGATGGCATATGGGTGATTTGAAGCCCATATGGTGATGGGAAGCCCACGGGGATTATAACTGAGATGGAAAAAGGCACAAAATGATGTAAAAATAAACATATTATAAAAACAAAAATAAAAATGGTCCTCTAAAAAAAAAGTTCAGTACTTTTTAATTTTCCCTCACTCTTGCTATGAGTGACAAACTAATTTATATATAGGCCAGGCCACAATGGGTATGTTTTAATTTACAAACTCAATATTTATCTTCGTCGTTTCTCTTAAGTGATGAAAGCATAAGAATATGATCAGCTCATGAAGTGATAGCGATGTTGAAACGTCTGTGTGAATACTGATAAGGCGCTTTTCCTTACAGTGTTCTTTATCAGAATGCCTGCATGTATGGAAAATAATCATGCCACGTATTTTGCTGTTTATTGGGGAGTGTGTTGCATGTGACTATGGAACATAGTACCTACTCTTAGACACTGTGTTTTTTATTATCAGTGTGAAGGGTATGTCAAGCACCCTTTCTGAATATGTACCATTGAGTTACTTTCTTATGGTGTTAGGGACGATGTTTCTACAATGCATTCCCCCTTTTACCCATAAACTTTAAAAGGTTCAGTGCCAGGAAGAACAGAACTGTATCTTTATTTTCTCATCACATCCTCTCTTGAATAGATAATACTTTCATTGCTTTCTTTCCAAGTTGGCTTTGAGTCACTTCTGTGATTCTAGCTGTTGAACAGTCTTTCAAGTTAGCAATTAGTATTCTGGTGAAGTAAAATTTGTTGTGAAACTGCCATTCTTACCAGTGTAACTAAGGTGGTTTTAATAAATAATTTATTAAGCTCATGTTGTTGGAGGTATATGATAGTTGTCTTTCACAAAACTTCCTTAAGTCTTGATACTTGTAATTTCTTGGAAATTAAATCTTAAAATTAATCATCATAGTTTCAAGGTTGGAGAAGGCAGTAAGTTCTCAAGTTCAATATGGCCATATCTATGCCATTTGATATTTCAAAAGAAATCTTGAACTGTTTAGTCTGTCTTTATTGTTTTCTTACTTGATTAAATTTTACTGCCATGTAAATGAATAGATTCAAAGGAAATGATCTAGTTAGTTTGAGTCATAAATGGGACCCACAACTTGGGAAAACCTTGATAACTACCAGGTAACACCTCCTCACTGAACATGTCAGCTCTTTGTCTGAGCATATTGTACTGTGGCCCAGTATGCGAACTAATTCCCTCCAGTTAAGAAAAGTAGTCTTACCTGTGTTACACCTAATGCCAAGATTTTTGAAAGATAGTGGCGGGTTTCATTAAAGTATTTATCATATAAAATATAAAATTTGCTAGTTAGAATTTTTTAACATTAAGATGCACTGTTTTAAAATAGTAATTTACTATTTAACAAACCCTGACTCTCTTAGCATACTTCATTGCTTAGTCCTAACTTTTATTTTTAGAACACAGTTTATTTAAAGACCAATCTCGCTGCTGAATTTGACAGGCTTGACGTGAGTCCAACCTAATGAACCCAGAGGGAGAATTTGCAGAATGAGAATCTGGGAACAGACCTTCAACTTCTCTGCTATCCATGTGCATTCCTGCTTAGTGGAGATTTACTTAAAGTTGACTGTTTTCATCTTCTGTGCCATCTGATTCCAATCTGCGCTTGTCTTTTATAGCTAGAGACGGTTGGATGGCAGCTTAACCTTCAGATGGCTCACTCTGCTCAAGCAAAACTGAAATCTCCTCAAGCTGTCTTACAGCTGGGAGTGAGCAATGAGGATTCAAAGGTAAGGACTGGTGGCCCACTTAGATGATGCCTGTTGTTTGTAAGGTCTTGTATTTTATGATTAGCAGGGTCTTTGGTCTCTGGGCTGAGAGTTTAAACCTAACTCTATCAAAATTATGGAAGGCCAACAGATGGACAGATCTGTATTTGGGACAGATTTTGAGGTCAGATTCACATAACTGCTGCTTGAAGAAATTGCTTGTCTCACAAGGTGCCTTTCTAAAATTCTTGCAAGAATTTTAAAATGTGTTTTAAATTCTGCAGGAGAAACAAGTGGTAATAGCCACATAAAATGTAGGTATTTGTGGTTATGCCCAGGTATTTTGTTTCTTCATCTGCATACCTGTGGTAGAGGAGATACTGCCGTCTCTCCAGTGCCTGGAGTATGAAGATGCTGGGGTTGTGTGTGTGTGTGTGTTTGCAATATTTGTATGCATGCGTTTAAATCTCAGCTTTTGCAAAATAGAATTTTGGATGAGTTTTATACTGCACGCTAATTTCCTCTTTAATATTAATTTTGGAGAACGTGGATATGTTATGAAAGGTTAGAGAATTATTTAGGCAGTTTTTCTTATTTAATCATATAGATAAATGTGCATTTCAGATATCTTGAAATGTACATTTCAGATCAGATATCTCTCTTATTTAATTTTTTAAGATTGAAAAGGGTGAGTGATAATATCCCACCTAAATGAATGAAGTTTTGTCTCATCTCAAGGCATAATAGAGGTGAGTGTCTGAGGGAGACCTGAGGAAGGAGAGATTGCTGTCATTGGCTTATTCAGAGCACAGTAGGAGAAATATCATTTTTAGTGGATATTGATATTGAAGGATGATGATAGTGCAGCTTTATTATTAGCACCTTTGCTATGTGCTTCAACATGTGTGTCTCTGTCTTCCCTAAGAGCTGGGACCAGTGCCTGTGCCAGGTTCTTGTAGGCCGTTCAGTTGGGTCTTATTATGTACTTAATTTATAAATTCACTACGGTGTTTCAAAAGAAACACTTCATTTCAGTTTTCACCAGAAAATACATAACTTAATTGTTAGGAATTAAAGTGGTGTATTCTAGATGCTTCACAGCAGTGGCATAGCTTTGGGCTGGTCATTTAATCTTTATGATGGTCAGTTTCTCCGTCTGTGAAATGGGATAATGTTATCTCTTACACGGAGTTTTTATGAAGACGGGTACCCAGTGTCTGTAGTGTTTAGTCTCACCCCTAGTATTGTAGCAAATACTCAGTTAGTGCCCAGAAGGTCACAGTTTTGGTTCACTGAATAAGTAAATATCTTTGTTTTAAACTGAAGCTCTTACTAAATTTATTTCCTGAAAACATTACCCTTTTTTTTTCTTACTTTCTTCATCCTTTTTATTTATTTATTTATTTATTTGGTTATAGTTTTCACATTTATGCTTACTAGGAATTGGGGAAGTAAAAGAAAGCCTGACAAGTGCCTTTACTCCTCTGCTTTGACCTAGGGAAGACTTCTTAAAGTTTCGGAAAACCACCTAGAAGTTGCTGGTGTGGAGGAGCTATTTGTATTCCAAGCTATGGAATAGATACGTGCATACAATTCTCTCTGTATCTCACTGTTACAGCTCTCATGGCTGCCATATGTAAAGTCTGAGGAGCTAAAACAACTGGCACTGGGCTGAAGGATACTGCTTTGACCATCTGTTGGCTATGCTTAAGCATCACACCCAGCAGTGAGCGTCTTTGGGGTTCTTGCGTCCTCCTAACTCCTTTGTTAATGTTTTCAACATAGGTCTATTACAGCTTTTAGGCAGTAGGAATGAATGAATAATGCTGCTAGTAAAAAAGAGTCATGTTTTCAAGTTATACTATTCAGGAAGTCAGCACTGATGTGAAATCTAGCGCATTCAAGATACGGGCTTGAATGCGTGTTGTTTTTCTGTATGTTGCTAGTTTGAAGTTTCGAATGAACACTGGGTTGTCCTTATAACTCATAGAACTAGGGTACCTATTTTATGAACAGACACACACTTTGGAAGAAAGCAGTGCACAAATGTAAAAGTTACTTTCGTTTTGCGGGTACCTGAATGAACCTCTTTCTCTATTGTTCCCGCCTCCACAGTGTTGTATGGATTTGGTTCCTATTTCTGGTAGCTCCTGGATTTTTGGCACGTCATGGCGTGTACTACCACCGGACAGAAAGGTGTTGCCTCCAGGTGACGCATTGTGTCCTGGCTTAAGGGACACTTCTCTACCAATCCTCTTCTGCTCAGTGAACTGCTGCCTGGGGTTTCGGGTTTTGTGTACAGTCTCCCTGCTTTTATGATCTGCTCTTCTAGTCTTTGTACCCCTTATTACCTCTGGTGCCTGGGTGCTAATTTTTATGTAACTCCTGTTACTAAGGACCACACACTTTTTTACCCTCAAATATTTGGTCTGTTCTGAAATGAGAGTTCAGTATTTCTTGGCAGGTTGGAATACTAGGTAAAAGGGGGCATGTTTTAAAAACTGACTTTGTTCATAGACGATAGAGCCTTGATTAAAAGGAGGATTTAAAGTGCTCACTACTTCGTTTATGATGTAAAGTACCCTAAAGCATACTTGTGACATTGACATTTTTTTTTAAAGCAGAGTGCACTAGATAAAATCCTTTTAAATCTATGTTTTACAGTAGTTGTCCTGAAAATATCCTTGTAGTAAAACAGTTTCGAGACGATTAGAGTCAGTGCAAATTGAGACTATTTTGATAGCATTTAATTTTGAGCAAAGGAGTTGCAAATGTATTGCAATTCACTGCAGAATGTAGTTTCCAAGAATCTCTTTCTTCTCATCCACTTCCAACATACACATGCAAAGTGTATGTGTGCAGGTACAGCAGCAATCACACTAGATAACATTGTTGTGCTCGTCTCCTTTCGCTTAGAATGTTTCTGTCTCAAGGCTTTCCTGTTTTGCTACTAATTTTATCATGAAAGCTGGGTGATTATAGCTTTTCCTATGGTGTTTTGATATATTGTCTAGTTGTTTTCAGTTAATTGTCGTAGTGTCTGTCTACTACTGCATTTAGCAACTCAGATTATTTTCCTTTTCACAGATACCTCGATAACAGTTTTCTTGGTAATTTTTTTTTTCATTTATTTCAATAGGGGGCAGTAGAACTCTTTGCTTTACCTCATCTCTGGCATTCACAGTGTTACTTGAAATAACATTAAGAATTAATTGTGAAGTCAGTAGTTGTGGGAAATGTTGTGTTTACATTTCTAAACTGTATATAACAATACAGTTATCTTGTTTCCATCAACAAAATTAATGCCTATTAATCAGATATATACAGAACAAATAAATGAAATCATTATGATTTTAGCCTTGGATAATTTGTATAGGATCAGTTGCCAAGATGAAATTTATTATAAGGCTTTTTACACTACTGACTTTTTTGTTACATTCTGTTACTGTATTAATTTTTTTAAAGGAACAAAGAGAATAAAATAATCCCCATGCTAGTTAAATGGCTCCATTAGGTTGTAATATAACTAGGTCCAGACTAAAAATAGGCAGTTGAAATTTCTTTGTGTATAGAGAATAGCAGTTTTGTATGTAACAAGTGGTGATTTTAAATGACATAGACACTTGAACTTTGAACATCATAAACACTGAAATAATTCATTTTTTCTATTAATTTTTGCATTAGTGCATATCCCCCAGTACATTTCTCATCAAGACAGTCATGCTTTATTAATACAGTGATTCTGAAGTTTTTGTGATTTTTTTTAAAAGAAGGAATCCTTATGTTTCAATTGCAATGGGGATGAAATCACTTCCACAGGAGAACTTGCATTTATCTGAATGTTAAATTGGAATCTGCTGAGGTTGCAGAAGGTACTTCATGGATGGGTAATTATGGTTTCTAGCAGACTAGGTCTTTCAGTACTACTTTTCTGTTGTCTTCTTAAATCTTTAAAGGGACTCTTCTAGATCTGAATTGTTTGTATTATTCTTATTTTATAGATGGTGAAAGGGGGACACAGAGAGGTTTAATTATTTATGAGTTATGCTGCTGATAAAGAATAAAGAGGTAGGACTTGAAGCTGGGAAATTTTGAGTCCTAAGCTATATTCCTTGTAAGGATACCATATCATTTTATTAGTAACTTTGCAGTTGAACCTTTAATGTTTATGTATGTTTCAAAATGCTGAAAGTATCCAAAATGCACTGATAATTTTGTCGTTCATCTTCTTATTTAAATTGAAATAATTTTACACTTTCATTCTGTGAAAGACATTAATAAACACTTTCATGTAGTAAGTACAGTTGTCGTTTTTGAAGTTGTTGTGAGTTCAGTAGAGGCTTGGTAGAGGTCCATCTTGTGGTTAGGTTTATGCGCCGTCATTGATATTGATGCCTTAACAAAGAAAGAGACAAAATGTGATGTCTTAAGTATCATTAAAGAGAAAGTATATCCTTACATCTCTAACATTTTTCAGTCAGAGAAAAATATGATGTTCAAATCATGAGCACTTATAGATATAAAAATATCTTGATTTCCCGACACATTATGTTTGTATTGACTGATTCTGGAAGACCTTCAGATTTTTCTGAGCTATTCCTTTGAGCAGGTCTGAATTTCACAGACATGTTTTTATTCATCTATCTATATAGTGAATGCCTTTTTTTTTTAGCATACTGCCTCTAATAATAAAGTTTATTTTTCTCTATTAGAATTACTGTACATCTACAGCAGACATGGGGGATAATATATTTTTTAAAAGTTTCTTAAAGCCTCTCAGTGCCCACAATGCTGTTATGTTTTGCTGTGTGGTCTTCTGGTTATTTTCCCCTATATGTCTATTAACTTTTAAGTTGTTTTTAAAAAGTAACAATTTTTGTATTTGACCTAAGTGGCAAAAATTGAAGTTTTATTATTACTGTTAAATACTTGATATGGTTATGAGAAGTTAATCTCATTTATTATCCAGGTTTTCTTTTTTCCTTTTTAGTAAATAGCCATTCTTTTTTTCTACTTGGCGATCTGAAGTGACATTTTGTAAAGCCTTGAAATTTCTGTTCTGTGATTTAATTAGAAATTTTGTAAAGTGAACTTATCAATTTTCTGTCAACATATAAACTTCATTTGTGTTATTTGGAATGATTTTTCAGGATTCAGAAAATTTTTTAAGGTAGGTCAGTGGTTTTTCTTAAATGATGGATTAGTAATGATTTTCTTTTAAGAAATTTGTTGCTCTTTTTTGTTACCTAAGTTTTATATGTTTATTACAGAAAAATTAAAAGTTACAGAAATGTGGAAACAAAAGCTCAGCTTTACCATGAAAATAAAGCCAATCTGTTTGTTCTCTTTATTTGACAAGGTGTTTATTCTGTGCAGACTTTTTTTAGAGAGTCTGCTGATGACTTTTTGGTTTCATATATTTTTCTTCTTTAATTAACTATGTAACAAACGTTTCCTCTGTTAATTCTAACTTACTATTAATATATTTTAAATGTCTGCTTCTGTTTGGTTATGACATACTATGACTTCTATTCTTGCTAAGCTATGGGTTTGTTTCCAGTTTCCAAATTAGTTTCCCTAATTTTATGTTGATACTGGGATAAGACATTGTGTGTGCACATGTGTGTATGTATGTGTTTTATATATATATAAGTATATCAACACATACACATATGTAGTAAGTCCTCAGTAAGTATTCATGTGAATGATGGTTGGTTGAATGAATGAATGATTAATGAATGAATGTCCTTAGTATTTAGGATTATTCTCTAGGGGTATAATTACTAAGTGAAAGGGTCACCCCCCCCCTCAAAAAATAAAAGACTTTCTATAACCTGATAGTGGGCTTTTTATAATATTTTGGGAACATAAACAGGAAGTTAAAGGTTGTTTTCAAAAGATTTAAGAACTTCTTTATCTCCAAGATAGGTTCTTTGATAACTAGGTAGTTACTTCACATAATTTTAGGAGAAAAGCCTAGATATTTTTATAATATTATACAGTCCCTCTTTTATCATTTCTTTAGTCCATGTGTGTATAAAGAAACCTTTATGTGTTTTATTTTATTATAGGACAGTCTGTTCTCTCTCTCTCTCTTTTTTTTTTTTGGCAACGCATTTATTTATTCTATATACTTTCTTTTGAGAATCTTGTGATGACATTTTGATTTTATACATATTTTTTTCTCCATGTAACAACCCTTTTCTCCACTACTTTAAGCTTACTACCAGTATATTGCAGTGCTCCACAGTCTGACGGGGTACTCTGTCAGAACATGTAGGGGTGAGCTCATGGCTGCACATAACAGAGGCAATCTGCATGTGGGCATCACAGATCTGTTGGGGGAGGAACTGATGATGTAGCACAGAGAAGAATACAAATTCCTTGGAAAATGTGAGAAGATATGAGGCGCAGACCCAGACAAAAGAGTTGGGACATTCTTACTTGCTGTACTAGGAGAGCAGGTGAAGTGTGGACGGGGTGGAGAAGCCATTTGTAGAGAAGGCTTAAGTAGGTTGTTTTCATGGTGGGAAAAGTTGTGTCTGATTACTTCTATTTTCTCACTGTCTGTATTGGCTTGGGTATGTGAGTTAGTTACCATGGAAATTTGGAACGTGAACAAAGTAGGTGTTTAAGGCAATTTTACTGTACTGAACGGTGCTGTTGTCCAGTGAGGTAGGTGACATACATTTGCAATGAGAACGGTCGGAAGGTTGTACATTTTTCTTTTGTCGTTTTTAGTTGCTCTTGTGCATATGTGAAATAGCTGGATAGTTGGGTTTAAGAGGGTTTCATCTTGCCAGATATATCAAATGAAGGGAGAAAGAGATGAAGGGTTGGCTATATATAAAAGGGAGTGATTTTTGTGATTGCTCATAGAATTTAAATCGGGTCAGGTAGAAAGTGAGGATGTGGTGTTTTGGGCTGGGGTGTGATGGAAAAGGAGTAACTGACTGGAGGTAGAACTGGCATCATAGCATCGTAGCCATGACCTAGCGCATGTATGTGATTCAGAGGAGCTCAGCCAAACTCCTCTAAAGTTTCACCTTTGCTTCAGCTTGGAAACAGAGTGGTCTAGGTATATGGCGATTCCCTATCCTAGAGGTTCTCAGATTGTGACTGGCAGTTACGCCATGATAACTTGTTTCTTGGTTAATAATAAATGTAGCATCTGCTGGAAAATACTGGAGAACTTACAATGAGTCCCTATACCAATGATATTCTAGCCAGAAATCAGTTAAAATCTAAATTTTTGTATCTCATTTGAATGTCATTGGTGATTAGCTGAATCTATTATTCTGATTTTGAGACAGTTTATATATTTTATGTTCAAGACAAAGATGGCTGGCTTAAGTTTTTTCTTAAGGAAATTGCATTGTTGAATATTGAATTCAGTCCTAATAACTTTAGGAATAATGCAGTTGACTTTTTTATTTTAAAGATTTATTTATGCATTCAAGAACTGGGGTACAGGCCAGAGGTGTGGGGGGTGGGGGGATACACCAGAGACAGAGTGGGGAGCAGAACAGGCAAACTAATGAAGTACACTGCTCAGGGGAGCAGCCGGAAGACAGGAGAGGTCTGTTGTGCCCTGTGGGTCACCTCCTGGGCTGGGAATCGAACCTGTGTTGTAGTGGCCATGGACAGCTTCATAGCATTGTACTTTAACCTTTTGCGCCACCAGGGAAGGCCCTGACCTTTTTCTTTACTGGTCTCACTGAAATGAAAACTTGTGTATGTTTGTTGTATGTACAATACAGATGCTTCAGTGTATCTTTCATGGGTTATGAAGTTGTTTCTTTCAAAATATTTCTTTTATATAAGAATTATTTAAAGAAAATTAAAAGTATTCTACGAGGAGGAACTACTTTGAATATATTTTTCTTCTCTTAACAAATTATTGCATACTTTTGGCTTTTTTATGATATTGGAAAGAACAGAAACTTTTCTAATAAGATCACATAAAATTCTTTTTTTATTTTCAGCTGTCTTTAGTATCTGTGGTAAAAAGTTACCTAGTCTTTTAAGGGTCTCATGGCTGGCTGTAAAGTGCTTTTGGAATTTAATCATATCCTCCAGCCTTATATTTCCTTTTTTGGAAATGGGCCGTTCAGGAGGCCTACGGTTGCAAGTCTGATAGGTTGTTTCCGTGTTTGTGTTGAGCATCAGCTCAGTATTGTCAGCTCCACGTCTTCAGTCACTGCCCGGGTCGTAGTTGGAGGCCTGGACGAAGCTCTCAGCTAGGGCCTTGTCCAGGTAGTGTGCACGCAGCTGTCAGTGTCAGTCACGCTCACGTCCTGGGGAATGCTGTCACAGCAGTGGGGACTGTGGCTGGACAGCCAGCTGGAGCTGGGCGAGGAGCACAGCGTTAGCCTTATCTTCCCACTTATCCACCCCGACTACAAGCAGAATTAATCTAATCTGATTTTTACAGACGCCAAAAAAACTCGATTGCTTTGGGGGAAGTTTTGATCCTTTAGTCTAATTAATCAAATAATAGATTGTATACGATTTTTAAAATATCACATTCTATGGGATCAAAAATGGGGGAAGAAGGGAAGTGCACTGGACTATGGGGATGGCACACGGGTGATTTGGCTTCCCGTGGGAAGCCCACGGGATGACAACTGAGATGGAAAAAGGCACAAAATGATGTAAAAAGAAACTATTACATTATTTAAAAAAAATCACATTCTAAGTTTTTAGAAGTTGTTGGTATATCTGGAGTTTATATAAAACTTGCATATGCTCAATAACTGTGGTGTTATAGCATCAGTGAAATGATACAGTTTTGTTGTGGTTAGTTTGTCAAAACATACAGCATGTACTAGGCAAAGGTGAAATGTAATAGTAAGTGAATATACAGAAATGCTTGTTTACAAATTCATTTTTAGGGAATTTTTGTTCATCTCTTTTTTTAAATTCTTTTGTTCTTTTCTAAATTCACACAGCTATTTCATGTTATGGAAAACTCAGAATATGTAAGAAAACAGGATTCCCTTATAATTTATCTAAAGACAATGATGCTTTACTAGTATGGCTTTCCAAATAGTCCATGGTAAGCTAGTTTTTCTACCGTAGAACATTACATTGTAAAACATCTTTCATAGCAGTAAATAAATTTCTACTCCGCAATATCATTTTATTATCTTAATCATTATTTTTGAGCCATTACCTGACTCGTATAATCACTGCCAGTTCCATTCACTGTGTTGCAAATGGCAGAATTTCATCTTTTTTCCTCCCACTGAATATTCCACTGTATGTGTACCACTTCTTCTTAATCCATTTATCTGTTGTTGGGCATTTAAGCTATTTGCATAATTTGGCTATTGTTGCAGGAATGTGGGAGTGTGGATATTCCTTAAAATTAGTGCTTTTGCTTTCTTCTGATAGCTGCCGAGGAGCAGAAATGGGGACCATATGGTAGGTGTATTTTTAATATGTTTAGAAACCTTCACACTGTTTTCTTTGGGGCAGTTTACAATCTCACCAATAGTGTGCGATTATTCCTTTTTTCTGATCCCCTCACCAACAAATTATTAATTTTGGTCTTTATGATATGGAACGCTTTTGATGAGAGAGGAGGTAGCTCGTTGTGGTTTTTATTTCAGCAACATCTCTTTAAAGATGTTCCATTCACATATGGCATCTTCTTTTTTCTTTTTTGGGGTAAAACTAGTTCATTTTGCTAGTCATTTTTACTGTGGTACATCTGCTTTTAAAGCCATATGCAAACCTTTTGATAGATACTAACGTATTAGCTATTTTCAATGAGCAAAGTAGATCTTAGAAATGTTATCTTCCTGTTAGAGGAAATTCTGGCATCTGCTAAAGTCTTGACTCTTTGTTGAGAGGTAAACTCTTTTCTAGAGGGTGATATGTTTGAACATATAGTTAGGAATGTCTGTTTTTTAAATTGCGTATGTGTTTGTTCATTCGTGAGTTTCTCAAATGAAAAGGACTTGCTTCCTCCTTCTCTCCCTCTCCTTCTGTCTCTTCCTTTCGTCTGTATAATGGAGCAGAAAAGCAGTTATTTAGATATCCCATTTATCTCTAGGTATTCCAACTCACTCATCCTAAAAGGATGCTTTTACCCCAACTTAAGATGTGATCACTTCTTTGATAATAAGGGCAATATGATAAAAAACCCAAAGTAACTTTTGTCTAAGTTATAGTACAATGGAATAAGCCTTCTTTTCCAGCAAAAAGAAATTTCAGGTAAATTTGGCTATAAACTCTTGGATATGACCCAAAGGCATGAACAACAACAAAACAGATAAATTGGACTTTAAAATTTTCAAAATTCACAGGTTTTGCACAGAGACATGAAGAGTAAAGATAGCATAAAAAGGGGTGCAAAATATTACAAATCATATATCTCCTCAGGGATTTGTATCTAGATATATAAAGAACTCAACAACGAGAAGTCACACAACTCACATAAAAAAACGGGCAAAGGGTTTGGCTGGACGTTTCTTCAATGAAATATATAAATGACAGGCAGGCATAGGAAAAGATACTGGGCCCTCCCTGGTGGCGCAGTGGGTTAAAGCATAGCCCTATGAAGCTAGCCACAGCCATTTCAGCACGAGTTCAATCCCCTGGCAGGGAACTGGCCCACATGGTGCAGCAGACCTCTCCTGACCCGCCTGCTGCTCCCCTCAGCAGTGTACTTTGTCATATGGTCTGTTCTGCTCCCCACTCTGTCTGGTGAATCCTCTCACCACCCCTGCACCTCAGACCTGTACCCCAGTCCTATGTGTATGAATAAATCTTTTACGAAAAAAATATTTGTCGCTACTTGATAGGGAACTACAAATCAAGATTAGCTACCACTTCACATTAGCATGGCTATAACTATAAACACACACACACAAAGATAGCAATGGAGACATTTAATTAGGACTCTCATACTTTGCTGGTAGAAATGTTAAGTGGTTCAGCCTCTGTGAGAAATAGTTTGCCCTTTCCTCAAAATTCAAACAATCTTCACGTGACTCTGTAATTTTAATTCCTTGATCTATACCCTTAAGAATTGAAAACAGGGACAAGTACATGCACATGCATGTTTGTGTCAGTACTAGTCACAGTCACCAAAAGGTCCGTCAGTGGATAAATAATTAATGGTTCATATGTACCCACACATCATACATATCCATACAGCAGATTATTACTGAGCCATCAAAAGGAATGATGTACTGATAGGTGCTACAATGTGGATGAACCACACAGATAACTCATTTTTGCTTAGGCAAAGAAGTCACATGCAAGATCACATACTACATATTTCCATTTATATAATGTCCAGTTTAGGACATTGAGGAAAGGGCGTGCAGGAGGTTATAGGTTTCTTTTTGGGGTGATGACATTGCTCTGGACTCAGTGAGTCATAGCATTGTGAATGTATGGAAGGCATCCACTTGTACATTGAAAATATACAATCGGGGGAGCGGGAGGGGGGTTATGAATATGGGAGAGACAGACCGTAGGAACATTGCAACCCTCTCAGTTTACTAATGAGATAAGGGAGACCCGGGAGGTTAAATGATTTGTCAGTTAGTATTAGCAGAGCCAGATGAGACCCTAGTCACTCCTAATGGCAGGATTTATATTCAGGGTGGGAAGACTGACTTTTAAAATCTTCGACCTTATGCAGGAGTCTAAATATTTCTGTGGCACATTTACCAGTTTGCATCTGTGTCTAGTTATACTTGCCTCCTGGAACTATTGATGGAATTAAAGGAGAGGATGTCTGTGAACTGCTTGTAACGAGTCTCACGTAGCAGGCACTTGGTGCTAATTCACTTGGAATTTGGGATGGTGGCATTGAACATTGTGTTAGGAATGTAAGTTCCCTTGGACAGTATAGGAATATAGGATCTTTGAAGAATAGCTGAGTCCTGGCTTGGTGAGCAAAATAGGCTGTTCGCTTAAAACAATGGTTCAGTTTTAAACTAGTGTCTTTTGTAACTGGTCTGTTAAAACTGATATTGAATTATCTATGGACTTCTTTTTTTTTTTTATAACAAATCATTGTTCCTTTTCTCTTAATCAGTAGAAATGACTCCCGAATGAATATAGAGCAAGAGTACCACTTTCTTAATTACTAATATTGCATTGTAGGCCACTTGAACTCCCTGTGGGAATTTTTTTTTTGTTCCACTCACAGTGACCTTTCATGGAGTGTGTGCTCTGGAAGAGCAAATCCACAGCCAGCATTATGGCAGCGTGCCAATTACAAATCTAATTTTCTATTATATTAAACTAGCTCTGCTTTTATATGCCATTCTCATTTATAAGACTTGGTATTTACTTAGTAGCTTTCAGCTACAGGACTCAAAACTCTACAAATATTGAACTTTAAAATATTCCTTTGAGGCAGGCACGCCATAATCATCCTATTTGTTACAAAAGGAGGGTCTTGTTAATACTATAAGACTCTAAGAGAAGAAAAGTTAATAAAAATGTTACTGTCTATAGGATGGTCCTTTTTTTTTTTTTTTAAAGATTTATTTATTTATTCATACAGAACTGGGGTACAGGCCAGAGAAGTGGAGAGTGAGAGGATTCACCAGAGACAGAGTGGGGAGCAGAACAGGCAGATCGACGAAGTACACTGCTGAGGGGAGCAGTGGGCAGGTCAGGAGAGGTCTGCCCCGCCATGTAGTAACCTCCGGGGCAGGCAGGGATCGAACTCATGCGCAAGTGGCTTAAGCTTCTTAGTGCTGTGCTTTAAACCACTGCGCCACCAGGGAGGGCCAGGATGGTCCTTTTTTAATATGAAGCCAAAAATTGCTCTGCCTCTGTGTAAATGGTGGTCAGATTTTCATCCCAATTTTAATATGGGTATTTCCTTTCCATCCGTGATGTAATATTAACTTACTTTGGTTCTAGAGTTTAAGAAAATAGGGACGTTGTAATGTGTACCAAAAGCAGTTTGACTGAACTCTTTGAACTGTCAATCTTTTGCTATAGATAGATGAGTAGAATAATAACAATAGATTTCTTAACTTTGATGTATTGAATATTCAGTTAACATCACATAAGAGTGTCCTCAGGTATTTTAGATTGGCCTGTAGTGATGGCTATTTCACAGTAGGGATGCTGCCACCTTAGTGCAGTTACGCCTTTCTCGAGCGGTACACATGCCTTTTGTGAATAAAATATCACCTACTGTTCTGTACGTGTTTCTAGAATCTCCCTCAGTGCACACACTGACAGGAAACACTTTCCCATTTCCCAGCTCGTATACACTCCAGGACTTATACTCATCTGGTGTTATTTAATTATGTTATAGTGGAATTTATAGAAGTGGGTCATGGTGAAATTGATGTGAATGGAATCGCATGTCATGCACTGTATTAACTGAAGTCCTGTGTTGTTCATGCCTTGTTCCTCTTCTGTTTTACTTATTCACGCCAGCAGAACCTGCAGATCCTCATTTCTTATAATTCAGTATTAGTACTGTATTCACTAAGAAAGCTTTCTGCCCATTACCACTCTTCTACAACCTATGGGATCAGTTCATGATAAACCAGTGGGTTTACCTGTCTTCTATTTGTATATTCTTGTAGAAATCTTATAAACTTTCTGTGTGTCCCAGTGAAAACAGGAGGGGATAAGATATAACTGGTGTAGGTGTTAACTTTTAAATTGCAATACTGACCTGGTTAGTGTCGGTTTGAAGAATTCTAATTTTAGTTTCGCTTTTTCTCCAAATATGTTGAGTCTGATTATGTTGTGACCAGCCAAGTTATTTTAATTGTGCTTAGATCCAGACATGACCATCTCCCGTGGTTTCCATTTTTGGAAGCTCTGTTTATATTGTTTTACACAGTAGAGGTCTGTCTTTTTATTAGGAGCTTTAATATATTAGCTTTTTTGCTTTTTTTAGTCACTAAGACATATTACATTCACTAATATAAGATAAAGTTCTGACCTTAAAACTTAGCTATTTCGGCCCTCCCTGGTGGCGCAGCGGGTTAAAGCACAGCAGTGAGAATCTGAAGCCACTTCCGCATGAGTTCGATTCCCGCCTGCCGCCTGCCCCGGAGGAGACCACATGGCGAGCCAGACCTCTCCTGACCCGCCCGCTGCTTCCCTCAGCAGTGTACTTTGTCAATCTGCCTGTTCTGCTCCCCACTATGTCTCTGGTGAAGCCTCTCACCGCCCCTGAGCCTCTGGCCTGTACCCCAGTTCTGTATGCACAAATAAATAATCTTTAAAAAAAAAAAACTTAGCTATTTCACAAGGCTTTTCTGAAAATGAAATATGATCAAAAATGTAAAAATGCTTATTACACTGCAATTTTAGCATACCTATCCCTTCAACTGTTTTCTGCCAACTGCTCATTCCCTAAGAGGAATGGTACCATATTCCCTAAGAGGTCTTTTCAGGCTAGGGCAGGAGAAGCATCATGGCCCACTGTTCATAATGTCATTCATTGTTGAGTCTTGCCAAAACTGGAACTAACTGCAAATGCAGAAAGCACAAACAAGGCAATTCTTTTGTCATCTTTTAAAATAGTTTTTGTAAGAACTTTATGGTAAATTACTTATCAGCAATCGGCAGAAAATGTCTGAGGGGGTAGATATGCTAAAAGGCTTTGCCAACTTTGATGCTAGAGATCCTCTTTTCTTTGAACATCGAGGCAAAGTCAGAAAAGAGCATTATCTAAACATTCAGGTAAAAAGTGTTTGTCTTCAGAGAGAATGTCAGTTTTAGGGGTACTAGAAGATAAGCAATGTGGAAAGAAAACCTGTTACATTTGGAAATATGAAATCAAAAAATAGATTCTGTTACAACATTTTGGAGGAAGTATACAAATCACCAGGTAAGGATATTAATTATTATTGGAAAAGTGCATATAAAGTAGAAATTGGGGCCTAGAGGCATCCTAATTTCATATTTGTAATAAAGATAGGAAAGATTAAATGAAGTGTTCATATTTTGAATTTCTAAGTAGAGAAAGGTTATTTTTCTATGAATGCATATATTTATACAAATCAACTACCAACTTGTTTCTTGAGTGGTTATTTAAATACTGCAGAAATTTCATCGGAATTAGTTAGTTTTAGCAGCATGTAGTATCAATAATTATAATGTAAACTCAGCGTGATATTGGATCTTTTAAAACTATTTCGTGAAATTTGCTCAGTGCAATTTTATCCAAATGGGAAGTGACATTGGATTTTTTTTAGCAATATCAGTCACAGTGGTGTCCTGTGAAAGAAGCTTCAGTAAAACTAAAGATATTTTAAAATTATTTAATGTTCGCACTTGGTCAAGAGAAATTAACCCGTAGTTCCCTCAGTTTCAGAGGACAGAAGCGGGCCCTCCCTGGTGGGCAGCGGGTTAAAGCACAGCATTATGAAGCTAGCCACAGCCAGGGAGTGACCCACATGGCGCGGCAGACCTCTCCTGACCTGCCCGCTGCTCCCCTCAGCAGTGTACTTCATCAGCCGGCCTGTTCAGCTTCTGCTCTGTCTCTGGTGAATGCTTTCGTTGCCCCTGCACCTCTGGCCTGTACCCCCGTTCTGTATGCAGAAATAAATAATTCTATACAGATTTAAAAAAAGAAAAGAAAGAAGCAGTGAAGTAGATTTAAAAAATAAAATGAGTTTGCATCAATTAAGAGCAGAAGGGAAATTGACAGAAAATTCTGTTGTTGATATAAATAAAGACTTAAACTTAACATTCTGGGGAAATATTAACCATTAAAGTATGCATTAAAAGTTGGAAGTGGGGCATATGTCTTTCTTTTTGCCTCAAGTTCCAGGACTAATGAGAACATTGCAATAGCACATTGCCATTTCTCCCCTTATGGCTTTTGTTATTGTTGTCATACCTTTTCCTTCCATTTGTTATAAAACTCACACTTTATTTTTATTTTTGTGTACATGATTAATTAAAGTCTCCAATCAGTCCCTTTCAGAAAGGGAGGTTATCCAGGTAGGCCTAACCAAGTCAGGCATGCCCTTTAAAAGCACTGCACTATGAAGCTTAAGCCACTTCTGCATGAGTTCGATCCCCGCCTGCCCCGGAGGTGACCACATGGCACTGCAGACCTCTCCTGACCCGCCCGCTGCTCCCCTCAGCAGTGTACTTCGTCAGTCAGCCTGTTCTGCTTCCTGCTCTGTCTCTGGTGAACCCTCTCACGCTCCGCATCTCTGGCCTGTACCCCAGTTCTGTATGAAAAAATAAATCTTTGTCCTCCCACGTGTGCAAAGGACTCACAGGCTGCTGCCTTGAAGATAAAGGAGTCAGGGATAGTGACCACTAGGGTCAGAATGACCCGTCCGCACAGCGTATAAGCGTAGCCCACTGACCACCAGCGGCAGACTAGATCCGCCCCACTGCAAGCCACTAAATTAGTGGTAACTGGTTATGCAGCAATAAAAAAACAAACAAACAAACAAAAAACATAGCATGTTTTGCTTATCAGAACATTTCTACGAGGCCCTCTACTAGGTTTTAGATCTTTGTGACGTCTGAACATAAAGATTGACAGGTCCACGCTGGTTTGACCTGTACCCGGAAGCCATTTCCTAATGAGAAGGATTTCGTCATCAAGGTGCTGGCTACATTGCCTGGTGTTATTGTTTAAGCCAGCAAATCCTTGCTCCTCTACAGCTGACAGTTCATTCTGGAGCTCATCTGTTTGCCCTCACGTCTTAGGCAGGGGGAGAACCCAGGGGTACGTGCAGTCACTGAGTTCATTAGGAACTTTTCTTATTTTCATGTTTCTGCCAACTGCAGTGTTTCCCAACTTTCCTCCACAATGAACTAAGGATACTCTCCAGTAATATTTCCTCACTTTTTCTTAAACCATCACCAGATACGCTTCTGCCATTTGGCTTTACTACACGAGTTTCAGAGCTCTTTAGACTTCAATAGTCTCTGCCTGGTCCCATTGCCAAGGGCAGCAAGGATTACATCACAGTTTTGTGACTTAGCTTCAGAAGTCACTTCGCATGATGTCTGTTGTCCTGTATGCAGTCACAAAAATCTGCTGGGTTCATGGGGGGAGATGGGGAGGATTGACCCTATTTCTCTATAGGAAAGGTGCTAAAAGCCACATTTTAAAAGGTTCGTATGGGAGAATAGACATTGTATTTGTATTTGGAGAATTAAGTCTACAGATCTCAAGGGTATAGCTTGTAATTTAAAGTGGCTTTTTGTCTGATTTGTAATGGTCTTTCAAAGTAAAATGCTACTAACCCTGTAGCCCATTTTACAATTACAGATTCATAGGAAAATTGAAAGTTTCACTTATAGTATATCCAGAACTAACATTAGCCAACTGGTACATTCTAAACTTAAGTAATTCAAGCAGATTTTTTTTCCTTGTTTAATGAGTTTTCACTTTAAAAAAAGTCTTAATTGAAACAATCTGTAACCCCCTTTTATGCTTTTTGTTAGGTTTTTAAAAACTGAGCAATAGCATACAAAGTAGACAAATGTGGATTATGATTTATGATTTTCTAGCATTTGTTTTAAAGCATTGCCTTTTTTTTTCTTTAAGAGCACGTTCTAATGGCAGTGAGATAGGATATAGCCTGTTTCTGTTTTACTTGTGTCTTATTGTAAATCAAGTTGATAATCCACGGGGGGCATCACCCCATCCTCGTGGGGCATCACTTCTTATGGACCCTCATCTCCAGTGTTTCCCTAGTGGCAAAGACCAATTCGTGCTTTCAGTTGTAGCAGGTAAGAGGACATCCCACTCAAATACTTTTCATTACAGTAAACATTCATGCAAAATTTCTGAAGAACCACAAATGATGGAGTAGTAATTTATCAGAACTTTTTGATTGCTACTAAGCACAAATCTCTGCAAACTATTACTGAAAGTGCATGGTGCTCCTGACAGGCAGCGACTGTTCTAGATTTTCTAGAAGGATGAAGTCAACAGTGAACCCTGTTTTCCCCCTTTAACAAGAATGACAGAGTAAATAAATGTTTGCTTACATGAGTTGAATAAAATCTCAGTATAGCATATTATTATTATTATTTTAAGATTTATTTATGCATACAGAACTGGGGTATAGGCCAGAGGTGCAGGGGGTGAGAGGCTTCACCAGAGACAGAGTGGGGAACAGAACAGGCAGATGGACGAAGTACACTGCTGAGGGGAGCAGCGGGCGGGTCAGGAGAGGTCTGCCGCGCCCCTCCAGGGTGGGGATCCAACTCAAACTGAAGAGACTTTACTTTCTGAGTACTGTGCTTTAACCTTCTGCGCCACCAGGGAGGGTCACAGCATATTATTTTAAGAATAGTTCTATTACTTTTTTTTTTTTTTACTACGCAGTCTTACCTGTGATCTTACATATGCTAAATTGTGTCCATAGAGAAAGGACATAAAAATTGTACAGTAACCAGAAGCTCACATCTCTATAACTATGACCCAGATAAATATATAAAACTTTGCCATCCTGCCACAATTCTTGTGAGACATTAGCACAATACTTTACATCTTTCCCTTCGATTTGGCCTACAGTTCTAGAACATAGTGTATTCGGAGATTGTCTTGCCCCTTGGGACGCTGGACCTGAGAAATGTTTGAGTCTTTCACCTCAGCAAGTAAGTAACTTTCTCTGAGTTCGTGCAGGCAGCACAATTTGGTCAGTTTGTTTTGTTACTATAGAACAGGGGTTCCTACTTTTTCAGGCTCCCTTTCAAATAGCAGGCTACTTAAGGATGACTGTTCTGTGCAGTGACTGGATCTCGGCTCCTATTTATCTTCATTCTATAAAAGAACAACTGAGCAAGATCATCTGTCTAGTAAGATACTGAGCTGAGATTTTCAAACCCAGATATGTCTGGCTCCAATGTAATAAAAACTTCAGTGAATAACTCTCCTGAGTTAGAGATAAAAATGACTTCAGCAGTTGACTTTCTGTCTAAAGTGGGGGAAGGAGGGAAGGTCAGGGATGAGGGTATGAAATCTGCAAAGTATTGATGCTGAACAATCAATAATTTCTGTCAGTTTCAACTGTTGAAGAATGTCAAGAGTCAGAACTTGAAGATGCAAATCAAATCATAGTTTTTATGTTTTGGGAATATATAGTTGTATATTTCTGTTAAAATGTGCATTGTAAAGAAAGTATAAATATTTGAAATTTATTATGTGCCAAGCTCTGTGCTGGGTGCTGAGTGAATAAAAATTAGAATTAATTTGCCTCCTCAGGATAAAAATCAGTAATACAAGATGAGAAGACTTGGAAACAGTACAGATATTTGGAAAATATGCTAAACACCTAAATATTCTTGGTGTCCAAAATCTGGGCTACTTTTAGATGGCATTGAATTATGAAAGCTTGGGTCTCCTTGGTGGCACAGGGGTTAAGCCTCAGCACTGTTAAGCTGTAGCCAGCCACTGCAGCCTGAGTTCAATCCCCAGCTGAGGAGCTAACCTACATGGCACAGCAGACCTCTCTGATCTCACCTGCTGCTCCCCTCAGCACTATACTTCATTATTCTGCCTGTCCTGCTCCCCACTCTGTCTCTGGTGATTCCTCTCATCCTCTGCACCTCTGACCTGCACCCCAGTTCTTGTATGCATAAATAAGTAAGAATAAATCTTTTAAAAAAGGAATTATGAAGGCTTATGCATTGTGCAGTGTGAACATACAGTATGTGGGCTTGATCTTGTCTAGATCCATTGAGAAGACTGAACAGAGAAACAGACACTTGAATTAGATCTTTCAAAGTAAAGGAAAGAAGGAATGAATCATCTGAGTGAGGGCAAGAGTACATACAGTAACTACATTGAGCAAGCTTAAACCTAAATATATTGTCCAAAAAGATCATAATTCACCTCCCTCACAGTAGAAAGCCTTTCATTTATAGTATGAGGAGCTTGATCCATGAACATTGTATTGTGTCCTTAAAGGGAGTCAGTGACAGAATCAGGAGCACTATTTTTTTTTTAATCTTTGAGCATTATATTACCTAAGTGTACCACATTAAGTATAGTAGGTCATTCGGAGTACTGTTTAGCCCTCAAAAGGGTGACTTTTCCAAGTGTATTTTGGTCTACAAAAATTATTTCATAAAACTTTATTTCCAGGTGATCATTTAGATGCTTTCGATGACCAGGGAGTATGGTCCTCTCTTAAAGACTTTTGAGTACAATTTAGGATAGAATAATGGTGCATCAGAGATTGGAGGCCATAGGTATCTAGTGTGGTACTGACCACCTAGATACCACCAGTGGCAGTGGGTTACAGAGGGCAGTCCTGAGGGTGCTTGGGCAGCAGACGGTGGCTTGGATTTTGCCTCTCGATTCTTCTCCCATGGCCCTTGACTTTATCCTCCAAAATTAAGGCTAGAGATGTGAAAGGGACCTCTGTGCGTAGTTAGATGTGCCTGAGGATTGCTAGAACTTTTACTCTTGGTCCCTGTGTTGAAGATCAACGGTGGCATTTTTTTTAAAATGTAAATTTAGTATGAGAATGTAGCTCTGATTTATTGATATTGTAACACTTTTCTGGCATTGGCAATAAGCCAGTACATTCCTTGTGTATTGACCTTCAGATACTAATTTAGCATCCTCATAGCAGAAGCTGCACCAAAAATGTGAGGAAAATCAAGTCTTGCTCTTTTTTTTTTTTTTTTAGATTTATTTATTTATTTATGCACACAGAACTGAGGTACAAGCCAGAGGTGCAGGGGCGGTGAGAGGATTCACCAGAGACAGAGTGGGGAGCAGAACAGGCAGATTGAGAAGTACAGTGCTGAGGGGAGCAGCGGGCAGCTCAGGAGAGGTCTGCTGTGCCATGTGGGTCACCTCCAGGGGGGGATCAAACTTGCACTCAAATGGCTGCAGCCAGCTTGCAGTGCTGCGTCCTAACCCGTTGTGCCACCAGGGAGGGCCTCAAGTCTTGCTCTTTTTAATTAATTTAATTAAATGTGATAGATAAGAGCAGAAGGATAAGAGAGCACCTGAAGATGGCTGGGTCTCGGAGGTACAAGGTATTAGAGCTGTACTCTCCTGTGGCTCTTCGATGTATTAGATACAAAGATTTTGAATTTGGAGGAAAAACCTACAGCAGACTATTACCTGCGAATACACATAGTGATTCCATAGAAATGGTCATACTGGAAATAATACCAGAAGTTCCTTATCTTACTTTTAAGCCTCTCTCTTCTCAGAGCCTTGGCACTTAAAACTTAGAGATAACCATGTCCTTGGTCAGGGTGGTGGGCACCCTGCCACCTCACCTTTGTACTGAAATTAGGAAGAGGATGTAGGATGGCGCTTACTGCTTTGCTCTTACTGGAAGCCCTTTCAGAGTGTCTGCCACTTAGCTGTGGAAGGACCTGGCTGGCCGGTGGAAACATCAGTGTAAGGTGGTCCACTATTGTTTCTTTCAGAAGACTTGTTTTTCGTTCTGAGATTATAGTCATCCCTTTGTAGTCAAGGGACATTGATTCTAGAACCCACTGTGGATACTGAAATTCATGGATGCATAAGTCCTTTTTATAAAAAAGGTGGAGTGTTTGAATATGACCTTACAAATATTCTCTTGTATACTTTAAGTCACCTCTAGATACTTAAATATCTAATACAATCTGAGTGCCGTGTATGTAGTTACATGGTATTGTTCAGGGACTGATAACAAAAATAAAAGTTTGCGCAGGTTTTGTAGAGA
>NW_004567122.1:12308188-12308843 GCF_000260355.1 Condylura cristata
TACTGTGCCTAATTTGTAAAGTAAAATTTATCATGAGTATGCATGTATAGGAAAATGCTTAGTGTCTGTATGGTTTAGTACTGTCATGGTTTCAGGTGTCCACTTGGGGTCTTAGATTATATCCCTTGGAAAAAGAGGGGACCACTACAATCAAAACCAGATCCCAAGAGAAATAGTATAGTTTTTGTTGCAATTATTTATGACAAAGACAACTTTATTAGAATCCAGTGCATTTTAAGTATTTTACTTTAACCTCTCTTGCTTCCTATGAAACATTTTAAACCACATTCTTACAAAGTAGGAGTTTTATAACAGAGCGATTTCCCCGAGGTCACCTCACTCACCTTATAATCACAAGTAGAATCTATCTAGTCACTAACTCCTTGCTTGTTGTGCTACCTGGTGACTGCAGTTGTTGCCATGGTGGCTGGATAAAACCAGCCAGAGGAGATCTTTCTTGTGCAGATGGTTGGACTAGATGACCCAGATGCTTTGTTCCAGGTTTATGAGCAACTACATTTTTTTTTTATCTACATATTTTACAGAATCCTTTTTAAATTGCTTTAAACACCTGGAGATTTCCATGTAAAGTAATTTAACTGGATAAGCATATGCAAATCAACTGTCATTTAGTGACATATATTATATATATCTT
>NW_004567122.1:12309298-12316145 GCF_000260355.1 Condylura cristata
AAGTACACTGCTGAGGGGAGCAGCAGGTAGATCAAGAGAGGTCTGCCACACCATGTGGGTCACCTCTGGGGCCGGGATCGAACCAGCACTGAAGCGGCTGCAGGTCTCTTTCAGGGCCCACCTTAACCTGCCGTGCCACCAGGGAAGGCCCCAGACATTGTTTCTACAATACTGATAAGAAAAAAAAAAATGGAAACCTGCATGAAATACTGTGATTGGAGGACCTGGTGTCATTTTCTGTCATTTTATCATTAGTTTCCAATAACCTGTCGAGGGCATGAATGAGGTTATTGGCGGAGGCAACCCAGCCCAGGCGGCCTGAGTGGGGTATGCATACTCATTAGTCTCCATAATTGAGCTTGGGTAATTTAAAACTAATTTTGGTTGTAGGCTTTTAAAATCTAGACCATAGAATAGTATCAGAGCAGCAGAAGTGTGCACCATGATGTCTGAATGGATGGCTTATAGGCTGCCTTGTCTTGCCAGGATTGTGAGACAATGACACATGTCGTCATTGCTGTCCTGTTTTCATACAGAGGATGCATGACAGGATCTTCTTTGGAGGAACAATTTTGGAGCTATTTTGATGCAGCAGTACCCTTCCCCCCAAATAAATCTAATATTCCAAGTCATTCTCAATCTCTCTACACACAACACACACACACATACTCAAACAAAGATGAAAAGATGAAACTATGCTTTCTGGGTAAACTGGCATGCGGACCCAGCCTGCTAGTAGTCTGGCCTCCTCACCTGGCCAGGGGCTAGTGATAGAGCCCGGTCTGTCTCTTTCGTGCTCTTCTTGCCACCTGGAGGCTCCTGACTACTTCTTGAGAGAGTCAAGCAAGAAAAGAGGAGTATTTGGACTGAAAGAATAAACGAATGGGTAATAATTATTTACCTTAGTGAAAAAGGTTTAAATAATATAGCCGTTAACTAGACATATGTAATATGTGATTTTTTTTTTTAAAGATTTATTTGTGCATACAGAACTGGGGTACAGGCCAGAGGTGCAGGGGCGGTGAGAGGATTCACCAGAGACAGTGTGGGGAGCAGAACAGGCAGATCGATGAAGTACACTGCTGAGGGGAGCAGCGGGCGGGTCAGGAGAGGTTTGCCATGCCATGTGGTCACCTCCGGGGCAGGCGGGAATCGAACTCATGCGGAAGCGTATGTGATATTTTTAATATTAAAAGACAAAACATTTGTTAATACGTAATGTCTAGATTTGCTTGGATATTTTTTAAAGCTTCTTAAAATTTACTTTTAAATATTGGTATTTTCTCCTTGAAAAGATTTTAAAATTAAAAAACAAAACAAAACCTTCAAAGCAGTATGAGGAAATTATGTTGATTATTTGTTAATAGTTTAGTTATGTTTGGATGTGTTCTGTGTCATTACATTCTTGAATTAGTAAGAGATTACTCTTTTTGTTACCATGTAAAGTACCAATTGATGAAATTTTACTTACAATCCATTTTTTAAAGATAGTATACTTTCTATGTTTTCTTTAGAAGAGGAAATGATGTATTTATTTTCATTCAAAAACTGAATGATGTGCAAAGAAAAAACCACCCAAGTTCCATTTGAATGAAATTTATGTCTAAGTTTTGAAATATATCTGGTTTGAGTAAATAAATACACTTTCCCCCTTTCTGCATTGAAGCTATGGATTTATGAACGTATCTGTGTAAATGGACACACATACACAGGGGTGGCTGAGGTGAATTTGTGTAATTATTTTCTCTAACCAATAGAAACAAACTGAATTAGCTTCTGTGTTGAATTATGGGTTGATACTCCCCTTACCTTCAAGTGTGAATGACTGACTGCTATTTGTCCAAAGATTTGGATAGATACATGATGAAATTTTCTTAATTTTAAAAGAAGTCCTCCTAGCACCCATGCCTGTATTATCAAAGCTTCATACCATTTCTACTAATGAAATCAACATTAATTATAAAAACTGTCATGCTTGACAAATGGCCCCATTTATCTTTATTTCAAGGAAGCTGTGGGATACTTTATTTTTTTACTCATAATATGGGAAGGCATAAAACAAAGATTATGGTTCTGGGCTTTATTGCTTAGTAATTCAAGACTATTTCATAATGGGGGGGGAAGTATTTTCTTTTATGAAGGGGTTTTGTTGTGTAGCTCAAGTAGAATACTTTTTATATGGTCACTTAATACGTTATAATGTGCTCTTGGCAAAGTCGAATGAATAGGGCCTATTGTCTGAACCCTGCTTAAAGGTTGAGCTCAATTTAAAATGCTTAGAGGCTTCAGTAATGTATCATTTAAAGACCTGGAAGTAAAGAAAATGCTTTGTGCTCTGAGAGTTTTCTGGTCTGTACACAGAATGAGGCAGGGTATGAGAAGTCACTGGCGGAGCCAATGTCTCTCACAGCCTGCAGCTTGTAGCTTTGCCAGGTGTTAAAACCTCTAAGGAAAGCATGTTCAGAGACTCTAAGTCAGAGTCTCTGAAACATCGGCCAGATCTGGCCACTCACAAGGTCAAGAATTGAAACACAGAAAAATCTGACTATCTGTTCTCATTGTTCAGGGAGCACCTGTGGTGAGAAGGGTGTTTTAGAGTATTAAAATTTCCTGTTCAGGGGGAAAAATAATAATAATGAACAACTATATACCAGAGACATTTTACAGGGGTGGAGTGGGGAATGGGATAAAAAATTGGGGAGATGGGGTGCACTGGACTATGATGATGGCACATGGGTGATTTGGTGATGGGAAGTCCATGGGGATTACAGCTAAGATTGGAAAAGGCACAAAATGATGTAAAAAATAAACTATTATATTAAAAACATATATCCTGTTCATCAGACTCTGCTGGTTTTGGTTAATGACTCCAAGCACATTTCGAGCAAGGAGTACAGTTGACGATGTTATATTTTGGGAATTATGTCTTGTTATTGTAAATTGGTAATTAGTCCCTTTCCCAGGTGTTACATCTGGTGTATGAGTCTGACATCTCCATCAGGAAATACCAGACTGTGTGGCTTAAGAACTCGATACTTTTCCTCACAGTTCTAGAGGCTCAGAAGTTCAAGATAAAAGTGCCAGGAAACTCACCCTGTGGTGAGGGCTATCGCATGACCTTCCACGGCTGTGTCCTGAAGCAGAGCAGGCAGGCTTTCTGGTGCCTCTTGTTATGAAAACACCAAACCCATATGGCCTTGTTTTACCTTAACTACTACCTCAGGGGCCCCATCCAAATACATCTGTGCCGGAGGTTAGGGCTTCAGTAGGTGAGGGGGGTGGGTATGTGGCGCGTGTGTGCATGTATTTAGTTCACAGGCCCAAATCAAGGACTGCAGCCATGGGGATATTTTATAATATCTTTATAAATATATTTATTTTATAATATATTGTGCCAGCAGGGGTGAGGACTATCCCCTGAGAGCTTCGGATGATGTGTTGCCACCACAGTCTACTCACAAACAAGGCAAGATCCCCCCAAACTTAATTAGGTCAAAAAAATGTAAGGTTGCTGCCTCTTGTGGAGCAGAGGCCGGGTCACTAAGTGTTAGGGTCTACATTACTACGTGAGAAAGAGATTGCACCGATAAGAAAAATTAATTATTGTGAAGAAATTTAGGTCGTCACCAAAGCTATGAAGGATTAGAGAAGTTTATGTGGGGGGGGGGTTACTACTGACATTCACAGAAATTAACACATTAGAAAGTCAAGTTAGAAAGCATTAAAATTCAAGCCAACTGGGAAAAGGAAGATGCCTAGAAGGTAGGTGAAAACAGTAAATTAATACATAATGATAGAGAGATTCGTGGTGAGCAAGGTCATTGGCTTATCAGAGAATGCAGAAAATAATTGCCATGTACACAGAATATCTAACATGGTAGTTGAAATATGAAGCATTTGTATTTATAGGGGATGCTAAAGGGACAATTCCAGAATTGAAAAGCAATATCAGTTTCTGGAGGATCTAAATTCTAAAGATCTTAGTATTAGTATTCTCCTTGAGAATAAAATTTAAACGCCTGAAGTTGTTTAGCAGATCTGGGTTTAGCTAGCTTGTGCCTTAGAATTTCAATGATCACATAAAATGTAAAAACCAAACATCAGTCTCGTTTTTATTTATTTTTAATTTTTTTAAGATTTATTTATTTGTGCATACAGAACTGGGGTACAAGTCAGAGGTATATGGGCAGTGAGAGGATTCACCAGAGATAGAGTGGGGAGCAGAACAGGCAGATCGACGAAGTACACTGCTGAGGGGAGCAGCGGGCGGGTCAGGAGAGGTCTGCTGAGCCATGTGGTCACCTCCAGGCGGGGATCAAACTCATGCTGAAGTGGCTTTAGCTTTTCAGTGCTGTGCTTTAACCCATTGCGCCACTAGGGAGGACCTTTTTTTTTTTAATGTAGCAGTCTTCGGTTCTCCACGGGTCTGCTAGAAGGAATTATATAATCCATATCCTTATGAAAGTGAATGATGGGCTGCCTTGAAATTAATTAGGGTAAAGACTGCCTGAGTAATGTTCAGTTTAAACTTGTGACTTTATTTTAAAAAGGAAACTGTGTTCCGAGACAGATCTGTTTCTTTACATTTGAAAGAAATATACCATTTCTGTTTTGTTCACCAATATGTATTCCCTGCACTTAGGACTGCCAGAGACATACTGAGCATTTGGTAAATGCTTTTAGAATGAATGAATCAGAATGAGTTTTACTTGCAGTTTTGCATTTTCTAGAAAGCTGAGACAGTATGAAGCAGTTCCTGCCTGGTGCCCTAGGAGACTACACACCAGTATTGTTCAGCAATAGGCCTCTTCTGGGGTGGGGCTGGTCCTCATCAGAGATGGTGGGATGTGCTGAGTTTATATGTTTTGCGTACATTGCAGGGGATACTGCTGTTATTCGAAGCAAAATATACATGCTTTGTAAAATGTGTGCATTTAAATTATTTAATCAGTCTTCTCTTTAGGGTTAATAAGTCTGCAGTTGCTCTTAATTTCCATCTACTAAAAGACTGATTTCATGATGCTTTTGAAACAATTAATATCAAGACTATTGAAAGGAGTTTTCTGAATGATACGTAAGCTATCACAGGACCTCATTTTATGTGATTTTAATCTGCAAGCCCAGTAGATGTGCTGTTACTGTAGTCACATGCAGAATGTGAGCTATAGTCCTGGCTGGTCTCTGATGACCTGTTTTTTGAATGTAGTATGTCAGTTCTTTTGTGTTCATCCCTTAATTGTGTATGCATTGTTTGGTTAATTATGTATCAGGCCTTTAGTATTTTTTTCTTTTTAAAGATTTATTTATTTATGCATACATGAATTGGGGTACAGGCCGGAGGTACGGAGGTGAGAACATTCACCAGAGACAGACTGGGGAGCAGAACAGGTATATTGATTGAAATCCACTGCTAAGGGGAGCAGTTGGCTGGTGAGACAGTGGAGGTCTGCTGCACCATGTGGGTCCCCCCGCTGCCTGGGGATCAACTTGTTCTGCAGTGGCTGTGGACAGCTTCATGTGCTGCACTTCAACCCATACCAGGGAGGGCCCTTTAGTATTTTTTCTAAAGCTGTTGATGAAAATCAACTTTCCTTTGGAAAAATTTGAATTGGGGGGGGGGGGTTCCTTTTTCTCGTGTTCCTATAACTCACTGGTTATTTGCTCAAATAATTGTTTCCATTACTGTCATTGTTTTTATGCAGACACATTTTAGTGCTGGAGTTTCATCTCAGGCTAAGTGTTTTACACTAACTTCTGGGATAGGATCATGAGTCATGTGGATATAAAATTAAAGGAATTGACACGAAGCCCAAAGGTGCAACATCCACTTTTATTCTAGCAACTGTGGAGCGAATAATTTTTTCCAAAAGAAAACAGAGACCTGCTGGAGTGACTGTGTCGTGCATTATTACTACAAAACATGATAGGATAATTCTGAGGGGGTTAGCTGCCTTTAACGTTACATGTGAGAAAAACATTCATGAGTTTTTAACTACAGGATTTTATAGATGTTTTCATGTTTTAAAGTAGCGTTTAGTTAATTGTCCAACTACATTGTTGTTAAAGAAAAAAATAAACTGCCGTTAACCTATCTACGTCTGAACAATGAGAGTTAACAGATTCGGGCATCACGACATCGGAGATGAAATTAACTTTTCTTACTTCATGTATTAGCATTTACATGTAAATACATTCCCAGCACCTTCTAGGTCAAACTCACAGCTGAAATGTAAAAATGAATGTATTTTCTATTTAGCTGAGTTGAGAAAACATATTGTAGTAATTAACTTTTTTTAGCGATTTTTTTTGGAGAAATAAAGTTGCTGGCTTCCAAGAACTTACACTTTAATTAAAACAACAACAATGTTGTAAGCTAAATTCTCCTCATAAATAATTCCTTTTTAGCTTTTACTTTATTTTCTTGAAGTTGTATCGCTGCATCTTGGGTGGCAGGGTAGAGGGTCTTTCCCCTGCAAGCACAGTCACAGCTTGCTAACGGAGCAGAGTGACAGTGTCCCCACAGTGTCCAGGCTGGATGAGAATCTGGACGTGAGCTCACTCGTCATCTCTGAGGTGACCACGAAGATTGCCAGTTAGTTTCCACTGGCTGCCACAGAAACCCACCTAGAGGAAGGTTGGTCCCTGCCTCCAGAGTCTGATGTAGCTCTCCCTGGTTCATGTAAGAGGAAGCACTTGATAGCCGTCGCCCTCGTTAGCCCGAGGTTTACTGAGCGCCTTACCAAGGCGCTACCTGCCTGTTGTACAGGCTGCAGAGGTTTGGGGGGAGGGCAGAGGGTAGGATGGAATTCATCTGCAACAATTCTTTAGGTGGAGTGAGAGCTACGAG
>NW_004567122.1:12316675-12363866 GCF_000260355.1 Condylura cristata
CCTCCCATGCCTCTTGATACAGCTAAGTTTTGAGCACATGGCTTTCAGCCAGCTGGTTAATAACTCTGCATGAAACTTAACATCTGACAAAAAAATCCGCACAAAGAGGGGACACTTCAGAACCTCCGTCTCCCAGTGCTGCGTGCCTGGAGCGCTGGAAGCCATGAACCCTGGGGCCGGCAGAGACCTTACCCCCACGTGATCTGGAAGGCAGGTCTAGCTTTTTATTCTTCTTTCGATCCGCTTTGCTTTCCCAGCCTTTCTTCAGCGTCATCATTTTTGTGTGTTACCTGAGTCCGTTCCTGCTTCAGCTAGCAGGGATGTTTCTCTTCTTTTTAACAAAGAACTCTGACTAGTACAGTTATTTTTGGCATAGATTGGTCTTGATTTCTAGCTATTTGGAAATACACGCTTTTGTTTGGACACTGCTGCCAAAACCCTGAATTTTAGTTACCATCGTGAAAGGAGCTACCGTATACAAAGGGGAAGTATATGTTTTAGTGACGTTGTCGTGTCAGAAGGAAGCAACGCAAATCTAAAGAAGCCTGCTTACAAGAAATTATTTTATTTTTCAGCAAGCTGAAAAGGATAGAGCTTTCTTTTGTGGATGTTGCTGTTGTTGAACTCCATTATGAAAGGAGACAAACACTGTACTGGGCATGCTTTCTACATGCTTTCATTTTCTTTTGAGGAACTCACCCCTTCCGTGTTTTTAGGGTAAGGCCACCCCATCAGGCGACTCCAAGGGTGTGTGTATGCCTTACACCCACACAATCTTGGACAACAGCTCCTCAGATACATTGATTGCTTGGTTATATGTACCCAGTCAGCACCAACTCACAGTAGACCCATACACACATATATATCTGTCCGCTTTGACCTAAGATGGTTGTCTCAGCTTCAAGCACCATAGCCTCATGCATCACTTCGGGCCAGGCAAGGAGACGAACATATCACAAAGCAGATCTGAGAAAGTGCAGAGAGACAGAAACAGTCTGAGGATATATCTAGGTCCAGCCATGTCAGCAACTGTCCCTACCCCTACGTATTTTACTCCTGTGAGCCAGATATGACCTTTCTCTTTCTGGCAGCTTGGGTTAAGTTTTCTGTTTGGGCAACCAAGGAACTTGGATGCCCTGTTTCTTTGTAAAGGAAATACTAAATCATCTTGTGGTTGCATCATGATATATTGTTATCACAGTTTTAAGGTTAATTTCTACATTTTATCTTAGTTATATGGAGCTTTATTAGCCAGGAAAGCCAACCCAATACTTGAAGATGAAATACTAATCCAAAAAGACATGAGCATGAAAATTCAAACCTTCGACTCCATAAACTGGGAGATAGCTGCGTTTTTCCTTTCCAATATGATATAAAAAAATCTAAAGTATAATTTGGGAAATAAAAACTTAAAGGAATATTTAGGTCATGTAAAGTGTGTATTTGTGAGAGTTAAAATTAGCAGGCATATTTATATGTATTTGCTGGATTATATTTGCTTTGTAAGCATTTTTTAAAGATTTATTTATTTATGCACACTGAACTGGGGTACAGGCCAGAGATACAGGGGCAGTGAGAGGCTTCACCAGAGATAGAGTGGGGAGCAGAACAGGCAGATTGATGAAGTACACTGCTGAGGGGAGCAGCGGGCCAGACCGGAGCGGACCCCTTGTGGGTCACCTCCCTGCCCGGCATTGAACTCGAGCTGAAGCAGCTGCTGCTATCTTTGGAGTGCTGAGAACCCTGTAACAAGCACCTTATTATAATATTTTGATTCTAATGTACCCTCATATATATAGCTTTCTAAAATTTTGACATTATAACATCATTTTCTTTTAAACGTCAAGCCAGAAAATATGACATTAAGGATGAGAATCACACTGACTCCAGATTTTTGTACATAGATAATTTAGGTAGAAAAGTATATTTACAGCGTTGCCTTTGACAGCTCCAGCTTCTGTATATCCCCCCCTCAGGATTCTTGATTTGAAATTGATTTTGTTCATTTTCTTGGTGGTTTCCTGTCTCCTTAGATACCAGAGTAAGAAAGTGGTGCTCCCGTGGGAGGTGAAAAGACCCACCTCAGTTAGCATTGTCTTGGGTGCTGGTGTTAGAGACCTCATACATTGCAATTCACTGGCTCTCATAACTACCAAGGTACATGAAGTGATTCTCCAGCCTCAGTCAGGACAGGCTTCAGGGTTGAAGCAATCTCACCCCTGCTTTCCCTACATGCTCTGTTTCGCTTTTCTCTCTGTTGCCCGTTTTCCCTGGCAGGCACTCGTATGGACTGTATGCGTCCATCTGTATCATTTTCACAGCTGCAACTTTCAGATAAGTGTGTGTGTAACTGTTGTAATCCGCAGGGACAATTAAAAATCACTAAGGGAAAAACCCAAACAAAAATAAGGATATTGGCCTGGCTTGATTCTCATGGCCACCAGGGTTGGGCAAGGAAGGAAAGTTGTTTGGAAAGTTCCTAGACACAGATTGATACCCACTGTAGTAGCACTGATCACCTTCTGCTCACAGACTTTTCTGCTGACTTTTGTTTCACTACCTGATGTCTTGAATTCAGTTAAGCTGCCACCTTGTAAAAGATAAAAATGGTACTTATGGCAGCATTTAGTTGTTTTCATACAGTGTAAATCAGCATGCCTTCTGAGATGCAGCTGGAATCGCCTGGATGGATGGACTGCGGGTTTTGACTTTGGAAAGAAGTGTGGAGACTTAGCAAAGTGGCCATGGGAGTCTTATAACTGGATATGACTTAATCTCTTCCTGGCCAGGTGCCTCCAGACCAGTCACTTAACTTTTCCAAGCCTGACTTTTTAATCTGTAAAATGAAAATAATACTTATAGTACTGAAAATTGAAGGAGGTCAAACGTGGCAAGTATTTACTGTGACGTCTAGCACGTGGTGGGTGTTCAGGACATGACAGCTGACACTGTTAAATTAAGCACATGACTAATCACGGTAATAGTGAACACTGCCCCTCACACCTGCTCCTGGGCGACCCCCAGCTACCTGGGATTCCTAGTTTATAACATTTGTATAGTTCAGCTATGATAAGGTTCATGTCATATTTTACAAATAAGTCTGGAAGCCTAATTGCTACTCATACTATTGGTGACATGAAGGAAATTTGCTTCAGCTACAGGAGAGACATTTTCCTGACCTAACGTTTGTTCCATTTTTTATTTTGTCTAATTGTTTCTGTTATGAAGGCCAGGCAGTCAGTAAGGATCAGAAGCCAGTCAATACATTGTTGGAATGAAGGTATATTCTAGGAGAATGTAATATACTTGTACAGGCTGCTGACTGCTATAAAAAGTTGTATCCTGATTATTTGACTTGCACTGGGGACTGTTTAACTTGGAGCATAATTAAGCTTCAGATGAAAATTTAAGCTTTTTCCCTTCCTTTTGGTGTTCAGATATTTAACATTTCCCTTTAAAGACCTGTCTTGATTTGTGGTGCTGATCGACTCATTATGAGGAAATGTGATTATGGCAAAAAATCTCTTTAAGATTACTTGTTGTGAAATCTGATGTCACAGAAAGTCACACCAGCATGTTAGGGTAAATACACAGCTACTCAGTGGGTGGCCCAGGGAGTGTGCTGTCTTTGTTTTTTATCAGCTTTATCAGTTATGTATGTGTGTATGTGTGTATGTATGTGTGTATGTGTGTGTATGTGTATGTATGTGTCTTTGGTTTTTATCAGCTTTATCAGTTATATATATGTGTATGTATGTATGTGTATGTATGTGTGTATGTATGTGTCTTTGGTTTTTATCAGCTTTATCAGTTATATGCATGCATGCATGTATATGTATGTGTGTGTATATGTATATATATGTATTTGTGTGTGTATATATATATATATATGTGGATGAACATTTTGGAATCTGTTCACACACAGAATTTTGAGACTTGTGTTTCTGCAATTTTGCAGTTTGCTCAACTCGTTATGTGATGATCCGCGAGAATAAGTAGTTTATGGGTGAACATTTTTAGACATACAGAGCTCCAGTAATTTCTTTCTGGTATAAAAAAACCTAATGCCAAATGTTTGAATACTCATTCTTGCTTTGGTTAATGTAGGTGATTGTCACACGACATTAAGGAATCAGAGGTATGAGTTGATACCATATTGGCTCTTTCAAGTTTGGTTGTTTGGGCCTGAGAACACTTCATGGCATGCTTATATGTGAACTTCTCTCCTCCTTTCATTTGTCATCAGTGTGTGCATGTAAGTGGCTTGTCACAATCTCATGTGACTGGAAAGTAGCTAATAGAGTATATCTGAAATGCTGACTTTTTTTTTTTTTTAAAGATTTATTTATTTATTCATACAGAACTGGGGTACAGGCCAGAGATGCAGAGGGCGAGAGGATTCACCAGAGACAGAGTGGGGAGCAGAACAGGCAGATCGACGAAGTACACTGCTGAGGGGAGCAGCGGGCGGGTCAGGAGAGGTCTGCCACGCCATGTGGTCACCTCCGGGGCAGGCGGGGATCGAACTCATGAGGAAGTGGCTTTAGCTTCTCAGTGCAGTGCTTTAACCCGCTGCGCCACCAGGGAGGGCCTGAAATGCTGACTTTTTATCTTCAGATGTTAAAGAGTATGTCATTAAGTTTCAAGAAAAGATGACAAAAGAAACTTAAAAATTAATGGATATTGGTTTAGAATGACAGATGATATTCTAAATAAAACCTGGAAACATCTCTGTACCTGTATTCCACTGCTCAGTGTACGTACAGATAACATCTTGATGATCTGTGTCTTCCCTTTTTAGGTTGTCAGTGATTTACATCAGAAGTATAAAATCAAGAAGGTATAATTGTTTCTGACAAATAAATACCTATCCTTTGTAATATTTTCTGCAGTAAACACTTTTGGTATTTTTAATATGGGCTTGTCTTTCACATTTCACATCGTTTGCTCACAATCACAGAGTCTTCAGTTTTGGAAGAGACCATAAAGGTCACTTTATTCATTCCTAGTGCATTTGATGGTAATGTGCTTTTGCAGATGTAATATGAAATTAACACCGTAGGGAACATTTTTTACTTTCTAAAATGTCATTGTATCTCATGTAAACAGTTTGTTTTTATATCTTTTTTGCCAGTGAGAATTATAAGTAGAATTGAGAACAGAATTTCATTTTTGTAGAAATCGGAAGTCTTTGAAAGGGACTTTGCTACTTTTTCTTCCTTTCTGATAAGGGGAGATCTGATGTGGGTTATCATATAGATTCCTGTAGGAATAGCCGGTTACCCTTTGAGTATAATCCACTCCAGATCCACAACAACAGGGAGTTTATATGACTTGCCTGGATTATCTACTGAGTTAGTGTTTATTAAAGATGAGGTGAAGTATTAGGCCCTGATTCTCAAGTCAGTTCAGCCCAGAGCCACAGAAGCTTCCCTTCTGCTTATAATGCAAAGGGTTGACAACCAGAGGTGTTGAGAGTCACCTCTTCTTGTAATTTTTCCCTCCTAGTCTCTTTCTTTCCACGCAGTCTTGATAATTTTGGTCATTTTTCCCCCAGTGCACATGTGCGTACATACACACTCTCACACACAATTTTGGTAAGTTTTTAAAAAATTTTTATTTTATGCCTTTAAGTCAACTTAAGACTTAAAGACACTTATCTTTGTTAGTGTTCATTGCTACCCTTAAAAAGAAAGACTGTAATATTAGTCACAGCGGGGGGCAGAAGAGGACCTAGAAGGAGCTCGGAGTTTTCAGCTACATTCTGGATTTTTCCTTTCAATAGATTGTAGATGGTTGTTTTTAGTAGATGTTCACTTTAGAGACCTGCCTTGCCCTCAGCGTCAGTTGGTTTCTGCAGAAATACTTCAGCATCATAGGCTGACACCGTGACTGTGTAACAGTGTTTAAGGAGGAGAGTAAGAGTTACTTGGTTTTCAGCCCATAAAGCAAATTTCAGGAAGGTTTTTCATTTACTCAAAGTTACATAACCTGTATATAACAGAGCTGGGACTACAACCTAAATGTTTGCAGTCGCTTACCGCAATAAATTCTATTTTTTAAACAAAGTAATATGAATGGTTTGTGGAGGGAATTGTTACCACAAGGCTTAAGTGATTGCTGTCTCTGAAGTGTTTTTTCTCTCCCCTCACTCTTTTTCCACACTTCTTTATTAATTTTCAGTTTGGATCTGGTTCTTGAATGCTGAATATTTAGAGAAATACTTGCCCTTTTTTGAGGGTAAAATAGCTAAAGATATAACCCTCCTTCTCTAAACTAAAATCTATTTTTTTTAAAAAAGATGTATTTGTGCATACAGAACTGGGGTACAGGCCAGAGTGCAGGGGCAGTTGGAGGATTCACCAGAGACAGAGCAGGGAGCAGAACAGGCAGATCGACAAAATCCACTGCTGAGGGGAGCCGCGGGTGGGTCAGGAGAGGTCTGCCGCACCATGTGGTCCACTTTCAGGGCAGGTGAGGATTGAACTCATGAGCAAATGGCTTTAGCTTCTTAATGCTGTGCTTTAACCCGTTGCGCCACCAGGGAGGGCCCTGTCTCCTCCTTTTTAAATTTCAACTTACAGTAGTATATGTCAAAATCATTTGTAATGTACAAACAAAAATCATGCTGTGGAACTACTTCCATGTTAAGATTCAGCACCACATTTAAATTGCAAAGTTTAATGTCATTATGTTGTTTAATGTTAATACTTGATCTTGTAACGATGTTTGTATGTGAGCTTTTTATTTATTATGGAGGTCGTGATGTCAGTTATTAGAGAAGACTGTCAACTAGAACTTGTATTTCCTTTTGAGCGTGCAAGTCTCCTGGCGATTTCAGACAACACATGCTGTTTTACTGGAAGAGTAACTGGACGATGAGTCTGATTACTTCTTACCTCCATGATAAACTTCCATCGCTGTTAGATGCTGCTAAATCAGACAGTAATAAAATGGCTCCAAGCTGTAGCAGCTCTTCTCTGAATTCAATTAAGCATGGATTACCTAGATGGTCATGCATCTGGTGTGTCCAGAACCTTCTTATTTTGAAAGCACTGAAATCTGCAATATCCATTTTAAATTTCAAGTGCTAAATTAGAAAGGGGCTTCCACATAAGTGAATAAAGTGTTCTTCAGATTTTTCAGGGAAATTTATTTTCATTTTTTCTGACCATGATCTGTTTTTCCTAGCAATATGCAACAATTCTCTGCAGTCATTCTCATTTAATTGTTGAAGCAGAAAAAATGCATTAAATCTTAATTAGCCATACTACCCATCATAGCATCTGGTACTTCTGATTTTTTTTTTTTTTTTTTTTGCTGGAATTCAAAAGCCATGCAGTAATCACTTCTTACCTGGAGGAAACGACTCAAACATTCTGTTTCATTAGGTAATTTTTCTAACCTTTCTTTCAGTTGCATGGTTTATTGGGAAAAAGGACTGTACTTATTCAGTTATGTGATTTGATAAAAGTTCATGTATCTCTGTATAGATACACATGTTCATGTACACATGTGTATGGTTTGTATATTGTGTGCTCCCTTCAAAATAGTTTCCTCTTTTGTACTTAAAAAAAAAAAAAAAGATAAGGTTAAGATGGCTTCTTTAAAAGATTAAGTTGTTTACCCTACTTCATTTCACCTCACATTTAAAGTAGCTTCAGGTCTTTTAGTTTGGCTTAGAAATTTTTTACCATGTATTTGACTTCTGTTTTGCTTTTTAAAATCTCTTTGTGCTTCCTCCTTTTCCCAGCATTTCTTATCACTCTAAAATACTTTGAATTCCATTTATATTGATTCTGTCTTCTGTTTTCTTATATACATCAGTGTGATAATACTTGAAAATAGAGGATCCTCGCTGGGGGTGCAGTGGGGTAAAGCTCAGCACTGTGAAGCTATCGGCAGTCACTGCAGCAGGAGTTCAATCCCCGGCCAGGGAGCTGACCCACATGGCGCAGCAGACCTCTCCTGTGTCACTCTCTGCTCCCCTCAGCAGTATATTTCAATAGACCCACCTGTTCTGCTCCCCACCCTATCTCTAGCACACACACCACCCGATGCCCCGCACCTCTGCTCTGTACCCCAGTTCTTGTAGGCATAAGTAAATCTGTATAATAAAAAAAAAAGGAAAAATGCAATTTAGAAACAGTTGAGTTCATTCTTAATGAACCATGAGTCTTAGTTCTGAAGATTATTTACTGAAATTATTACTTCTTTGTTGAATTATCTTCAAGTCAGGCATTCAGGATATTAGCCATCAGGTGTTTCACAGTTTAGCTTCTGGTCAGGGAATGATTTGTATTGTGTCAAATTCATGGAGGATATGTCTTCAAGTTTATCCTGAGTTATCCTCCAGTTGAACTTCCTGGTCATTTGTTTTGTTGAGTAGCCTTAGAATTGAAATAGCTCTTCCCTCTTCCCTTATGGGCAGGTTTACATTGATGATTTCCAGCACCAGGGAAAGAGAATTGGATGAATTTTCTAGCTGGTATTTAAAGGAGGAAGGATTTGCGGGGCAATTTTCCAAACATAAGATTAATGCAAATTGCATGCATTATGTTTTGTTACAAATAGTATTGAAAAATTTATATATTCAAGTCTTGACCCAGTGAGATGTTTAATTTCCTATATTAGAGAAAAATCCCCTGAATTCTTCTTAGTCCCTCAAGAGAATGCACGAAAATTATGTAGGTGTTCTAGCTTACTGATCAGGATCTCCCAGTTGACTCATTATCAGAGGGGCAATCACTGTTTTTCTGTGTCACATCCCTCACTGTTCGCACGCTTTCCTGTGCTGCCTTTTGGCCATTCCTGAGTGAGTTGCTCCTGTGAGGAAGACATCACACCACCTCTGGCAGTCAGTGACCTTTGTCATCCCACCTTTACAGAGTTAGTGTAGTCGGGGTGGCGAGTAAAGACACGGACTCCTGAGTCTCACTGCCTGGGCTTCAGTCTCAGTCTTATCACTGCCCGGTGAAATTGGACAGATCATTTCATGCCACCTCACAGAACAACAGTGTGGATGGCAGTGCAGGACGAGAGAGAGATTTACCCAAAGTCCAAACCGGTTGGAGCAATGAGAAGCCTAGAGAGGCTACCCCGGAAAGTAACATGCAGCCTGGATGCAAAGACAGTCTTGTATTTCCTGAGAAGCCAGTTCAGGGAAGGCCACTGCACATCGGGAAAGCGCATGCGTGGGCGTTCCTGAGGGTGCTGTCATTGTCAAGGGCTAGTTAGGGTAGAGTAAGCAGGGCTGTTGCATGGGAGGCTCCGTCATTCCTGCTAGTCAGAGCGTATTGTCTTTATCCTCTGTTCTGTTAATCTAATAACTTTCTGTTAATCTCTACAAATACGGTATTTTAGCTGATCTGGTTAATCTGGCCCTAATACCTGCCAGCTGTTTTCAGCAGCTACTGGTTTTCAAGTATGTGCTTCATACAAGGACTTTTGTCTTTGCTGAGAGGCCCCTGCCTGACTGTAGGTTTAGTTGATCAACGAGAACTCTGGACACTGAGACAGTAGCCCCAAGAACCGGGAGGGCTGGGGATCCCGCAATTTCATCATTTGCTTCATCTTTCTCTCATGAAAATGAGTATAGCAACTCTGTAAACTATACTAGCAGGTAACAAAATAGGGATTTAATAAATATGTTAATGGATGATTACCTGTGGCGATAATATACATTATTTCACTTGATTTGTTATCTTTTATCAGACTTTTCTTAGAGAGAGTTCTCATGGGTAGGGCTTTGCTGTGGAACTTTAGGATATGAAAGCAACACTGTGCTTTTCTTATCATGAGAAATTCAAAGACCTGAAGCACTTCTTGAAATTATTCTACTAATAATGAGCTGTGAAGATGCCTGAGATGTGAACCCCAGGTTCCCTTGATAGCTGAATGACTTGCAGCTTCACATTGGTCTTTCAGCTTTCAGTGTGATTCAACTGGGCATCTCACCTATGAATTTCCATACCATGGGTTCTTGTGTCATGGTGAAAGTAGTCATCGACTATCAGAAGTCTATAAGAACTCGTGACCTGTATGGACTCTGTTTTCAGAAAGACTGTGAAGCTTCTCAATTTCTGCTGCACTTTGGATATATGTGCATGTACATTTTTTTTCTGTAGAAGAGTCTGTAGTTATGAGAACTATCAAGTCTGAAACCCAAGAAAGGTTGATGACCAATGGATTAGGAATCTCCTTAGAGGTCTTTCACCTTGAAAAAACATTGACATCTCATTTCCTTGATATACAGCATATACCTCTGGAGGAGTGAAGATACCCTGAGTGTTTATCAGTGTTATGGAAATTTAGCAGTCTAGAAAATGTATGGCCTTTTCATCATATATTAGCATTTCTTTTTTTAATTTGAATTCATCTTTTAATGCAAAAGGAGTGCTACTGAGTGAATGTGATTGATAAAATGTGACTGAAGCTTTATATGGTTTTATTATTTATGTACCTGAATTAATTGTTAACAGGAGGGAAGGAAATTTTCATATTTTACATGCAACTTTTTTTGGGAGTGGAATATTTTAAAATAATTTTTGGCTTCAATTTCTAATTTTCATATTCAAAAACTACTTCTCTTGTGGTGTTGGGTTTTTATATAATCCCAATGCCTCTGTAGTTCTTACAGAAAACAGTAGTACAGTATTGAGAGAAACCTAATAATGGTTGATTATTATGTTTGCATGTGAATATTTTAATCTATTTCATCTGACTTTATGACAGTCATGCTTTGTCTTTGAAACCTGAGCTGTTGATTCCTAGATACTGTGTAACTTAAGGGAAATAAACTTCCAAGGCAGTGGAACTATTGAGAAAGTTGAAAAGAAACAAGAGAAGAATTAGGAGATGTAATTGTGATCTAATCTTAATATTTTGAACTAGCCATTTGATAATTTATTTCAAGGTTCCTGCACGCACTGCCATGAAATTTATCACGTAAATTAGTAAATGTGGTGCTGTCTTGGCAGTTACATTTCTGAGCACAAGACATTTTTATTTTGTCATCAGAGAATGGTCACTGGTTATGCTGATTAATAATTTCTAAATATTATTAATACATATTGATAATAAAATATTAGAATTAATGGCCACCTGTTGGATCCCTGTTACAGTCAACTTTTACATGCCAGTTCATGATGTTAATAAACATGTGGATAAATATTGCCATTTTCATGACAACACTAAAATGTAGGGTAGCTCATTCAAGGTGTTCTTTGGGACCTTTAAAGTTAGGCGGTAGTCGGTGTTCCATATTTGTCATGTTGAATTACATTGATACCTGTGACTCTATGAACCATTTGTTTTTTTCAGTGTTTTCATACCCCCATTTGTCTGGTTTAATTACATCCTTAGAACTAAGTCTTTGACACACAAAATATAGAAATCTGCCCAGTGAAATGACCCTCTTAAGAAGCTTTCATAACACTAAGGAGAAATCTGATTCAGTGTTACAGTACAGTGCAACCGCTAAACAAAGCAGATTTCCTATACTCCATTCCTATTTAGTAATCACCAGTTGCTGGACTAGAGATTGGTTGAAATATATATCAGTCTTCTTGTGCACTAATATCCATGCCAGTGGAGATTGATCCTCATTTTCTTAATAGTTGGGTTAAGTAATTATCTGTATAGCTTTTGCTAGGTAAACAGAGAAAGTTTATTTACATTAAAGGTAATACTGTAGAATATGTTAAGTCTTAGAGCTAATATTTGTGCATTGTAGTTGAGGCATTTTGTTGAAGGGAATATGATAGAAAATAATGTTGTCTTGTCATATGACTAGCCTTTATAAAATAGAGCAATTAAAAAAGTGAAGTAATGTTTTGATTATACAGCTGTAGTACTTACTATCAAAATAGGCGGATTTCTCCTTTTGCTTATGTGCTTATAATCACTGTTCTATATATCAATGAAGAGGCTTTTTTGTTTGTTTGTTTTAATAAGGTTTTTCTTTATGAAGAACATTTTGATGTGAATATCAAGTGGAAATTACATTGAGTGCCTGAAAGAAAAACAAGTTTTTTTTTTTTCCTGCTTAATATAGAGGCCAGAATAAAAACACTGTTTCTGAAGTTGCCCGCTGTGGGAAAGGAAAGGCCTTATCATTTACAGAATTTTATATCAAGGGTACAGTTGTACTTAAGTGAGACAGCACAGACCATTTACAGCACTGATAACTTTCTCCAATTGGACAGATTAGAGTTTTAATCCTAAAAGAACACAGTGCCCATTATTTTGTGGTACAATGTTTTTTGCATTGAAAAGAAATATTTTTAACATTAAGGAAATCCTTTCCCCTTTGACTTATATATTTAACCATTACATAATGTTTTTATTGTAAAAAAATAAGATAGCAAGCATCAAGAGATTTAACATTGAGGAAAAAAATGGAAAGTTCTGCAGTTTTCTTAGTAATATTTCCTGTTAAGTCAGAAGATTGTTTTACTTCTCATTTATATACATGAAGAAAAGGAGGGGAAAAAGCTAATGACATAAAATCCATATAGCATATATAGAGAGCATTTACATGTGTATTCTCAAATAATTTCAAAATACTGTTATCTTTTATCTAAGATCCCTGTTTTTATTAAAATCATTTCAAACATCATAACCACTAGTAAGTTTTACACATGCCACACATGACTCTCTACAATGGATATATTAAGTAAAACTTTTCTAAATTATAATTTTATACTCAGGTTTTTACTGTCTTCCCATAACTCCTCCGCTGGATCTTATGTATGAAAAAGGTGAATTATTTTCAACTTAGACTATAGGATTCAGAAGATTGTGTGGAGGGATAAATTTTTTTTTTAAGTTTTTATTTTTTTATTCATACGGAACAGAGGTACAGGCCGGAGATGCGGAGGGTGAGAAGATTCACCAGGGACAGAGTGGGGAACAGAACAGGCAGATTGACGAAGTACACTGCTGAGGGGAGCAGCGGGCGGGTCAGGAGAGGTCTGCCACGCCATGTGGACCTCCTCCCAGGCAGGCGGGGATCGAACTCATGTAGAAGTGGTTTCAGCTTCTTAGTGCTGTGCTTTAACCCGCTGCGCCACCAGGGAGGGCCTGGAGGGATAAATTTTAATAGATCTTTTGAGTAAAGATAGTCATTAACTAACATTTAGAACTCAAAAATTTATATATTTTTTAATCAAAGGCTTTTGAACTTCCAAAAGCAAATAGATGACCAGTATAGAAGATTTGAGAAATGTAGACAAGTAAAAAGAGGAAAAACAACCCCTCTCTCACCACCCAACACCTTAAACAGTCAACTTGTATAAATCTTGACCACTGTGTAGATTTATGTGGTTTATACATTTTCAGTGTTAAACACAATTTGCTGTTTTTCAGTGTTTCTTACTAATGGTGCTGAACAGTTTTCTAAATAAATAGAACCAATTTGGTAAACAAAACCAAAGGTTCTTTGAAACTTTAGGAACAAGTAATGTGGGCTAGTTGTAGGAGTATCCCTGGTCCAGATGTGACCTAGCTTTTCCAGACACAAGCAAAGTAGAATCCTATTTCCAGGAAGCAGTTTCTTGGTAAGACAGAGTAGAAGAATAGGCATTGAGAGAAGCCTCTAGGGGCAGTCTTGGGCAGTAGACTAGTACATACTCAAACAAGCATGTAATTCAGTCTTTTGTCATTAGAAAAATCCAGTTAGTCTTGAATACGGCTTGACACATTCCTGGTATGACCTTCACAGAGTGTTGTGGACTGGACTGTGTTTTCCCAAAATCCATATGCTTAGTGCTGACCTCTAACACGATTGCTAAAAGTTAAATGATGTCATTAGAGTGATGTCCTTATAAGCTGAGGAAAAGACACCAGAGATGCTTGTGAGGACAGAGCAGAAGGCTGCCATCTGCAAGCCAACCAGAGAGGCTTCAATGGAAACCACCCTGCCACCACTTTGATCTTGGATGTCCAGCTTCCAGAACTGTGGTCAATAAATTCCTGTTATTTAAGCCAACTACTCTGTGGGACACCCCGACCTGAGGTATTTATTATTTTATTATGCTAGCTCTAGAAAATTTACAGAGATCAACCTTTTATTCAAAAAAGTTTATTATTTGTTAGGAATAATGTGCTAGAATAATGGCTCCCCAGACATACCCATGCTAATTGGACACTGTAGATTTTTCCGAGTAAGGAAAGGTTTTTTCCCCCAGATTTGGTTAAATTTAGGATCTTGAGATGAGAGGTCATATTCAGTTGTCTGGGTTGACCCTAAATACAATGATAGATATTCTTGGAGAGAGTGACAAAGATTTGAACAGACACTCATGGAAGGTGATGAGAGGCCTAGAGCGGAGAAATAGGACTGCAGTTCAGGGAATACTGGAGCCACAGCAAGCCTGAATAGGTGGGAAGCAGGTTTCGCAGGGAGCAGCGGCTTACTGACAGGTATCCTGGCTCTGACCTCAGACTTTGTAAGTTCCCCTTTTTTAAAAAATTATTTATTTATGCATACAGAACTGGGGTACAGGTCAGAGGTGCAGAGGCAGTGACAGGATTCGCCAGAGACAGAGTGGAGAGCAGAACAGGCCGACTGACGAAGTACACTGCTGAGGGGAGCAGCAGACAGGTCAGGAGAGGTCTGCCATGTTCGGGGTTCGAACTCATGCGGAAGTGGCTTTAGCTTCTTAGTGCTGTGCTTTAACCGGCTGCACCACCAGGGAGGGCCATACCTGTTAGTTTATTTTTTTCTTAATGCACCAGTGCATTTGGTAATATTTTGATAGTAGATTGTTAGACCTTCCTGTTTAAAGATTGGAATTGGTCTCCGATTTCCTTTCTCTTTTTCTTTTTTTATATTGCATCTTTGTCAGGTTTTGGTTGTAAGATTATGTTAAATAAGTTTGAAAATATAACAGCAGCCCAAATTAGGCTGACTGGAACTGGAGTCTCTTCTAATAGTTCTCTTTGGGGAGCTCTTGCTTATGTCGGTTAGTCCATCATAAGCAGGAGTAGTAACTTTAGGTAAGAAGATGCTTGGGTACATCCAAAAGTCATCTGTAGTTCACCTGTAGAGCATAATCAGATATTACAGTTTCAGATAACAATCCGTGTACTGAACTTTTGAACATGGTCTACTCACTGGTGTTCCTTGGGAGAGAGGGAGAGTTATGTGGCAGTCAGCCAGGAAACAAAGGCACTCATCGCCATGCAGAATGTCACCAGGGATGACTGTGTCATCTCATTTATATTCGCCTTGCGATTCTTCCATTCCATTTTGTTCTTGTTTGGAGAGATGGGTATCACAGAGTCATAAAGTCTGGGAATGTTAGTGGATGACAGGAAATTAATTATCTCTATAGATCACGAGTTTCTGAGTTTGTGGTCTTGGACTCTGAAAGAAAGAGGGTGGAGTTAAGATCTGCAGACCCAGGCATTATGCCAAGACCAAAAAGATATAGCACTGCTTACGTCTGTTAGTCCATATTTTCAAAAACACTCAACAATCTGCCTCACAAATAACCTGTCCAGACACCCTGTATAAACCACCAGCTGAAGGATTATATGTTTTCAGTTGTGGTACCTTCAGTGGTTAATGATTTTAGCAACAAATAATAACTTGTCATAAAGTTGTTTAATTTTTAAATTCTAAAAGGGACTGTCTTCTAAATGATGGGCCTTTTCATCTTATTGCTGAGAATATTCCCTGTTACACAGTTACTCATGTTTCACAGCTAGCAGCCCTTGGAAAGGAGAATACAGGCCTGTATCTCTGGGCTGCAGTTGTACTAGATAGGAAGTTATATTGTTATATTTTGCAAATTACAGGGTAGCCCTGTGTAGACCATCCTTAAATTAATTTCTTTGTATTTTCACTCACCCCTGCTTTACTTAATTTGGGAAAGAATCTCAATTTTACTATTGGAATTTGTTGCAGATAATAGTCATTGTGGTTTGAGTTAAGAGTTCTCTATCAGTTCATCTTAAGCAGGGGCTGAGCGAATGCAGGATATTGTGGAGTAGGGGACAGAAACCACCACTTGATAGCTAGTGTCATTCCCATTTGAGGCCAGAGTGTCAAATTCCAAAAATAATAAAATAAAAGTTTATTCATTATTGTTGATTTGGCATGTTACAAAGTAGATGTAATTTTAAATTTAAATTAATTTAGGCAAAGTAATTAAAGTGAGGACGAATTACATTTATCATGTTCACCAGTGGTAATTTTTTTTCATGGAATGACTTTCTATTTCAAGAAAAATAATTATAGATTAGAAGGGTGTAGTAAAATTGATTTGTCAAGTAATAGGACACTGCTTTTACTTTTTTTCCTTTAAAGTTTAAATTAAACTGCAAGAGATAATATAGTCCTGCTATGATTTTAAATGAATGTTTTCCTGGTTGTATAAATTGTGGTTTGTCTTGAACTGGAAGATTGTAACAGTTAAGTCTGGGCTCTGATCCTTTTTCCTCTCAAGATCCTCTCTACAAAAACTTCTTCACTGTGGCAAATAAACACCAGGACATTAGTTTTACACTTGGAAACTTAACTTACTCGGAGAGTTATATATTTAATTTTATCTCCCGCCCATGAGAGGGTTAAAGAGGATTACTTGCCTCTTTAGAAAATAAGTATTGGTAGGTAGACTTTACTATTCAAAGACAGTAAGAGTTTCCCCTTAGAAGAAACAAACTGCCTTCCATTTGAACATAAGAATGCTAGCCTGTAGTGAACATTTTCAGATAGAACTGCTTTAAAACTATTTCTATTATTGCCAATTCACTATTTTTATTATTTTTTATAAAGATTTATTTATTTATGCTTACTGGGGTACAGGCCAGAGGTGCAGGGGCAGTGAGAGGCTTCACCAGAGACAGAGTGGGGAGCAGAACAGGCAGATTGACGAAGCACACTGCTGAGGGGAGCAGTGGGCGGGTCAGGAGAGGTCTGCCGGGCCATGTGGGTCAGCTCCCCAGCTGGGAATTGAACTTGTGCTACAGTGGCTTCAGAGAGCTTCATAATGCAGTGCTTTAAGCCATTGCACCATCAGGGAGAGCCCCCAAATCACTATTTTTTTTTAAAATATAGTCAATTTATCTTTGATTAAAAAATGCAATATAATAAAGATTATCTTTTCAATAAATGGTGCTGAACAACTGGACACCCACATGCATTTAGTCACAGACCACACATTCTTCACAAAGCACAAAAATTAATCCAAATCACTATTTTTTAATTCTCACTGGTGGGATGAAAGGCGGGCAGTCCATTTCAGATCAGTCATCTGCGTGGTGTCCCATGCAGGCTAGTAAAGGCGTGCAGGGTATAGGTGCCAGGCAGTTGTGTGGACTAAAACTCACCACTCGAATTGGCATTGATTGTCATTATGGATAATCCTGGCAGGAGCAGCATTGATTGAATAAATGTAAAGATTGAATTTGTCTTCTTCCAGCAAAGTGGTCACAGAAGCAGGATGAAGTATAAAAGCTGACAGCATCCTGGCATTAAATCTATTAGCTGTACCTTAGAGAAAAGAAATGGCACTGATTAAGGCTCCTGTTCAGTTCAGCAAGCATGTATCGAGCAGTTCTTTGCCCACCACTCTGTTAGCTGCTGGCTGATAGGAAAGGAGAAAATGGTGTAACTTGCATGAAAGAAGTTTATCTCTAACTTGGGAGACAAATGGTTCATCGATGAAACAGCTGGAGAACAGGATGACAGTGTATAATTGAGCGGGGGTTTGTTTGTGCAACAAGCTACCAGCACAGTTACTGTCCTGCAATTGAAAATATCTGCTTGTGTGATGTAAAGTTCTTTGCAGTGACATGAAGTAACATAGCCTGGGTTAGATGAGACTTCTGGTTACTGAAAATGAAGAAAGGTCATTTAAAATATGTTTACTTAAATTAGACATTAGCCTAACTAAATACCAATTAGATGATCACTTCACACAAAAGACGCTAAAGAAATTCAAGAACACTTTGTTTCCTTTTAATGGCATAATCCATTGAGCATTCATTTTACCCACTTTCCTTTCTTTGCAGTATCCGAGAGGATACTGTGTTTTGTAGTACATCATCTGTGCATCTAGATAGTTTATTTATTGTTGTGTATATACACATACGTTTTTAATCAAGGACCGATACTTTACAACCATGTCAATTTTTTCACCTTGTAGGATTTGTTCCCCCCGCATGGCCTTGCAGGTCTTCTGGTTTGTGAACGTCGCCTCAGAGAGCAGAGCCATGGGCTCAGCCATGTGTCAGACTGCCCTTGGCAAAGCAGCTTCCCTGCATCCGACTCATGGCTTGCTAAGTGTTACTGGTCTGGGAGATTTTTTATTATTATTATTCTAAGAACAATTAACATGCCACCTATACTTGTAACAAACTTTAAGCATAACTTTAGACACAATATATACAGCACCTCTCTAGAACTCAATCGCCTTGGTAACTGAATGCTTATCGCCTAGGGACTCCCATTCATCCCATCCTGCCCCCAACCCTTGGCATCATCATTTTCTTCTCCTTCTATGAGTGTGACTCTCACATCAGTGGAATCATGCATGATCTGTCCTTCCATGACTGCCTACTTCACCTAGCCAAATGTCCTCAGTGCTCTTCCACATTATTGCATACAGGGTTTCCTTTCTTTTTAAGGCTGGAGAATGTTCTGTGTCTTGCACATTTTCCCTTTCCATTCACCTGCGAATGTACCTTGCCTGTGGTTTATGCATACTGCCTCGTGAGTGAATGATGCCACAGAGAACATCTACGAGTCAGGCTGACTGCCTGGAGGTGACCTGGGGTGGTGGGCAGCAGTGGTCTTGTGGTAACTGGAAATACAATCCCCCATCCAGCTAATAAGCAAGTGAAATGTTTGGTCTTGCACGTTTTCATAGGAGAAAATTTTAATGACAACTGGTTACTTCTGACCAAACTGCATTTTCTTAGTTAAATGCTTAAACATACAGATATTTGGAGAATACAACTCTATCTAGCAGCAAATAGGAATTCTAAGTACTTACTGTATTATCTTGGACGATTTTCTTCAAAATCATTATTTCAGAAATCAAGGCATTTAACTTTTCACTTTGGTAGGTGATATTTCCTGCCAGTGCAGATGAGAAATTTTCCAGTTAAGTTTAAAGGAGAGAAATTTGAAGTTGTTGTTTTTGTTAACGAGGCTTTTCCTGAACACCTGTTTTAAATGCAGCTGGTGTGGGCTTGGCTGCCTCTTAACTGTATTCTGCTGGTCTTAAAGCACTGAAATTATATGTAGGATGTTACATGTTACACATATGGTATCTGCCGCTACAATCTACTTTACTGATAGTGTCATCAGTGCTAATCTTAACTTTAATTTATGACAAGTTTTTTTTTTTTAATCCTTTTAGCAGAATTTCTTGTGTTACATACACAGGTCAATGAGAGGGGCACCTCTAAACCCCCAAAACTGCCTGCTCTAAAGAGGTTCTGCCATTTGCCACATCAAGACAAAACATATAAGACCTTTAATGGAAAGAAACCTCAATACAGTGAGTGTGCAATACAGGAAAGACAAAGAATATCGTCTCTGAATCAAATACCCAAACTCACCCAGCCCCGTGGGTAAAAGTCCACCCAAAAGGGGTGGGCCCAAAGCAAGGCCTGAAAGGCGCCATGAGTCTAAAGCACCTTCCGGTAGGGGCCCATAAGCAGTCTGGGAGGAGAAAAACAACGTCAAAATCTAGATAAACACCGCCATAGTCACCTTCCCACAGGTCTCTCACCCACATCCATTTCACCCAGTCCGGGACCAAGAAACAAGAGAAACCTTCACCTGTCTCTGCTCCCTGTGACTCCCTCAGGTCTCCTTCGGGCTCCACCCTGCTTCCTTCCTCTTCAGTCTCCTCTCCAGATTCTTCTCCTCCCTGCTAATCTCGCCCCTCCAGTGGATGGGGCATATTCCCTTAATTCCTGTCCAGAGCACTGTTTGCTGAAGATAAATATGAGGATAAAGAAAGTATTTTTAAGCCTTGTGTTTTAATTAGCATTTGAAAACATCAAGCACTTTCAGGGATGTGATTCCAGATGAATTCCTTCAACTTCATCAGAATTTTATCTGCTTGTAAAGGTCCACTTCAAATATACTTCTTTACTATTATTATTATTATTATTATTATTATTTTATTGAGGTTCCATTGATTTGCAGTACTGTGTAGGACTTAGAGGTATCCCTCCCCCACAGATGATTCTGACCACACCTGCCACCTAGCAGAGGCTTTCCATTCTTCTCGTTTTCTTTTTGCCCTGCTTTCTCTTCCCTTATTTTTCTACTTAGCTTTCTTTTCCCCATGTGACTTCTTCCCTTCTTTCTCCTACTTGTGTGCACTTTCGAGCTTCCTCTTTTATGCACCTTCTCACCTGCCATCCTGTCTTGTCTTTATTGAATCTAAGAAAGGACACACTCAGGCCTCCGGTAGTTATCTGTCCTCTGCTTCTCCTTCCTGTGTTCATTTGTTTAAAAACAAGCAAGTAGAAGGAAAATAAGGGTTTGAAGAAATAGAGGCTCATTAAAATAACATCTTATTAACCGTAACAGATCTTGTGAGAATTGTTAACTGAGTACACCGTGCCAGTAAAGTCTACTGTGATCCTTGAAGGGAGCGAGTTGTGTTATAATAGAATTCTCGGTTGATAGCTTGGCTTAAGTCGAGTATAACATTGTGAATAACTTAAAAAAAAAAAAAACAAGCTTTGCTCTTTCTTTCTCTAATTAAACAGACAATAAGAGATTTATATTTTTATAAAACAACTTGTCAGTGCAGTATTTTGCTATAGAATTCCTTTAAACTTGAAGCACAACTGAAAACAACAGCTTGTAAAACTAAATGCAAAGCCTTCAAAGCAGTTTTAGATCATCCAAATAGTCTAAATATTGAAGACATGAAGCAGCTTCACATTTGTGACTGGCAGAAGCGACTGCTGATGTAGGTGTTATGCAGCGGGACTTTGTCACAACCTGTCGTGCTCACATGCCCGGCCCTGGGCTCCGCTGGGCTCCTTCCCCGGGAGTTTGCACCATGCTTGGAGTCTGGGCTTGGAGTTTCCGTCTTGTTGCCAGTAGGAACTGGTTTTTATGGCTTAAGTACAATTGATATTGTTCAGTTTAATATGAACTCCCGGGGAGCCTACACATTTTTCTAATTTTCAAAACCAACTGTTAGATTAATGCTGAAATACACTTCTAATCCTGTTACAGCACACAGGGTAGTTGCTTGTAAGGTTCTCAGAGCAGAACCTTGAGGTTTGTTGAATAAAATTTAATGGGAATTTAAGCTGATTTCTAACTATTAGCAGATGTAGCATTTAGGCAACTGCTTTAAAATGACATTAAACCAGTTAAAAGTGGTCAGGACAATAATCAGAGATTTGAAAGTTGCCCAGTGTAGATTCATTGAAAACTGCTGTGGCTTAACCTTGATCTAATCATGAAAATGCTCTGTTCTTAATTGTTATGTGGTGCAGTATAGCTGAGCAGTGTTTCTATGTCACGATGCTGTGAATAATTAAGCTGGCGATTTCCTGATAACATCTTATTGTGGTGCTTTCAAGTAATTCTGGAAACGTTATTTTAAGAAATATCTTGCATAGAAGCATCATTTCTTTCAGGAAACAGCCTTTCATATTGGTCGAAGAAGTTCAAGAATGTCACATTCTATTGTAGCTCTGGGGTGCGAACATTTTCAGACCTTGTCTTAGGTAATACTGATTTCCAGATGATAAGACTTTATTCAAAACAGGAGGTTGTCATGTTCTAAGGGCAAATTGTTTTTAGCTTTATTAAATTTACTTTGATTACAACTAAGAAAATTGCTCTGAAACAGTGACTGCATTGTATTCTAACCTCCCTGAGCTTTGCTGTGGATACTCTTTCCTAAGGTTTCCCCTTTACCCTAGCTCCTCTCAGTGAGTTGATGGCCTCAGTGAAATGAGGGATTTCATAGCACTGGTGGTGTGTGAAAAATGTACATGTATTTATAGCAGCTTTTGTTTTAAATCAAAGCACAACTTTTAAGTTAGGTATTTGTTAGAAAATATAGCTAATAGAAAAGATCAGCAAGGCTCTTCAGGAGCCTCATTGGATAGCTTCTTCTAGAACATACTGTGAAAAAAAAAGTAATCTGTACTTGATAGTGTGAATATTAATATTCAGAACCCTGCTGCTAGGTCTGAAGGCTAGAGTGTACCCCCATATATTACATTTTTCTTTAATAAATATAACCAAATGAGCTTTGCTAAGTAATAATTTTGCTATACAATAAAAAGTAGATTAGAGGTAATTGCTACTTCTATGATTGAAACATTTCCTTTTTCTTTCTGGCTTATCTCACTAAGCTTGATCTTTTCCAGCTCCATCCAAGTTGCTGCAAAAGACATGTGTTTCTCTTTTTGGTTGCTGAGTAATATTCCATTGTATATATGTACCACATCTTTTTAATCCAGTCATGATTGAAATATTTCCTAAGAGAACTTCAACTTATAAACCTTGCGTACTATTTTTTTCTGTAATATTTATTTATATTTTAGAATCGAAGCATGGTATAATATCACGTCTTTCAAAAATGGTAAGCTTGTGATATCAGCAAATCACAAATACAATTGTCATTGCTTTAGTTGGAACATTGGATGTTTTAATAATACTGCCAGTCAAAGAGGAAATGGTAAACTTTAACCATTATGTATATATACATAAATAAATCTTTGTAAAAAATCACAACTTAGGCATACTCCACCTACAGCACCAAAATTTCCTTATTCTGTTCTACTTTGTTGTTTTCTATAGCATTTATTATTCTTTTTTAAAAGATTTATTTATTTATGCACACAAAATTGGGGTACAGGCCAGAGGCACAGGAGCTGTGAGAGAATTCACCAGAGACAGAGAGGGGAGCAGAACAGGCAGATGGACGAAGTACACTGCTGAGGGGAGCAGCGGGCGGGTCAGGAGAGGTCTGCTGCACCATGTGGGTCAGCTCCGGGCGGGGATCAAACTTGCACTGAAGCGGTTGCAGCCAGCTTGCAGTGCTGTGCTGTAGCCACTGCACCACCAGGGAAGGCCCCATAGCATTTATTATTCTAACAAATGTGTGACTTTCTTATTTTTAAAGAACGTAAGGTGAAATAAAATACAAAGGATATTCAAAGATAATGGAGGGGCATAAATTATGTGCATTCAGAGAGGACGTAATAATGATATAAAGAATAATGATGATGATGATGAAAATCACAAGACCTGAAGAAAGCTATTAAACTTAAGATGGAAAGGCCAAGCCAGGTATCAAGCAGCAGAAGTGACTAAGATCCTTTTTTGTGTAAATACGCTCTTGAAGTTTTACTCAGCCAAAGACGAAGAAAAAAGCCTAAGGGATTCCAAATAAAAACAAAGCAGATTACCAACAAAAGAACATAAATCGACAACTTTTCATCAGCAACTCTGCATTCAGGGCGCAGTAGAGAAAATGGCATTAGGGTTCTGTAGGGAACAATTTTGAAACCGCAAGTCTATACCCAGTGTTTATGAAACGTGAGAACAGGAGAGACAGACATGAAAGAAACCCTGAAAAGTGAGTCCCCGGTAGAATCACAGTTGATGAAGAGGTGAGAGCCAGGAGACAGAGACTGGAACCCAGGAGTGTAGTGAGCAGGTGAAGTACCTGCCACGCAGCTGTTCTAGAAAAACAGCTGGTTCAGGGGAACTCAAACTGGAACACACAGTGGCAGTCCTGTAACTGGCAGCCAAAGGGAGTTACGGCTTCTATGATTCTGTGTCCTGGAGGCCAGAAAGGCTCCTCAAAGGAATTAAGATGTATTCATTTTCAGGGCCCTGTCTGATGGCGCAGTGGGTTAAAGCATGGCACTAAGAATAAAGCCACTTTAGCATGAGTTTGATCCCCGCCCTGGAGGTGACTCACATGGCGCAGCAGACCTCTCCTGGCCTGCCTGCTGCTCCCCTCAGCAGTGTATTTCATCAATCTGTCTGTTCTGCACCCCACTCTATCCCTGGTGAAGCCTCTCACCGCCCCTGCACCTCTGGCTTGTACCCCCAGTTCTGTATGCATAACTAAATCAGTCTTTTTTTTTTTTAAAGAAGTATTCATTTTCAACCTGTTCCTCATTCAATCAGTTTTGATTATGAGCTTCATTCTTTCTATTGAGGCATAATTTACATGTAAAGTTACTTTAAAGTGTTTAACACAATGAGTGATTCAGTATTTGTACTTAGTGCAGAATCATCACCATGCTCCTCTAGTTTAAGATCGGTCACCCTGCCTAGCTAACGGAAATTTTTTTTCACGATAATGTTTACGATGTATTCTTTTAGTGTCTTTCAGTCATGCAGTGCAGCACTGACTGTAGTTACCGTATTCTTCATTACAGACCCATGACTTACGTACTTTGTAATTCAGGTTTGTGTCTTTTGACCTCCTTCACCTGTTTCAGCTGCTCCCTATCTCCCCTACCCAATGCCTACCTCTCACAACTTCTGTGTTCTGTGTATCTCTGAGCTCAGCTTTGGTTTTTAGGTTCCACCTAGAAATGAGAGCTTTAGATATGTGTCTTTGTCTGTCTCGCTGTCCTATTTCACTTAGCATAATACCCTTAAAGATTACTTAGATGGTTGGAAGTGTCAAGATTTCTTTTTTTAATGACTGAGTGATATTTTGTTACTACTGACCCATACTTTTCTTAGTTAATATATACAGGGTTGCTTGTTTGTTTGTTTTAGATAAGTACATTTGGCAGATTTCACAAATGGAAAAATAAGCAGCAAAATATGTGTAAAAGGCAAAGATCTGAGATTAATGTCACACAAATGATTGATTGCTATCCTCTACAAACAGTGCCTTCAAAGAGTTGAGCTCATTAGCAGGATGTGGATGGGGATGAACCATGTGAGGGTTTTCCAGCCGACTGAAAAGTGTCAGTTCCCACGGAGAACACCCTGGACTCTCCTGAGGACCTGTTGACTAGGGCCACCTCCTCCCCACCACCCAGAGGTCCCAGATGTGCTGCTTCCTGAGTTTCACCAGCTATTTTTACTCTAGGGGATCTCTTTCCAGAAGGGACTCTGACCAGCTTTTAAAATGAGCGCTGTTTAAGCCCAAATGCCCAAAAGTGGATGACTGGATTAAAAAGATGTGGTACATATATACAATGGAATATTACTCAGTAACCAAAAAGAGAAACACATGTCTTTTGCAGCAACTTGGATGGAGTTGGAAAAGATCATGCTTAGTGAGATAAGCCAGAAAGAAAAGGAAAAATACCGGGTGGTTTCACTCATAGCAGGAGTGTAACAGACCAGACGAGAAAATATGAACAGCTATATTCCAGAGACAATTTAAGGGGATGGAGTGGGGAATGGGTTCAAAAACAGTGGGGGGAGGGAAGTGCACGAGACTGTGGTGATGGCACACAGGTGATTTGGTGATGGGAAGCCCACGGGGATGACAACTGAGATGGAAAAATGCACAAAGTGATGTAAAAATAAACTATTATATTATTTTTAAAAATATTAAAAATATAAACGATAATAAAAATTTTTTTTAAATTAAAAAATGAAAAAACTTGAAATGAAGCTTATCAATTATAAAAAAAAAATAGAGCACTGTTTAACCTTGGAGCTGAAGTGCTCCATTGGGTATGTTTCTAGAACTCATATTATTTCTTAGCTACTTCATAACTCAACCTGTGTATAAATTATGGACAGATAAGTGCAGTTCCAGCCAAATTGCCTTGTTTAAATGCATCTTACTGGACTCTTCAGTAGTTTCTCCATTTGAACACTGAATTTTACTTCATTTCACATGTATTGCATAATGCACCCAGGCCATTCCTTATTCATCCATTTTACAATAATTTTACCCATCTTCAAAGCCATATGCATTCGATTGTTACTACCATGAGAATTCCTATGTGGATCTGGGTATGTTTTGCCATTTCTATGACCTTGTTTTGATGATTATTACAAAATTGAACTTGCTTTCTTGTCACTGCTGTCTAGTACTTAGTTTCAAACAGGCGGTCTTTGAAATGGCGGACTTGAGTGTCAGTCAGCACTCTTCCCTCTGCTTCCCTTCCATCTGCTCTTCCCTCATGAGTCTTTCTGTGAGGGATTGTCTTACTCTCATACCCCTGAGAATCCCCTTCTTTCCTCTGTTCTGTCTGCCTCCCCTGTCACCTGGCTTCTGTGACAGATGTCAGAACGTCACTACAAGTAAACAGTCTCACCTCTTCCTCACTCATAGCCAGTGGGGATGCTAACCTTTCAACTTCACCAATGTTAGGCTCCCTGGTTTCTTTATTATTTGCTCTTTACATCTTCTGTTAATGCAGAACCCCACTTTTCCAGTGAGCAAGAATCTTTTGAAGTATTGGTTTTCTGTGCAGATCCCTCAAATGGCTTCCTACGTAAAGTAGCCAGAATCCAAACAACAGGCCTATGACAATCTGTCCCACCTTGCTTCTCTTTCCTAATCTGCTCATCTGCTTCCTCTCAGTGTGTCCCAGCTCTTTGGCCACCCTGTAATTACTAAAAGACACCAAGTTCACTTTCTCCTCATGTTTTTTATACCTTGATTTCTTTCAAATTTTTACTCAGATGTCACTTTATCCATCGACCTTCCTAACCATCTTATGAAATAGCAATTCATCTTGTTTCCAACATTCTCTCTGTCCATATAGACAAACTGTATGCCTTGTTGTCTATCAGACTCTGCGGGAATACAAAACTCCACAAGGCCAGAGGACTGTTAGTGTCATGAATTGTTACATTCTGAGCACTTAGAATAGTGCCTGGCCCTTTGTAAATACTCAATAAATATTGTTGAATGAGTGAATGTGTAAGTGCTACAGTGCTCTGTATCTTATGCAGTTATACGCTGTAGCTAAAATTGACCTGTCTCTTTTGTACAAGCGTGAAATTACAGTCACCTTCCCTCAGTTCAAACACTCTCATGTCACCTTGCTCAAGTCCTTGACTTTTTTTTTTAAAGATTTATTAATTTATTCATACAGAACTGGGGTACAAGCCAGAGGTGCAGGGGTGGTGAGAGGCTTCATCAGAGACAGAGTGGGGAGCAGAACAGGCAGATCAATGAAGTACACTGCTGAGGGGAGCAGCGGGCGGGTCAGGAGAGGTCTGCCACGCCATGTAGGTCACCTCCAGGGCGGGGAATCGAACTCTCACTGAAGTGGCTATGACCAGCTTGCAGTGCTGCATCCTAACCTGTTGCACCACCAGAGAGGGCCTAAGTCCTTGACTTCTTTGTGTGTCGTTCTGCATCACATAGTTTGCTTGAGGATTAAATGAGCAAAGTAATTACAGCTACCTCTGGCAAACATGTATAACCTATAGTTTTAGGTCTAAGATACCCAACATTATCAAACTTGTTTTTGTCATTTTTTCTCCCAGGATATGGGCATTGTTATTGCTGAATATTTATGCCAGGGTCCTTTCGAGGTGCAAAATGCTAGTTCTGACCCTACGAAACATATTTTTCTAACTCAGTTTTTTTTAGCATGATTTTCATACTTTGGTGTAACAAACTTTAGGACAGAAGTGCCGAACTTGTCTATAGTGTTATATATACCTACTTTTGAACCCCACTTTAAGATCAAAGCTGTGTTTCTAATCATTGCTTCAACCGAGTTTAATCAAACCATCTCACCTATAAATGAAGCAGAAAAGGCAGCTTACTTGCCACTGGTTACAAAACAAATATGCAGATAAGTCCTGGTCTTCTAAATATAGATGCAGTATGTGATCTTGACAGGTGGTTTTGTGTAGGAATCCTGGTTTCTGCCCCTTAGACTGTGGCAGTGAACTTTGTAGTTCTCTAGGTTTTCAGATTAGCAGGAAGTGATGCTTCATCTTGAGACAGTTGAGTTCACTGATTAATCTCCCAACCTTGGGGGAGCAGGAAATAGTGGATTTTCAGTCAGAAGTAGCTGTTTTCATTCGTGTCGTAAATAATTCTTTAAGTACAATTTGACTTATATTTTATATAAAAGAGCATTTCATTTTATGCTCTTTATCTCTTAGTTTCTAGATTGCCTAGAAGCAATTATTCAGACATTCATGTTCTCCTATGACTTCCCGGTTGGTTTCTTTGAAGATTTATAAGTTTCCAGTGCCTATTACATAATAATTCAAATAACTAATATACTTGTTAAATGATGATTTTGAAAGAATGAGTTCATATTAGCTTTTAGACTAAAATAACTTCACCTTTCCCATTAGTCATTAGGACTCTGTGCAAAGCTAGGAGAAAAAGTTGCCCATCATTTAAGAAAGTAAATTCACTTTCAGGCTAAAGCTACTTAAGTCAGTCTCCATATATTTTATTTTATTTGTCTTTTCTGTTTAATTTCTTTATTTGTATATTATTTACATCAGGTGTAGTCCCCATAGAAACCCCACCACCAGCTCCCCTCAGCACCACCACCTTGGCCCCTTGCACTCTTCCCGCCCTCATTGTGTTCCCTCCCCTTCAGAGAGTCTCTGATTTATAGTTGTCTGCTTATTTTTCTTTAGTTTTGTGTATTGATCTATTTTTTTTTTTTAAGATTTATTTATTTGTGCATACAGAACTGGGGTACAGGCCAGAGGCTCAGGGGCGGTGAGAGGCCTCACCAGAGACAGAGCGGGGAGCAGAACAGGCAGATCAACAAAGTACACTGCTGAGGGGGGCAGTGGGCGGTCAGGAGAGGTCTGCCAGGCCACGTGGTCACCTCCCGGGCAGGTGGAAATCGAACTCATGCGGAGGTGGCTTTAGCTTCTTAGTGCTGCGCTTTAACCCACTGTGCCATCAGTTGGGGCCGTATTGGTCTATTTTAATTGTTATTGCTTTTCCCCTTTGATCCCTTATTTGGTTTCCCTATATTCTTCCTATAAGTGAACCATCCAATATTTTTCTTTTTCTTTCTGATTTGTTTCACTGAGCACAATCCCTTCTAACTCCATCCATGTTGCCATGAATGGCATTAGGTTACCTTTTTTTTTTTCTTTCTCCTGAAGTGTTCCATTGTGTGTATATGTACCACATCATCTTGATCCAATCATCTATTTTTAGGCATTTGAGTTGTTTCCAAGTCTTCCCTATTATAAAGAGTGCTGCAGTAAACTCAGAGGTGCAATGAATCCTTTCGAATTAATGTTTTTGTTTCCTTCAGGTAGGTCCCTAGGAATGTAATTGCTGGGTCAAATGGCAGCTCCATTTTTAGTAGTCTGAGGAACCTTTGCAAAGTTGTCGGTAGTGGTTGGACCAGTTTGCATTCCCACCAGCAGTGTAGGGAGTTCTTTTTTCACCACATCCTCACCAACAGTTGCTGATTTTAGTTTTTTTTAATGTGTGCTATTTTACTGGTTTAAGGTGGTATCTCATTGTGGTTTTGATTTTCATTTCCCTGATTGTGAGGGATATTGACCATTTTTCCGTCTGTCGGCCATTTTCATTTCATCTTTGGAGAAGTGTCTTTTAAGTTCTGCCCATTTCTTGACTAAATTGTTTATTTTTGTTGAATCATTCTGTTATTTTCTTATCAAAGTAGCACTCATTTCCGATCTGTATATGATTCAGAGGTACAGGTTCACACTTCTTCAAACGTGTGTTATTCTACCACATCTACCATCTAGGTACCCATATTCCTCCACTGACCCCATTCCTCTTTTTGCTCCTTACCCCAATTGTGGGCTAATTTATCTTTTATACTGCTCTTTTTTTCCCCCATGTGCTGCCTACTTTCTGTGTTCTCTTTAAGAAATTTCATTCTAATGTCATGAAACATTCTCCATTGTTACTGTCTGAAAATTTTGTTTTTGTGGGGGCTTCGCTGATCGTGTGTACTATCAATAAAACTTTTGGAGTATATGCCCTCTCTGTATGTACAGTTTACTTATATGTTTCTTATATAAAACAAACAAACAAACAAAAAAAACAGAAAATATTGAACCAAATAGGTGTTCTTCTTACCTTGACATCTTATTTAGTATTTCCTGACTTATGCATACTACACTTTGTTGTCCTTTTTAGAACCCAGTAACACTTTCAAGTCAATTAAACTATACTGAAGAACTTAAATTGTGAAGTAGGAAATTTAACTCATTGATAACTGTAGTGGTAAAACTATTATTTGAGACTTTTCACTTGATATCAAATTGAGAAAATACTGTATTTATGAGCTAGCATAGTTATTGTCTAAATTCTCACAGTTTTTAATTTAGGAGCTACCATAGGCACTAGTTAGTCAGACTTAGGAGACATATGCAGGAAGTAATGCCTCAAGTTTTTCCAAATTATAGACCTAATCTTTTCATTTTCCTACTTTAAATCCCCATATGATTCACCAGCTTCTTACATATTTGTCTAAAGGTTTTCTTATTTTCATAATATTTGCTCACATAGGGAAAAGGCTTGCCCTAACCCTGAAAAGTTAAGGGAAAAAAGTGCCTGGTTTTCTTTTCTTTTTGTAATAGTTGAGAAAAGACTTTTGAAAAGAATTCTTCTATACTCCAGTATATCAGTTAGTGGTCTTTGATGACTTTAGTCACTAAGCCCAATAAATATTCTTCCATTCTCTCTCTCTCAGAAAGCTCCTTACATATGGAGTCAGCTGTCCCCTAAACAGACCATTTGAAAACGGTGTTTTGAAAGAAGTGAAGATTGATATCTTTTTTCTACAGAAACTGATATACTTTAGAAGTCTTTTCTCAACTCAAAACTACTGATTTGACTTTCTAAAGTATTTGTATCTTGGACAATTTAATTTGCAGTCTTTACAAAAAAAATAGAAAATAAAGGTTATTTTTGACTTTTAAGTAATTATCTGCTTAATGTTAGAAATACTCTCCTGCCTCAGAAATAAAGCTTTGTTAACAACTGTTTTCTTCAATCTATATATGATGCATGGTCAAATGAAAAGTGTCTTGGTATTAATTACATTTCAGTGCAATTAAGAAGGAGATAGGTTTCTTGGAATTTGGCATCTGGTTTTCCTGTGTAGCCATTAGTTTTAAAAGGTGATTTCATAGTTATCAGGAAAATTGGATTCTGATAAGATGCAATTTTAATGCATTTGAGTCAGAGTAAATAGTTTTAGGTTTGGAAATAAAGAGTTGGGGGGAGCAAAAGTCTGATGTAGCTAAAGTTCTTTGCTCAGTGATTTCTGGAATATAGTCAGGTAGTTATCACAAATATGATCTGAAGGTTGGTAAATTGTATATATGTCATTAAACTAGAGTTATGATATTCTGATTGCAGAGTAAGAAATTAGGAAAGTAAAATAGTCTTGGAAAAGCATAAATGTTTTCTTTCTTTTTTTTCTAAAGATTTATTTATTTGTCTCTACAGAACTGGGGTACAGGCCAGAAGCTCAGGGGTGGCGAGAGGTTCACCAGAGACAGAGTGGGGAGCAGAACAGGCAGATCGACGAAGTACACTGCTGAGGGGAGCAGCGGGTGGGCCAGGAGAGATCTGCCACCCTATGGATCACCTCCGGGGCAGGGATTGAACTCATGCTGAAGTGGCTTTAGCTTCTCAGTGCTGTGCTTTAACCCACAGCATCACCAGGGAGGGCCAAGGAAAAACATAAATGTTTTCAAAAATAAAAGATTACAGACGTGAATTTCAGGATGGATCATAATGCATGTAACCATTTCTAGACCCCATAATCAATTTAAATCCAGAAGAGGGGGGAATGGAGAAAGGCAGGCAGTTTTTTGTTGTGCATGTTTTTTGAGGCAAAACAAATTTTATTTACTGACATCTTGTTTAAACATTCCTGAGATGGAATAATAATAGCAATAAATACACAGTATTCGTTATGCCAACTCTAAACTGTGTTAAATGTCAATAACATTATCTTTAGTAACTTGTTTTTTGGTTTGCTTTTACTAAAAGAAAAATGTTAGACTATTAATTCACTTCATGCCATGGTGACCAGTAAAGCTTCCTCCACGTATCCTCTATATTTGTTATATTCAAGGCTTCTTTTGAAGGCTGTTTCAAATATATAAATGATTCCAAATAAGTATTTACTTTTTATTTTAAAGTTGTTCCCTTTTAGTCTTGTCACAAATTAGGTAGTTCTGAAAGATTGCTTCAGTGATTATCATGGTTTAGTATTTGTTCCTTCATTTATCACACGTCTGGATAAATCAAATGACCTCACCACAGCAAAATACAAAATAGTCTTTTTTTAAAAAAGTATTTATTTACTTGTGCGTATTAGAACTGGTGTACAGGCCAGAAGTGCAGGGGAGAAGGGTGTGAGGGGATTTTCCAGAGGCAGCAGGGAGCAGAACAGGCAGATCTACTGAAATCCACATCTGAGGGGAACAGTGGGCAAGACAGGAGAGATCTGTTGTGCCATGTGGGTCAGCTCCCCGGCCGGGAATCGAACTTGCAGACAGCCTCACAGTGCTGCTTAGTAACCCCTTGTACTGTACCACCAGGGAAGCTCCCACGGTCTAATTTTTTAGTGCCCATTCATTTTAGAGTAAGATTTTAATTGTAAGAGTTAATTACTGTGAGTTAAATCAAAGTTAATTTCTATTTGTAATTGTAATAAAATATTGACAGATACAGAATTCTCTAAAAATTAAAACAAACACAGAATTGAATATGAAATTCATTAGGGAATTTAGAAACAAGAAGAGATTGTTGAGGTTTGAATTCTAAAAAATTAATAATGCCAGCCTGACTGAGGTGTTCCATGCGTGTAGCAAATAAATTCTACTATATTATAATTTTTCAAATTGTTTCTCTCTATATATAACTAATTGAAATCTTAAAAATAGTCCTGTAATATAGTGCAGATTTTACTCTGCCTTTAAGACTTGTGCTTCTTATTATATTTCTGTTTCTTTGGGAATTCTTGGTTAGCGTTCAGTTCCACATCTGATTTTATGAACCAGCGATGAGAGAAAGGCAGTAAAGCAATAAATCAACATAATGATTCAATCAATTGTGTTTCACATAAGTCACTAACAATCATGTTTGTTATTCAGTGGTATGTTTGTCATAAAGTTATTATCTGTTTCTAGAATTTGTAAGGATTACATTATTGCTGCTTTTTCCCCCAAATTTGATTTTATAAATAATGGTAATTTATATTCTCCCAAATGTTCTTATACTGTTGTGGTTAATCCTTTTATATATTTACTGATTTTTGCCTTTTTAGGGGAGGGGAAATAATTTTAATTTTGAAAGTTTAGCTTTCTTTATCTTGCAGTTAACTGATAGTTACAGAAATATTTCTTAGAGTCTCGAATAGCAATTGGTTAGCTATTTGGTAAAAATATTTTTTTTCTTTTACCTCGTTAAGGAAATCTTTGAACCTGAAACAAACTTTTTTTTTTTTTTTGAGATTTGCAAAGTAGATTGGGTTTTTTAAACGAAGCTTTGAGTGTAGTGATAGTAAATTGTTATTCTTCAGGTAAACAAAGAGACTTTTGGATTTGCCACTCATAGAAAATTGAAAATGCTGTGCAGTTTAAAGCAATTTTATATCTTAGAACAGTTACCTAGTCAACAGACAAGATTTTTATACACAACTATGGGACATAGATCCAAGTATTACCCGGTTAGAAATTTTGAAGGTATTCTTTGGTGTAAGGTGGAGGAAGCTGAGCATATATGCTGACTTCTTGTCCCTCTAGAGGTCCCCCTAAAACAGAAGCATAGCCCCAGATAAAGGAAATAGAGCCAGGCAACACGAAAATCAAAGACTCACTTGTAGGCTTCAAGAAATTCTGGGAGAAGGAAAGATGGGGGTGAGGTGCTGATGAAACAAAGGTGAGGGGAAACCTTAGCCTGCCTGAACTGGAAAGGACCGCTTCACTGAGAACTCCAAATATGAAGTAGGACAGGAAGCAGACAGATGGCTGAAACAGAGGAGTGATTCGTGTCTGTACCTGATCCTAGGACAGTTGGCTCCTCTCCCTGGCATCTGTAGCCCCAGGCCAGGAACCAGACCCTCATCTTAGAACAAAGGCAGGGAACCATCTGGGAAGGGTACCAGCACTGTTTTACATCCTGGCACTCGACTCACAAGCTTCCATCATTCTCGTCCATGAGGGCTGCAGCCTGACAGCCTACGTGCTCCCTCCAGGTCCCCGCTCCCGTGAAGCTTGCCTGTGTCCAGGCCTGGTGTGGACACACAGCTCCTACTCAATCCTCCTAGAAAGCAAAGGAAACCTCTTGTCACGATTATGTGTATCTATTTTTTTTCCTGAAGTCCCCCAATAGAACAAGTACTTGATTTTCTGTTGTATTTGTCTGTTCGTTTTTTATTGTTCATGAAGTATTTGGTTCCCGTTATCAAGATTTTTCACAATTAAACAGACTCTTTCTGTTCCAACAGTAATTCAGTTTTGATTTTTGATAACTAGGAATTGACCAGGAACCACTTTTTCCTTCTTGGAAGTTTTCTTTTGCTAATATATTGATAGGAGCAGTTAGACAGTTTTTACATTTCATGATCTTAGTTGAAATTTAATGTTAGTATAAACTGTCCCTGATCGTTAATAACACACATGTATGCTAAAGCAAATTCAGATTTACTTAGCCTTTTGGGGTCTGTCTCTTTAACTTGTAAGATATAGGCTGCTTTATCGTAACTCTTGAGAAGTGGGGATTTCATCAAGTACAAAAGGAACCCACTATCTTTAAAACACTAATGTAAATTGAGTTTTAATGTTTAGAAACATGGCAATCAGACCCAATCTTTAATTTTTCTCATTCCCTTACATTTATGGATATGTATATTGAGCTATTTTTGTATTCATTTTCAGCAAAATAAATCATCCCAAATATACATGCCTGAAATTACCTTCTATAAAAAAAAAAAAATTCCAAAAGCATTTGAAAAATCTCTCAAGAGTGGCAAGTCGATATTATTTTACTTTATTAAAATGCTGCTCCTGGCTTCTGGATGGATGTATGTTTAGAAGAAAAGAATTAAAATGTAATGAAAGTCAACCATACTGTTGTAAAAACCAAAATGATCTTGTACACTGAAGGAGACTGACCTTGTTGAGTAGTGGAAACAGTAAGTGGCGAAGCTTTTGAGTCCATGGGGAATACCTATTTACTGAAGATCAGTAAGCACGGACCTGCTTATGCTAACATGTGACTTGGGTTTCAGTTTTTTGTTTGTTTTTTTAAAGATTTATTTATTATGCATACAGAACTGGGGTACAGGCCAGAGGTGCAGGGGCAGTGAGAGGCGTCACCAGAGACAGAGTGGGGAGCAGAACAGGCCAGCTGATGAAGCACACTGCTGAGGGGAGCAGCAGGCAGGTTAGGAGAGGTCTGCTGCGCCATGTGGGTCACCTCCAGGGCGGGGATCGATCTCAATCGGAAGTGGCTTTAGCTTCTCAGTGCTGTGCTTTAACCCGCTGCACCACCAGAGAGGGCCGGGTTTCGGTTTTAATCTGTAATAGACTTTAGTGTTACATTCTTAGGGTGCTGTAGAAATTAACTTTCTCATATATTCTTATAACAACTGAGATCTGAAGATTTTTGAGTAATGATCCTTGCATTTATGTTTCAAAAAGCCACAGTGCGACCATTTCTCCCCCTTAGCATTTGAAACAAGCTATCAAGAAAGCTGTGGATCTTGCCAAGACCCTTTCTAGTGAGTCTATGGTTTCTTCTTGTCTGCTGGGTGAAAAGATAGACTTCTTATTTTCATCCTCTATGTTACACACAGCCTCATGACCTGGGCTGTAGGAACATTCATTTCCACCTGAAATTTATGAGAGGAACATGCACAGCATTTTAGCAAAATAATAAAGAAAGATCAGCTATTGACAGCTGATTGGCTTTTCATGAGTACATAGTAAATGCAAGGACCATTTTAACAGTCAAAATTAACGTCCAAGAGCATTTTAAGTAGTGGGTTCTCTATCTGAAATCATGGTATTAGTTTAGGACTTTGTGTTCTTTCTTTGTAACTACAAGTTATTTTCAAAATTCATTCAGTTTCTCAGCAAGAAAAATAAGACCACAGGCTTATTTATTGAACAAAGAGAATATTGTGGTAGGATCAGGTCAATTTTAGTTGAAATGTAAGTGGTAGATAATTTGGAGGTTCTTGCATATGGATGGATTTTTCTATGTATGCTGTAACTTTATAAGATTCTGTGGTCATTTGAATTTTGGGGTATTAATTTTCTTAGAATTAATGCTGAAATTTTCTGGGCCACAATTTCATATATCTCATTTCAGTATTTGGTTACATGTCAAGTTGATACTCAGAGTCATATATAATCCTTTTTGTATAATTATTTTTGAAGAGGGTTTAACATCTCTTCAAATAGTTTAGTGGTGATATTTACATACAATTTTATTTTAAAGATTATTTATTTATGCATACAGAACCAGGGTACAGGCCAGAGGTACAGGGGTGGCGAGAGGATTCACCAGAGACAGAGTGGGGAGCAGAATAGGCAGATCAACGAAGTACACTGCTGAGGGGAGCAGCAGGCGGGTCAGGAGAGGTCTGCCGCACCATGTGGTCACCTCCAGGGCAGGCGGGTATCGAACTCATGCTGAAGTGGCTTTGGCTTCTTAGTACTGTGCTTTAACTCACTGGGCCACCAGAGAGGGCCCTACATACAATTTTTGATAAAGATTGTTGGCAAGGTTTTATTGATAAATAAAAGTGGGGTTATCTAGAGAAAAGCAAATTAATGTTAAATCTGGAGGTATAGAAATTGGATTTTCCCCCACTGTTAGACATCCTTATAACCAAGTAAAATTTTGATGACGTAAAAATCTTGCAGAATATTGGTATTCTTTGTTAGGATTCAAGAGTTTTAAAAGTATATCTATCTGTGTCTTCCCAATATTCTGAACTTTTGTACTTTAATTTTATATCGTTATTTCCTTTTTTAAAATTATGTATCAATAATTACTTAAATTGAACTTTGCTGCTTTTGAGCATTAGAATTTCTATTATTTCCTGCCTGCCTTATTTCTGGATTGACTTTCTGTTTTATAGAAATGAACATTCAGTAATTCTTTTAGATTGTATTCAGAGTTAGCCTGAATCTTTGCTTGATTGAAAATGTATATTTAATCTCTCGTTTGATTATTAATTATGTTTGACATAGTATTCTACAGAGAAATACTTTTGCCATTGAATTTTAAAGACATACACTCTGCTTCTTTCTTTTGTTTGATTTTGCTCAAAAGAATTCTGATCTCAATATAAATTTCTTTTGCAGATAATGTTTTTCTCTTCCTTTTGTCTATTTACTCCTCCCCATTACCGCCTCTTGGAAGAGCTCAAGGTTTATATCCTTGCTTCTGCCTTTCCGTCTGGACACCTGAATCTTTCTTGACCTCAGGAGAATTTCCTTCTTTATTGCTGCAAATTTGCTCTCACCCAGTTCTGCTTTAGCCTCGTACTAAGATTTTGGGACTTCTAAATCTACCTTACATTTTGCTTTCCTGTTTTTTGTTTTGTTTTGTTTTGTTTTTCTCATTTTGCAGTAGATTCCGGACACTCTTGTCTTTATTATCTAGTTCAGTAATTTGATCTTTAAATTTCAGTCCATTTTTGAAGATTTTATTGTTAGTTTATCAGTCATGATTTTAATTGTTTGAACTTATTTTAGATAACCTGTTCTCTCTCTCTTTTGATGCTGTCAGTGTGCTGTCTTTTTGTATCTTCCAGAAAATTAGTTTTATCTAATTTTTCTTCCTTTTCTTATATTTCCCCCTGAATATTATTTCTGAAGTTCAAATTCAATGACTTTTTGTTTAATTTTCTTGGAATGACTCGTGATTCTTGATTGGCTGTTAGTAAATGTAGTGGAAAGCATAACTGAATGAGTGTGTGTGGCTGGAGAGCATTCCATAAAGCAAATGAAAATCCATCTGTATTACTTCGTGGTGTATTAAGATTCTTACTACAGATTCCTTCATGCAGTGACTGCAGGGCAAAAAAATGAACAGGGTGACCTTGTAGGAATTTGTCATCAGGGTTTGGGACTTCCTTCCCATATATTTCCTGCTACCTTATTCTGTTCCTTTAAGCTTAAGGTCCACTTTAGTACTCTCCACAGTCAGAAATCACATTTGAGAAAATATGATCCTGTTTTGTTAGATACTGACCATGGGCTTTGTGTTTCTCTGGGCATCTGCAGTAATTTCTCTATTGCATGTTTTTTTTTAAATTTAATTATATATATAATTTAATTATTATGTATATAATTTAATTATATATATATATGTGTGTAATATATACATTTTATACATTTTTTTCATCTCAGTTGTAACTCCTGTGTGGACTTTCTACTGCCCATTCACCCATGCGGCATCACTATAGTCCCATATGCTCTTCCTCTTGTAGTTTCGATCCTGTTCTCCTACTCTCTCTGCCCCCGTAGAAAGTCTTTGGCTTGTAGTTGTTTGTTGATTTTCATTTTACCTTATTACACTTTTTTTTTTTCCTGATCCTTTACACTCCTGCTATGAGTGAAACCATCTGGTATTTTTCTTTTTCTTTCTGACTTATTTCACTAAGCATGATCCCTTCCAGTACCATCCATGTTGCCGCAGATGGCATGAGTTTATCTTTTTTGATTGCTGAGTAATATTCCACTGTGTATATGTACTGCATCTTCTTTATACAGTCATCTATTTTTTGGGCATTTGGATTGATTCCACATCTTCTCTATTGTAAAAAATGCAGCAATAGACATAGGGGTGCAGGAGTCCTTTTGAATTAATGTTTTTGTGTCCTTTGGGTAGGTCCTTAGGAGTGGAATTGCTGGATTATAAGGAAGCTCCCTTTTTTAGCAGTTTGAGAAACCTCCACACAGCAGCTTTCCATAGTGGTTATACCAGTTTGCATTCCCACCAGCAGTGTAGGAGAGTTCCTTTTTCTCTGCATTGTCACCAACATTTGTTGCAAGTTTTTAAAATATATGCCATCCTCACTAGTATGAGATGGTATCTTCATTGTGGTTGTGATTTGCCATATCCTTGTTACAAGCAATGTTGAACATTTTTTCATATGCCTGTTAGCTCTATTACTTGTTTTAGCTTCAGTCTCTGGTTTGATTTTTTTCCTTTTTAATCGCATATACATCCTCTGGTTTTTAGTTTATAGAACTTCCTCAAATGCTCTGATGTGCTTTGTTATTCTTTCTTAATTTCCTACACTATTAATGTTTTTTTTCTTTTAATGATATATAATAAAAATACGTTGTATGAATTTTAAGGAGAAGGGGGAGGTAAACATCTCATTTAACATTATGATCCATTTTCTTTTAAAACTAAATGTGAAAGTTCAGATTTCGAAGTGAAGAGAAACTAGAAAGATGATGAAACCATTTAATGGAGACACAGCAACATATTTTTTTTTTTTTTTAAAGATTTATTTATTTATTCATACAGAACTGGGGTACAGGCCAGAGATGCGGAGGGTGAGAGGATTCACCACACACAGAGCGGGGAGCAGAACAGGCAGATCGACAAGTACACTGCTGAGGGGAGCAGCGGGCGGGTCAGGAGAGGTCTGCCACGCCATGTGGTCACCTCCGGGGTAGGCGGGAAGTGGCTTTAGTTTCTCAGTGCAGTGCTTTAACCCGCTGCGCCACCAGGGAGGGCCACACAGCAACATATTTTAAAGAAGGAAATTGTGCTGAATGTTTATAGTGCTTAATGAGTTTATAAAAGCCATTTATTTTTCATTAACCTTCTTCATCATGAGCTCATTTTCTTCCTGAAGAAAACAAATCTAAATTACTGACTTTGGAGAAATTTCTTGTTAGTCATCCTGTTTAAGAAGAACTTGGCTTAGATTGTATTTTTATTTCATGGTCACAAATGAAGCTCTTAAAATTATTATTAATTTATTATTTTAATCAACACTAGGAAGTAACACTAGGATTCTCCCCATCAGTTATCCTGTATAGGGTACTCAACACCAGATCTCCTATAGTCCACCACCATCCTCCATTGTGCTCACTTCCTTTTTTGTTCTTACACCTCCTGCCCTTTCCCCTGCATGTTTCAGTTCTATAGTCAGCTTTCAAGGGTTAGTTCTTAAGATAGTCTTTGACATTTTTTAAAAAGAGTTATTTATGCATATAACCTCTGGAGTACAGGCCAGAGGCATGGGGGCTCACAGGAGTCACCAGAGACAGAGTGGGGCGCAGAACAGGTAGATCGACTGAAACACACTGCTGAGTAGAGCAGTGAACGGGTCAGGAGAGGTCTGCTGTGCCCAGTCAGCACCTCCCTGGCTGGGAATTGAATGCCTGCTGCAGTGTCTATGGCTAGCTTCATAATGCTGCGCTTTAGCCAGTCAGGCCACTAGAGAGGGCCCCTTTCTGTCTTTTACTTTAGTTTCTCTGTCTTCCACTTTTTAGTGATGCCATCTGGTATTCATCTTTCTCCTTTTGACTTATCATTATCCCTTCCAGTCTCATCCATGTTGCTATAGATGGCTTGTGTTTATCTTGTTTGATTGCAGAGTAACCACAAATAGCTTCTTGTATTGGCCTATTTTATTAAGTAGACATATAATTTTCAAGTCACATGACATGTCAGCATTTTGATTGGTGAATTTTTATTTAATTTGAAAAGAGGGAAACCATTATGTACCGTCATGGGGTTGATAAAAGAATTTCACTGTCTTGTGCTAGGAAAGATTCAGTAAAAGGAAAAAATTAGATTTATTGATAATCATGCAAAGCAATAGCCAAACTGGACAACTAAGTTAAATATTAAAATGAACAAGTTGTTTTGTGTATGGCCTCATTTTAAATAGTTTTAACACTTTTGGAGTGGGAATACATCTTAAAACCAGAGCTTGAATTTGTCATTTTTTCATAATTATATTTTGAAACATAAGTTCTAATATGCGTTTAAAAGAAAATAAGGTAAGACATAGTTCTGGATTAATAATAGTATACTTTGTATTTTTTTCATTAATTTCCTCAAAATAGGGAGATACGAACCAGTGTTTCCCGTGAAAGTTAGAAATCATTAGTAAATTAGTAAGAGTGCTTTTGTGACCCTCCCTGGTGGCTCAGCTCTGCAAGCTGGCTAAAGCCACTTCAGTGCAAGTTCAATCACTGGCCCGGGATGTGATCCACAAGGCGTGGCAGACCTCGCCTGACCAGCCCACTCTCCCTTCAGCGGTGTGCTTGGTCAGTCGGCCTGTTCTGCTCCCCACGCCGTCTCTGCTTTGTCCTCTCACCTGCACCTCTGGCCTGTACCCCAGTTCTGTATGTATAAATAAATAAATCTTCAAAAAGAAAAAGAACCTTATTTTTTTTTAAAAAAAAGTGCTTTTGTACATGAATTGCCTTGCAGAGATTTACAAAATAGGATTTCATTTTTGTCTTTTACTTTTTCTAGCAAAACCTATTCCTACTTAAAGGCAGCAGTAGCCCATGGAAATTTGTTGCTTATCTTTTAAAAGCACACCTGGATCCAAAACTGATTGAAAACACACTTAACAAGAAAACTACCATAATGAATTACATTCTTCTGTAATACCTAATTTGCCAATATGACTAGTTTTGATTAAAAAGAAGTTGATTAAAATGTTCAAAAGTGTTTATTGAACAGAAAAGTAGGATGCAATCAGAAATCAGAAGTGTGCCTGTAGAGATACTGAATTTGAAGTCTTGATGTGATGATTCCGGTTTCCTTTGAAGATTTTGCTAGTGTGGCTGGGGTAGAGCCCCAAGCGTTTCGAACATTTCTTGTTGGGGGTGGAGAGAGAGTAAGGCTCCTTATTCTTACTTTCTGGCAAGTTTAGAGTAATGTGAATGTGTATTTTTATTATAAGTAAAACTATTTATCAAATTGATCAGTATAATCTGCATCTGAGTACGTCCAAAAATATGTTACCATGATTAGAAGTTTTCTTTGCAGTTTTCTTATCTGACAGCTTCTTGTCAGGTAGAAAGTTACTGCTTATCAAAACAGTCCACTTTTGCCTCTTCTCTTACATGACTGTTGGGGCTGAGCCCATATCACGGTGTTCATCTCTTGTGCGTTTCTTTTCTTTTTTTTTAAAGATTAATTTATTTATGCATACAAGAACTGGGGTGCAGGCCATTGTTGCAGAAGGTGAGAGGATTCACCAGAGACAGAGTGGGGTGTAGAACAGGCAGACCGACTGACATACACTGCTGAGGGGAGCAGCGGGCAGGTCAGGAGATGTTTGCTGCTCCTTGTGGGTCAGCTACCTGGCCAGGATGGAACTCATGCTGCGATGGTTGCAATAGCTTCAGAGTGCTGTGCTTTAACCCATGCACCACCGGGGAGGGGCCTTTTTCACGTTTCTTAGAACGTGTTTTTCCTAGCCAGCAGCTTGATCTGTCACTTTCTGCATAATGTCTTCAGCTCCTTGAAAAACAGGTGCCATCGAAACACAAAATTTCTTTTAGTCTGAGACATCTTTTAATTTGTCTTGGCACTTAGGAGAATATTATTGGCCTCTTTAAAGTATGTCTATGCTGTGACACATGGTACTTACCATGAGTTCCTGTCCCCCAAGTCTCAGATACTGACTATGTTCAGAGTAGTTGCGATTTCGTTTCGTTTTGTTGTGTTGCTAAAATACTAGTGAAAATATTTCTCACATTAATATTGTGACTTCATCTCTGAATTGTCACCACTGAAAATGAGCTTGGTAAGCTCATTAAGTACATTTTAGCCACTCTACAAAACAGTTACATATTTTCACATGATTTGTGGTCTGTCTTCATAATACCTGGAAGTTACAGTTTTAATATGAAGCAGAATGACATGGGAGAGGAAGTCTTCTCTCTGTGTGTTCTCTGCTTATTTTTCATTACATTTGAGAGAGTTTTTGTTCTTACCTTAGTGTTTTCAATGTGATTTTATTATCCACTTGATTTGAAAAACAAAAGAAAGAATCCCATTCATGTTAGCAAACATTCATTAAACAGTTTTTGTCTATTCAAGACCCTGGGATAGTACCGTGGAACGTAAGAAACAGTAATGACAATGATGGAGACAGTGACTGAAGACAGTTACATTCTTGGCTTCCTGCTGAGCACCAGACTGGGCCGCTGACCTAACTTTATTCTTCTTCATTCCTCAGACCTCCATTGGACAGGTGCTATGATATTCCCAAGTTATAAATCAGAAGAGTAGCATTTTCATAATTTTGGCATTTGCTCCAGACTGGTTTGCTTGTGAAGATAGCCTTAAACACAAGCAGTCTGGGCCCGTGGTCATTCCCTTATCCATGATGCCAGACTCGAATTAAGACGAGACCCAGCACCAATGCAGCTGCCATCCTACAGCAAAAGTGATGAACTTTTTGGGGGCGAAATGAAGGCCAAGGAAGAAGTGCGAGGGCCGCTCCCCGGGCTCAGTGGTGGAGGACGTTGAGCTCAGGAGAGGTTTGGTCCTTCTGGGACACGGAGACTGATGGGAATGGCAAGTTTGTATAGCATCCTGGCACTGGAGCAGGGCGAAGGTAGTGGGCCTCGAATTGTGGGACGGTTGAAATGGCAGCCGAGGAGACTTGAGCTCTTACCAGGAGTCAAGAATCTGTGAAGGGTCGAAATTCCAGAAAAAGAAGTGTGTGATCAGAATTGGATGGATTGAAGGTGGAATTAAAAACAGACCCAGGATTTTGTAAATCCGGGACAGGAAGCATGTTTAGGAATTTCCTCAAATATTTAAAATACATTTTTCTTTGAAACAGAATGAAAATTAGTATTGCTAAAGTTAATGGAGACATGGAGAAGAAAGTCTGTGCTTACACAGATTCTTGTCTATACTGAATATATTTTCATTTGAGTTGGAAACTTCATTTTTGGAGCATGATTAAATCATAGATCCTTATTATAGATTACTTGAAAATTGAATGATTAAATATTTCTTTTTTTTTTTTTTTTAATGATAGGACAGGATTTCAGTGCAAAGGTATCCAAATAAGTTGTAATGTTATATTACGTCTAAATTTAGAAGACATAGCCTGTAGCTGAACTAATATGTCTGAGTTGATATCATAGGAATAAACCCACCTTCTGTAGAATTACTCTCACTGTATTCTTTAGTATAAAATTCTTTCCATGTCAGCCAATATTTAAAGTGTACCATTCAAGAGAGTTCACTCATGGCAAAATTTCCTTTTTACTGCTTTTGGTTTCAGATGACTATGTCAGTCCGAGTACTGAAATAGCATTCTCAAAATGTAGCATTTCTAGAGCAAAGATGTCTTATCTGGCCCAGCAAGGGAAAGCTGATACTTTTGGAGAATTTGTGGGCTACCCACCAAATCTGTGATTTCCTGACCCAGTTTGTGAACCAAGTTATAGACTATGGTCATTATGCAGATTATGTGATTTCTCCTTAAGACTTTCATAGTTTCATTATTTCATTTTCCCTTTTTCAGGGTAACTTGCTAGTAACTTCTCTTTTTAAATCGCATCTAAAGGCTTTTATTGTCTTAATTTTTTAAAATATGTTCAGAAAATTTCCCCACCTTTTCAACGCTTTTTCAAGCTTTGCCAAAATCACTTTGACTTCTTATTTTACTCATATATGTGAAATAGTTCCGTATTTGTCTTTGTCTTTCTTATTTGCATTCCTGCATTTAATCCCTTATAACTGAACAATGTTCCCTGGTGTGAGAGCCACTTTGTCTGTTCCTGTATCACTGGGGTTTATGTTGCTTCCAAATCCCAGCAGCTGCAATAATGTTGCAACAAATACGCGAGTATGCATCTTTTGTTTGTTTGTTTGTTTTAGTTGATGGTTTCATATTCTTTGGATAGATACTCAAAAAGGGGGATCATTCCTCCTGTCCTAACTTCAGTTGTAGTTTTGTGTTTTCTAAAATCAGTTTACATTCCCATCGCTGTTTTAGGGGTTCCTCTTTCTTAACATCCTTGCAGGACTTATTATTACAGGTGTTTTGAATACAGGTATGAGGTGCTATCTCATTGTGCTTTAGATTTTCATCCACATGAAAACTGATGATGAGTATTTTTAATGTGTCTCTGTATAGTCTTTGGTAAATTGTCTTTTCAAATATGCTGCTTTTTTTTTTTTTAAACTGAGTTGCTCTGTCGGTGGATGAATTATTCGTATAACTTGGATATCAACCTCTTGTTAATGTGATGTGTGAATATCTTTTCTTACAGTAGGATGTCTCTTCTGACCTACTTTTCCTGTGTAAAAGCCTGTAAATTTGAGGTGGCCCCACTGTTTGGTTGTTTGTTGTGTTTTTTTGTGGTTTTTTTTTTTTGCTTTTATTCCATTGTCAGGGGGGCCCACTTTCTGGGTTGTTTACCCTGGATTTTATGAAATGTGTTGCCAGGGTTTTCTTGTATGTCCTAATTTTGTGGGTCTTATGACTAAGTCTCCAATCCGTTTTGAACTTGTTTTTGTGCATGTGGTTAGCTTCATTTTTTTTTTTTTTAACAAATGTCTATCTTGTTTTCCCTGAACTACTCATTAAAGAGATTCTCCTTTCTCTGTTGTGTTGCCCTGGCTTCTTTGTCATAAATGAGGTATTGAGAAATATATATATATACACACACACATATATATATACACACATATATATATAGTTGCCTTATAATGTAATGTAAATCAGGTAACATGATGCCTCCTTTTTTTTCCTTTTTTCTCAGTTTTGCTTGAGCTCTTCAGGGTATTTTTGGTTCTATATAAATTTTAATACTTTTTTTGTTCATTTGCTAGAAAAATATCATGGAATTTTAATGGGGCGGTCACGTTAAATGGGCATTCTCCCCTTATGTAAGCATGGAGTATCTCCCCGTCTCTGTCCACCGTCTTGGTCTTTTATATCCTATAATAGTGTCTTGTAGTTTTCATCATATATATCTTCATCTCCTTAGAATAATTCCTTGTTTATTTTTTTTATTCAGTTGTAGATGGAATTATCTTCAAATTTCTTTTTCTCCTCACTAATTTTTTGTATCTAAAAGGCAGTGATTTTCATTTGTTCATTTTGTAATCAGCCATTTCACTTTTTTTATTTAGTAGGGGTTTTTTTAAGATTTATTTATTTATGCATATAGAACTGGGTGCGGGGGTGAACAGATTCCCAGAGACAGAGTGGGGAGCAGAACAGGCCAATTGATAAAGTACACTGCTGAGGGGAGCAGTAGGAGGGTCAAGAGAGGTCTGCCGTGCCATGTGGGCCACCTTCCTGGCCGGGGATCAAACTCATGCTGCAGTGACTGCTATAGATTCATAATGTTGTGCTTTAACCTGTTGCTCCACCAGGGAGGGACCTTATTTATTTAGTTTTCCAAATAGCTTTTTGGTAGAGTCTCTAGAGCTTTCTCTGTATAACATCATCTGAGAATAATGATAGTTTCATTTCTTTTGGAGTCTGGATTCCTTTTATTTCCTGTTGTCTGATAGCTCTAACTAAAAATTCTAATACTAGGTTAAGCAAATATGGAGACAGGCACCCTTAGCATGTTTCTGACCTTTCAAGGAAAACTTTCAGTTTTTTACCACCTAAAGTAACATTAATTGCAAGTTTGCAATAGATGGTCTATACTGTGTTGAGGTTTCTTTTTTCCCCAGCTCATTAAGAATTTTTATTATAATAGGTGCTATATCTTAAATGCTTTCTCTGCGTCTGTTGATGTTTTGGTTTTGGGCTTTCCCTCGGGGTAGTCTGTAATATTTATTGCTTTGTAGCTATTAAGCCATTTTTGCTTCTCAGGAATACATCCCACTTGGTCACAGTGTATAATCTCTGTAATGTCCTGTTGGATTCAGTGTATTGTTGGGAATTTTTATATCACCAGAGATACTGGTCTATATGAATTTTATACTTTACAGGTTTTATTGACCTCACTAAATAAAAAACTCTTACTCAGTTCAACTTAGAAGAAATTTGAGTCATTATTTTGCCCCATTTCTTCTTTGTTATGTTTTTAAACAAAATTCAATACATTTTTCATTTTTCAGTTAATTCTTTTGTTTCTTCCGCTTTTCTTTCTTGTGTGTGTGTGTGTGTGTGTGTGTGTGTGTGTTTTAACATCATTCTTCATTTTGTGCATTTTTTTATCTCTTTTTTGTTAACTTTTAATGTTTTTATATAATTATGTATTTTTAATTGCAGAGTTTTCCTCATTTCTGATAAAAATACCACTTAAATACCACATTGA
>NW_004567122.1:12364125-12366137 GCF_000260355.1 Condylura cristata
GATCTAATTTCACCTCTATAACAGGATATGAAATAAAGGTAAAAATGCTATTTGTTGCCATTTCATTATTATTTTCTTAACTTCTTTTCAGCTTTGTAACCTAACACCAATAATTGAGGAACAGTTTAAAAAAAAAAAAGATTCTTCTCATCTTGATGTGGTTAGGAGTTATATTACATTTTTAAGTCTTTTCTTATTTGTCTCTACTTTGCATGTTTGTTTTCAGCACGTCTTTATTCTTCTATTAAAGGGAAGGAATTGGGATCAGTGGTGGCAGCCTTCAGTGGTTTTTTTCTTGGTTTATTTTTTTTAAAGGCAACATGTTAATCTGAGTTACATCTGAGTTTTGGAATGACATGAAGATCAGTTATATTAATCCAGTAGTTTTAACATTTTGAACATGTCATCATTTAAAAGAACAAGGTAGACTGCAGCTTTGACTTGTAGACAGAAGAGGCAGACCTTGAACTGTTGGTGATGTGGGAGATACAATTTTTAGTAGACAGGCAACCTTGTCAAACGTGGTATTGAAGAACATTGAATTTAGTGTCCACTTGGAACCATCTAGAACGATGAGCTCAAGAAAAGGAATTGAAGCAAGTTCGGCATCCTCAGTTTTGAGAACTAAACCCTTCTGCCAGGGAGGGGCGAGCGAGTACAGCAGCAGGGAAAGGGAGGCTGAGCACTGTTTAAGCATGCCCCAGTGCGGGCCTGGGTGTTACCACTATGGCTTTGTTATGAATTTGTGTATCTCAAGTACAGTTCCTACTGCGTAAATAGAAGCACCCTGTGTGACCCAACTGAAAGCCTGACTGGTAATCAGCTGTCACCCTAAGTGCGGTGTGGAACATGGTCTTTGAAGAAGGGTGACGATATGTTCTGTTGCCGGGGATAATGGTTTCAAGTTTGTCTGGCCTCTTTAGGGGGGATGCCTCTGTCTCCCTTGGAAGAGTTCTCATCGGAAACGTAGTCCTGGCTGGTTCCTGCTAACTTTTACTTAAGATATCTCTTCTTAAACGTCTATACCTGTTCTTTGACCCCACCTTAAATAACTTTGCTCCCCTCAGACATTTGACATTTGTATAAAATCAGTGACTTTTCTAACTCCCATGATACAAGTGAGTAATTTTTTTCACAATTTTTTTGGGTAAATCGCACCATCTTTATCAATTTTTTATTTGTGAACTCAGATCTGACATGAAAATAAAGTTTACTTGTAACCACTTTGGGGTTAAACAGGTTTAACCTTATCTCATATTGTATTCCAGTCAGTGTGAAATAATCTGTGTCTTAATACCCTATTCCATTAATCTGTGCTTTTGAAGAAGCCCTGTGTGTAATGAAAAGTGACATTTGCTAGATATCCTCACTCTTCTGTCATGTTTTTTCCCCCAGCCAGGGTAGGAAATGTCTTTGAAACCCTTGTTTATTTCCAGCACTATAAAAGAATTCTATAAAGCAATTCCAAGTACAAAATTATTACTGAGAATGTAATAGGATATTTAAAGGTTTGTTTTATTAACTTGGCCTAGGTCACAAAACTCATTAATATTAATAACTAGACTAGCCTGTCTAATCATCAGCAAATACAAATTGTTAAACCAAATTGTATAGCTTAATTAGGAGTCATTTCAGTCAAAGACCAGATATAATAAGCAAAAGCTAAGCAGCCTAATTTTTTTAATGTTTCTTTTGATGTCAAGTTTTTGACTTCCTGATCTTTATGTAGATAAACTAGTCTTTTAAAAATTGATGCTCAATATTTTTATGGATTTCATGTTAATGTGTCTCATTAATAATAAAAGAATTTGCTATTTATAAAGTAAGACGAGGTAACCTACTTTTCAAAGAAATATTAGTTTTAAAATTACATTTGGTTTTCTATTAAAGAACTTTACATAAATGAGATATACTCCGAGAGTATTAGTTTGAAAATGTGTATAATTATAAGTTGACAAGTGATGTATTCTGTTTATTCTAAAGGTGAGATTTAACAGCCTCTGAGATTGGCC
>NW_004567122.1:12366682-12367215 GCF_000260355.1 Condylura cristata
AGTATATCAAAAGTATTTTTGCCAGTGTCAGTAACTTTCTCCTTGTCCTTGAATCTGCAGTGGAAACTTAACCAAATCCTTGTCTCAGTAGCTTCCTGGGAGCTCCAACACTTTACATGTGTTTTCTTTCTTTACAAGTATCTTTCCTGAGGGTCGTGATAGTATAGTTTTTATCCTATGTCTCCAGGTTTTCCTCAGTTTTTGTTTTTGCAAAGTCTCACTGTGTTTTAATTGCCACTTTGTATATTGGTGCATATTAGGAATCTGTTTTTGATGGTTTCTGCACCACTTCCTTGGGCGATACTTTGTAGCCTGTGAGCGAAGGCCTTCACCTGTGCTAACAGGTCTGTGGACTTTTCCACTTCAGTATCCGAACCTACTCAAAAATCATCATACACTGAACGAGTAGTTCACATCCTCCAGTCTACCCCAGGACTTTTTGTCTCCATCGCATGCTTTATCAGTGCATTTCTCCACCCACCTTTCAGATGGCCAAGCCAGGTACCTGCCCCTCCTCTTTGATTCCCAGCTGT
>NW_004567122.1:12367769-12394902 GCF_000260355.1 Condylura cristata
TTAAGTACCTTTTTTCTTAATTATATTAGGATATTTAGTTTAGGTGACAACATACATAGTAACTCTTGAAATCATGCACACGTAGATCATTAACGCGTCTGTCTGTGACTACAGTACAGTGAATTCTGAACAAAGGAGAAACCCAAAATCGGGCACTGAGCTTAGCGTCTTTAAAAGTGAAAAGGGGAATAATAAGAATAACGAACAGCCATATACCAGAGACATTTTGTGGGGGTGGAGTGGGAAATGGGATCAAAAACGGGGAGGGTGTAAGTGCACAAGACTATGGCACACGGGTGACTGGGTGATGGGAAACCCACGGGGATTACAATTGAGATGAAAAAAAAATGTACAAAATGATGTAAAAATAAACTATTATATTATTTAAAAAACATAAAAAAATTTAAGTAAAATAAAATAAAAGTGAAAAAGGGAATAGAATATGATTTCCAATAGGTGCCTGTAATTTACCCAGAACCTCCCAGCTAGGACACACCTTTCAAGAAGTTAAGTGGTACAGCCATTCTAGATGAGTGATGATAATTCAGCAGGAGTTAGATGAGGGCTTAGAATAAAGTATAATTTCCACAAAAGTATCACCTGTAGGCCCTCCCTGGTAGCGCAGCGGGTTAAAGCACTGCACTGAGAAGCTAACGCCACTTCCGCATGAGTTCGATTCCTGCCTTCCCCGGAGGTGACCACATGGCGCGGCAGACCTCTCCTGACCCGCCCGCTGCTCCCCTCAGCAGTGTACTTCGTCGATCTGCCTGTTCTGCTCCCCGCTCTGTCTCTGGTGAAGCCTCTCACCGCCCCGGAGCCTCTGCCCTGTACCCCAGTTATGTATGCACAAATAAATAAATCTTTAAAAAAAGATTAAAAAAAGTATCACCTGTAATATTTATTGCAGAAAAAAAACCTTTTTTTTTAAATTTTTACTGTCAGTGCTTTTTGTAACATTTTTCAGGACATTTAAGAAGCTTCGTGTAATCATACTCCAAACCTCTTGCAGATGATACTCAGCAACCATAGCTAAATATTTCAGTGCCACAGCTGAAAATCATGATGACATGTCTGCGCACACATGATGCGTCACAGCTAATGGGCACTGGCCGAGGCGTCCGAAGGGCCCCACGGTTGTGATCAGCACATTGAATCTCGAAGGGGACAGAAAAACAGGGTGATGGGGTGACGGCCAAACCTGTTATTTCAGCTACGCAAAAGCAAAGTAGTGTTTTGTCCAGCTGAAAGGGACCTAAACAGGTAATGGGTTCAATTTCCTAATAGCTGAATTAGACACCGCTGAGTAAACACTGACTAACAGCTATTTCATGTACACATTTACACAGTGTTGATGTTAACTAAAAGTTTCTGGCCAAAAAACTGTGTTGTTATGTTGACAGCCAAAACCATTCCATTTTTTAGCTAAGTGTGTACAAAACCGCAAATCTTCTGTGTTTACCTACTTGAGGCAGGGGCCGAAGCCACTTTTCAAGTTAATGAAAGAATCAATATTGATGGGTTCATTATTCTGCTATGATGTAACCTGACGTATTTACTAAGTAAGCAGGAGTTCTGACACCTAAAAGATGATGAACTGTGATTGGAAATGAGTCATCATTTGTGCAAAATCTGCTTATTCTGATACTTGCTCCCCCCCCACACACACACAGAGGAAACACATTTGGCAACCTTTTTTTTTTTTTTAAACTTAAACTGAATAAAGCTATATTAAGGTAGTAAGTGCCATCGTCAGGTACTGGGCCAGGCTTTTAGCCTCGTTTGCAGGCGGAGTCCACGCAGTGCAGCAGGCAAATGCAAACTTGAAATAGGCGTCGGGTGCCCGTCGGGTGCTGGGCTGTTCTGAACTGAGCAAGAAGAACCTAGCCAGACGCGGGACTGGCTTATGGCACAGGTGTGCTTGTGCTGTGTGCACAGACCCTGCAGGAGGTCCCTGGGCCCAGCCGCAGGCGTCCTGGGTGAGACTCTGCAAGTCTTGAACTGGCACGTTAATAAGCTTGGAATTTGCCCTTGCCACTTAGATACCGCTTATCGCCTTCAGCAGACAAGCATGTTGTCAAACAGTACTTTTCCAAGAGTGAAGAAAAGGAGGGGCTGTTTCGCTCGAGTTACCCCTAGAGAACGTCTCACGTGGTGGGCACCACCTGTCGCGTGCTGTTCTCCTCTTGTGACATTTATCAGACTCTGCTGTAAGCTCAGGGTTTGCAGTTCGTTCACTGCCTTCTTCAGACAGCTCACCCGTGAGCCCACAGCCTGCCGTGCTGGACAGTCCTCCAGTGAGGAGCCTGGAGAATCGCAGGGCTTGAGCCACCAAAAACGTCAACTCCACTTACGTGACACTGCTGATTTCTCTTCCTCTATTTCTGAAGGATGTCGTATTTTCACTGGGTCATCATGTTTTTGTTGGCTTGGGATTAGAATTTTAAACGTGGCAATAGTATTCAAAGTTTCCCCTTGCTTTTTTAGCATGGAACCAAGGCAAAGAGGTTCGCTTATATTTTTCTCAGAAAACTGAGAATTTGAGAACTTTAACCTCACATAACCACTATGACTGGAGACACCTTTGCACCTCATCAGCCATATTTATCAAAATATTTACCCTACGTATAGTTTTTGTGTATTTCTATGTAGAATGAAGTAGAGAAAGCATATCATTATACAACTTCACAGGGAAATTTTTTCCCCATAATTTAGCATGCTTTGCAGGAAAGAAGAGATACTTTTTCTCTTGAGTTACCCCAAGAATGTAGTGGAAAGAATGACTGCTCACTCCCTGACTACTTTGTGTGTTACCTCACCTTGGTGGGACCAGTTTCCTCATCTGTATTTATGTAAGAAGGTTGAACTAGGTTATCCCTAAAGCTGTTTCTTCTGACATTGTCATTTCTTACCTCACTCACCATTTTAAGATGCTTATAGAGGTGTGCCTCTCAGCACCTCAGAATCCAGCATCACAGAATTGGCATCGCTCAGGCAGGTGCCACACAGCGAAGCGGATGCTTCTCTCCCTCGATCTAGAATGCTTTTGCTGGCACCGCTGAACCGGGCCCCCTTTGACTCAGACCTGGTGGTTGCATCTGTTACCTCTTGGCTGTCAGGGTTGACCCCGAGATCTGACAGCAGGGCAGAGGCCCACTCCCAAGTACACTCCTCCCGTCCTTGCGGCTTAGCTGGAAGCCCACCTCAGAGAAGGCCTTCTTCGGTCAAGGCTAGACCGTTGCCATAGTGTATTCGTCTTTGCCTCTGTGCGCTTTAAATGTTTATTGTAGGAATGAATATTATGGGTGACAGAAATGGCGAATGCTAGTTTGTATGAGTAGAACTTGATGATCTTTTCAGTCTGTGGTGGAAACTTAAATTATATCCCCTAGGGTTTTTTTTTTTAAGATTTATTTATGTATGCATACAGAACTGGGGTACAGGCCAGAGGTGCAGGGGCAGTGAGAGGATTCACCAGAGACAGAGTGGGGAGCAGAACAGGCTGACTGAGGAAGTACACTGCTGAGGGGAGCAGCGGGCGGGTCAGGAGAGGTCTGCTGCGCCATGTGGGTCACTTCCAGGGTAGGGATCAAAATCATGCTGAAGTGGCTTTAGCTTCTTAGGCTGTGGTTTAATCTGCTGAGCAACCAGGGAGGGCCTAGTTTTGTTTTCTTAAAAAACAATAGTGGTAAAGACTGTCAGCAAACAATATACAGGAATACATTTATAATTATATATAACTGTATGCAGTTAAAGAGACTACAATCTAATGATTTTTGTTTTAGAAACCCATTAAGTAAAACTTGAAATATAATTTTATCACTGTCCTTCATTTCTATAATTGAAAGAAAACTTCCTCTTTAAGTACCTAGCAATTATTCTAAGATTCAGTTTAATTCTAATTTCACTTATATCTATTTTATTTAGAAGATAGTTCTGCTTATATGATTTGTGAAGAAGCTAATGCATTTCTGTCTTGGAAAATGTATGTATTCCTAATTCCTTATTAATGGGAAAGCAGAGGATATTTTTACTGTCAGCTTTCATCAGTTAGACCTCTCTGAAGACCTTACTGAGTTCTGCTCTCAAGGGAATTTTGCTACTAGATACGTGCAACATAATCTAGGTTCTCATAGAGAGGATCATAAATTAAAAACAAAACAGAATGGGCGAATAAATAGATTTGTTTTTTTTAAGAAATCGGCAGAACGTTAATCTTTGCTCTTTCATTTTCTTTTAGCAGTGTTTTCAGGTAGGAGGAAGAAATTCTAATTACATAGTACATGACACCATCTTAGATATCATAAGTAATGAATTTTCTGAATGGGTTTTAATTGTAACTATAAATGTATGAAGAGGGCTAAAGAGTAAATCTTCCAGCCTGTGTGTGTTTAGTTAACAATATTAGTGACTTTAATGGGTTTTACTGGAAAATGGAAGATCGAAGGCATTTAACAATAAGCCAGCCAGTTTTATTAGCTGTATACTCATTCACTAAATTATTTTGATGTAATACATTTCCACATGTCGTGCAGAGGGCTGTAGTGGATCTTCATTTATAGAACACCTGCCTCCCTAAAAACTGGAGTTTCTTAAGCTTCAGCCTCAGTCTACCCTCTGTATTCTTTTCCTGGATGATCTCATTTATTTTTATGGTTTAAAATTTCAATTTCTGTACTTCTCTACTGTTTTTCTTTTACCTGAGTCTCTTTTCTGGCTCTTTAGGCTTATTTCATTTATTTTTCAAGGAAATCTTAGACATATCAAGCGAATTGTGTAGAACCTGCAACTTCGAGCGTTTGCCCTTCTTCACATCTGCCCCACCCCCAACTCAGATGTTACCAAGAGCTCTCCTTTCCACCTTGAGACCATATCTCAAGTTTCTCACTTTTCTCTATCACTGTTGCCATCGCAGTAAATCAAGTCATTATCTTTGGTCTGGACTGGTTTAGTCTCCTAACCAGTTTCTCTACATCTAAGCCACTTAGACATAGAAATAAAAGCCAAGGTATAATGCTAAGTATGTACCCACAATTACTTTGATGCACCTCGCTTAATTAAAGTACTTTTATTTGTGTCTTTCTTTGCTTTACCAAATCCAATAAATATTTTCCCTGGGTTTTCCTGGATAATAGCAGTATTCATTGGTAATTCTTGTAAGCGACAAAAAGTCCTCTTACATAATTTGTATTAACTTATCACTTAATATATTCCTTTAGAAGATTACATAGATTCTCTATTAGAATTATCAATTTCTTTAATAATTTAAAAATTTTTAAAGCTTTTAACTTAAATTTTTAAAATGATTTGTGTTGTATGAATATATCCTTTGTATTTGATTACTAGAAGTATGGAAATGTAACTTTTTCTCAAACATTTGTAAAACCATGAGATACAGACAGCACTATTTAAAGATACATGTATATACAGATACACACACCAAAAAACACACATTATCTATCAGAATGTTTTACCAAGTGATTAGAATTAGGTAGTTAACGTTTAAAATAGTTTTGGTATATGATTGACAAGATGAGGCTGCATTTTGGTATCTTGCTATTGTAGTTTCATACTGCTAAGGTATTTCCCCTTCTGTTTGGTATGACATGATAGGCTACCTTTTATTCTCCAGACTATCTTTCTGACTCCCTGGAGGAAGAAAATAGGACCAAGTAGTCAAGTCTCATTACATAATGACAGTGATAGAAAGCACATGGATAATTAAATCTGTTGTCAAATGCAGTCTATAATACTACTTTGGGGTCCTCCCCGGTGGCGCAGTGGGTTAAAGCACAGCACTAAGAAGCTAAAGCCACTTCAGCATGAGTTCAACTCCCGGCCCAAAGGTGTTCCACATGGCGCGGCAGACTCCTCCTGACCCGCCCGCTGCTCCCCTCAGCAGTGTGACCTCATCAGTCGGCCTGTTCTGCTCCCCACTCTGTCTCTGGTGAATCCTCTCACCACCCTGCACCTCTGGCCTGCACCCCAGTTGTGTGTGCATAAATAAATAAATAAATCTTTAAAAAAACAAACGAACAAAAAAAACAACTACCTTACTCAGAATATTTTAACCTCTTTCTCCAGAAAACCTTTTAGAATTCTAAGAGCTGAAATGGTGGGTAGGAATTTCAGTTTATGTTCTCCTCCTTTTCCCTTAGCAAAGATATTAAACAGTGCGTTGAGTCAAAAGGTGGGGAGTGACGTAGAGCTGCACAATTCAAAAAAAGTGCCCCTGGCATTGAACTCTTTGAACTAACTGAACTCTTACTCCATGTGCTTCTAAACTCCCTTTTGGGTGTGGACAATCAGTTATTTGTGTCCAGATCTTAAATAGAAGAAAAACTATTTGAAAGCATGTTTCCTTAATAGACCAAGCCTGCCACATTTTCTGAAGAGTCAACAGTCAAATCGGACAGTTGATTCCAGCTTGCTAAGCATATTTGTGACTTTCTAGTTATTCTCAAGGAAAGCCAAATGTGTGTTTTCCTCCTAGAAATGTCAGAGCCCCAGGAAAGATTTTGAGCAGGCCCACTCCTAATATTTGTGAGACTCAAAGCATGAGTGAAAAAAGGGAACCATATGTCTAAATTTAAAGAACACTATGAGGGAAACTACCAAACTGTAAATGAAAATGTGATCCATATTCCTTTCTTGAAAGCCACAATTTTGGCATTCGGTGCCCAGTGCCACTCACGTTAAGTTCCACCCTTATCTCCCTAAGAGCAGCTGCCTTTCGGCATCCCTAGGAAAACACACACTTGCAAGTTCTGCAGATACACATATCCACGAAGCACTTCCAAACCACTCCCGTGTTCTTGGGCCCCCTCTCTGTCACTGTGAATTGAATGGGAATAATGCTAACAATAGCTCACCGTATGATGCCAGGTGTATGCATGTACCTACAGGTGTCTGGCTTAATTTCATCTTGATGTCAGCATTGTTCTTTCTTGGAGCTGAGTGTGTCAGTAGAGCATGATACTAAAATTTATAGAATGTAGTGTCATAGTGTCTTACCTGTCTGCCGATACATGCATACAAATTGTCTTAGCTGCTGTGATTTTAAGAAGTATGCTTTCAAAGTTACCCTTTTCCCTCCCTGTTACACTTCAGGAAACGCTTGCCTTGAAGTAAAGCAAAGCAACATTCAGGAAACAAGAATCTAATTCAGCTGCCGCTCCCCCACCCCCCCCAAAGATGCAGCAAATTGGTGAATTATACACAGATTCTTTAGTCCCCACTAACTGGTCGGGGAGTAAGGAATTTGCCTTGCTTTCCCTAGGGTAAACTGAGGCCTATCTTTGCTGTTAACTGCTGGAAACATAACATTGCTGGAGGATGCCCGGCAGTCTTCGGAAGTTTAATAAGATTGCCTCGTAGCCAACGAATTTTTCTATTAGAGTTTGCAAAACAAGTTTTGCATCATTCCTACAGGATGAGAATGTAAAGTAGATGCTAGATGCTGTTTTTTCACTTGTTCTAAAACTGAAATACTTTAGAAAAATCAGTTGCATTCCTGTATACAGTGAACTAAAAGAGAAAGAAATCAAGAAAATAATCCCACTTACAGTCTCCTCAAAAAGAATTGAATACTGTGTGTTTAACAAAGGAGTGTTTCTTCGGTTTACAAAATCAACCCAAAGCAGGTTGAGTTGGGTTAATGTTGTCCCCAGACATACACATACAATATTAATTAGCTCCATAAAACGTTTTCCATTGCATGTGAGGTGAAAGGAAGGAGCGTGTCTAAGTCCCAGCTTTGAAGCTGCTGTGTTAATTGTTAACTTTTGCTGAGTCTGGACATTCAAAAAGGTAACAACCTCAGCATGTTAAGATCATAACTGTTAGATTCATGCTCTGAGGCATCAGCTGTGCTAATGTGAGGCCTTAATGGCTGCATGAGTTCAATCAGATAGCCCGCCTCCAGTGTGTTTGTGTGATGGTATTTACTAAATTTCAAGTGGACTGCTGAGGAAGATGAAATATAATCTCGTGTTATCTCTGTCTTGAAAAAAAAAAAGAGATAATGAAATTATTCTTGCTAGCATGTATTTTATTAACCTCTTTGGAGTCAACTTAAAGAACAAATGTCCCTATAGAGTTGAAACCTTTCCGTAATGTGGAGTGTCGTGACTAAGTACATTTGTGAGTTCTCAGGACAGTGGGGTTGAGCAGAGTAGGTGAGTATTTTTGTAAAAACTGCTCAGAATAGTATGGCATATTTTAGGATTCACTGGATAGAAAGAAATGTAAATTGTTTACAACTGAATTTTTTTTTTTTTTTTTGTCTTCCTTACAGAGCCTGGAGAAAGTTCTCGTAGAATTCAGTCACGAGGAGTTGTTTGATTTCTATAACAAGGTCTGTATTTTTAAAAGGATTTCTGATTTTTTTTAATGTTTCCTCATTTTGTGAATTCTTATTTTTAAATGCTGTATGATGGAGCTAAGTTTTTTGAGCTTCCCTTATAAACACCTTATGTCTTACAGTAGGAAGCATGGTTAGGATGCAGAAAATGTGACAAGTTCAATCAGGGAGAAACTGGAATTAGTTTTCACTGAAATACTACTATGTAGTTCCTGGCCACAAAGGCACTTTAACTACAAGTAATGTTAAATATTTTAATTTCTGAGCCCAAGAGAGAAGGGATGCCAGCCTTGAAAGATTTATCTTTGAGCATAATTCATTTCTTTCCAAATACTGATTTCATCATCTTGGAAAATATATTACCACCCTTTCCCTTTACAAGTTTTATGTGGTGATCATTTAAACTGAAACAGCTGGGTGTATTTAAGAAGTATTATTTAGAGATTCTCCTTTACAATTTGAAAACTTAAATTGCAAGCATGGCCTCTGATATCTTCACAGAACAAGAAAACTTTCCTAAGCAGTACTTACATGGCTGCGTGAGTGGATTTAGAATGCAGCTACCACTACTGTCCCCTCCCTTCCAGTAGCTGTTTCTAAACAAGTCCTTTTAGGAAGCTCTGTCCCTTCACCAACATTCTCTCTCTTTTTTCTTTGGAAACAGCTGGAGACTATTCAGGCACAGCTGGATTCCCTCACGTGAGGCTTTGGAAGACCCTGTCTCAAGCACACTCCTGGCACCTCGTTATTTGCATTGAAGATAGAATTCCAGGTTGTGTTTTCTGAAGGATTCAGTGGTTTTCTTCTTGTCAGTTTTGTGGATTATTGCTTCTTAGATAAATAACAGCCAAGAGAGACCATGGTTCTGAGTCCTGAGGTTCAAATATACATTCCCTAGTTCTGTGAGCCAGCAGGAAGCCATGACTGTCCGGTGAGTGCTGCTTTGCCTGACCTGATTATTTTCCGCATACCCCATGACACCTTCTATATCCAGTAGGAACCGTGGAAACAAGATAGAAAGTCTCCCTTAGAACACGGAACTTTTACTAACACATTAATAAAAATAAGAAAATAGTCACATGCCATCACATGCTTTATGGTATTTTTCCTTCAACGTTTCATTTGGGAAATGATAAAGGAAAGAAATTAAAAATAGTGCTGGTCCCCATGTTTATTGCTGCTTTATTTACAGTAGGAAAGACATGGAAACAGCCTAAATGCCCAAAAGTAGGTGACTGGATTAAAAAGATGTGGTACATGCACACAATGGAATATTACTCAGCAGTCAAAAAGATAAAACACATGCCTTTTGCAGCAACATGGATAGAGCTGCAAGGGATCATGCTCATTGAAATAAGCCAGAAAGAAAAGGAAAAATACTGGATGGTTTCGCTCATAGCAGGAGTATAAAGGACCAGGGGTGGAAATAATAATAATAATGAGCAACTATATACCAAAGACATTCTAGGGGGGTAGAGTAGGGAATGGGATCAAAAATGGGGGGGAGACTATGGTGATGGCACACGGGTGATTTGGTGATGGGAAGACCACGGGGATTACAACTGAGATGAAAAAGGGGACAAAATGATGTAAAAATAAATTACTATTAAAAAAATAATAATGCTGGTAGTCACAGACCTGCGCATTCCAGTGTGGGCTTCTCTGTGCACTTTCATTTTTCTTCCGAACGGAAAGAATTCCCAAAAAGCCAAGGTTTCCCAAAACCCTTTTTTTTTGTGCTGCAAATTAATAATGATTCTTTTCATTGTGTTGGAGACAGATTCAGATCATGAATAAAAATAATTATAATTTGTGCTCAAATGGGTATCCTTAAAATTGCAAAGCAGATTTCACATTCTCTGTCTGTAAATATGTTAATTAACTTCAGTCAATAAATCTTTGATATCTTAGGATGAGTTGAACTGAAGTGCACAGCATTTTATGGTATGAACATGTATACTAATTTGAGTGTGTTGCTTATATAAAATACTGCCAACTGAATGTTCTATGAGTGAAATTTCTTTCCTATATTACTTCTGAGAGAAGAGGTAGCAGCAGAGGGGAGAACATAGGAATAATAATCCAAATAGCAAAGGAATATCATGAAGATTAAACAAGATCATTCATGTTAAATATTTAGCATTATTCCCGACTTGGAATAATCACATAATGTGTGAGCTGTCATTTTCGTATTCACTAAGAAAATGACCGGGTTTTCCATTGAAATTGTTCCAATTCACATTTGGATTCAAGTCAAAATTGCAGGAAACGTGTTATGAAGCCCCTTCCCTTAGAGCGGCCTTGGCATTCCATGACAACTTCATCTTTTGATTGCTAGGTTCAAACATAATGCCAGCCTACTCATATTTTTTATTGCCAAAATAAGATAACAGCTATATGATGAGGTGGGACCAGAGTCAGAGAGTGTTTTTCTGTGACTTTCTACCTAGTTCTTCTCCCTTCAGAAACTTCTCTAGTTGCATTCAGTGAGTTTTGATCTTTTGCCTTGCAGTGTCTTTGACACTTTGCTCACTATATGAGGCCAGCAAGCAGCGGTCTGTGGGCCTGATCCTGCCACCAGGTTTTCTGCAGTTTCATTGGAGCACAGCTGTGGTGGACAGATATCCAATCATCCTCTACACCCATCATCAACCTGCTACTTGCTCCTGACCAGATGAATAGGACAAAGCAATGGAGTGTCATTCCTGTGCTGTGTTACTTTATGTCAAATTCTCTCATGCTTATAGTCTCTCCCTAGAGACTTTCTCCTTCTTGGTTCTGAAGAAACAAGCTGCTGTGTCAGGAAGGGCCTGCAAATGGGGGCCTGGGCCTCTGGTTGCTGAGGGTGACCACTAGCCAGCAAGAAACTCAGGCCCTCAGCTCACCACCGTTTCGCCACAGGAAATAAACTCTGCAAACATCCTGGGTGAGTTTTGAGGTAGATTCGATCCCAAACCAGCTTCCAGGATAGAACAGAGCCCAATGGACCGTGACTGCAGCCTTGCAAAAGAGCCAGACTGCCGACTTACGGAAATTGTGAGTTAGTAAATGTGTGACTGAACTTCCAGATTCGTAGTTACAGCCAACACAGCAGCCCTGCTCTTGGTAGTCATACAAACTGCGGTTGCTTTGTATCACCGTGGCAGCACTGAGCAGTGGCAACAGAGCACGTAAGTATCCATCAAGCCTAAAATACTTACTGCTGGCTCTTCACAGAAAAAGTTTGCAGGCTCATGCCGTTAGCACCCTTCCCAAACAGGAGTATGCTGAGAGGAGTCAGGCAGTCCCAGGGAATACATAATGCCAAAGATGAGTGTGGCATGCATTGGGTTGCTGGAAAAGTCATGAGGCATTTTGGCTTGAAAACCCAAAAAAAATACATCATGACTTTTCTGATGACCGATTGTTTCTCTATCATCACTCTTTCTCCCAGGTTGGGCTATCCAGCTAGAAATTCTGCTTTCCATTGTCTGCAGCTTAAGCAGCCATGTGACTGGTTTCACTGATGACAGTTTAGTGCAAGGGATTGTCATCTCCACTTTTCTTCCCTCTTTCTGTGACTAAAACTTACAATAGGAGATGAATCAACTTTGATCAGATGATGAGGATGGTGGCTGAAGGGGTAGCGAGCAAGAAGATGGAAGGAAGCTGGGTCCCTGAATGTCCTCCTGGATCCCTGAATGTCCTCCTGGATCCCTGAATGTCCTCCTGGAGCAGTGCTGCTGATAGGTCCTTGACAGGCTACTGGTGCGTGAGAAATAAAACTTGTTGGGGTAACTGCATTTGGAATCTTTTTAATGTAGCAGCTTAACCTAGAACCTAAGTGATAAATGATTCAATTAGTCAGTAATGTAGAGAATTATATTTTTAAAGAGAATGGAATATTTAATGGTGTCTAGTTCAAGATACCTATAAAATTTAAAGAGAAAGTGCAAAACATCAAAAAACCTTTTGCTGCAGCCTGCACCTTCCAGCTCAACTCTCAGGCATGCTGGGTGGATGGATATTCCCTCGCTTTCCCCAGTGTGACTACTTGGATGGGAAAGTTTGAAAAACCCATAGTTGTCTGCTGTAAATCTCCTCAAAAGTTTTAATACTAAGTAAGCCCATTTCTGTTGTGGGGGAAGCAAGCCAGGACAATTCTGAATTGTTAAGCTCTTTAGTAGCTGCTCAGGAATTAGAATTTCAGCTTTAGATGAATCAGGTTTGCTTCTCTATAACTTTGATTTTTGTCATCATTATGCGAATAGTTCTCAATAGACCACCCTCACTTAATGCTAAAATTAGTTAATTTCAGGCATTTTGTAGTAAAGCTTGATGGCATTTATAATTTGGGGGATTGAGAGGGTTTTATCACTGTGTCACCCCTGCAGACCTCTGCCACTGAGACACATACTTGAATCTTTTTAAAGTTCTTTTGCTCCTCCCAGAAGTGTGAGGTGGCGGCTGTCTGACAAGGCCTGGTCTTCAGTTCCAGGTGATAGCATTGTCAGAGTCTTTTCCTTGAAATAAAAAGTTCATTTTCATGTCAAAAGAAAAAGGTTTCAAAGACATGAAAGTTCAGCTTATAAGGTTCAGTTTATAAACCTGTAAGGAAGAAGATTCTGGAAACTTAGTCTCAAAGAAGGAAAAAATCATGACCATATAATAATGCTCCCCTCATCAAACCAGAGTCCAGTCCTTTTCAGTGTTGTTTAATGCACATTTAAGAATCTCATTTTATAAATAACTTCATTTTTTAAAAACGCCCTTTTAGGAATTGGGGGCGAAAAGTAACTAATAAAGTAAAAACTCAAAGTCATCAGGCAGCTATAGATCAGAGACATTCTGCAGGGGAAGAAGAGGGGGTGATGGTGCTCGGGTGACTCGGTGGCGGGAATTTCAGGGGAACCGTCTGTTATACAAACATTTAATGAATGTATTTTTTTAAAGAAAGATTAAAAAATCAGTAAATTTCAGTAAAAAAAAGAAAAAGCAGTTGATCACAAATTTAATAGTGACTTTTATTTGTGAAGTTGAGTTTTAGTTATTTACTCTTTAAAAATTATTTATGCATACAGAACTGGGGTACAGGCCAGGGGTGCAGGGGTGAGAAGATACACCAGAGACAGAGTGGGGAGCAGAACAGGTGGATCTACTGAAATACACTGCTGAGGGCAGCAGCAGGCAGAACAGGAGGTCCGCTGCGCCATGTGGGTCAGCTCCCTGAACGGGGATCGAACTGCACTGAAGTGGCTATGGCCAGCTCAGCCACTTTAACCCCCTGCACCACCAGGGAGGACCCAAAGTTGAGTTTTAAACACAATACATCGCACCTGAATTTTTCAGGGAGAACCCGGCGGTTACGTTTCTCTCATCTGTGATAGGTGTTGCTGTGCTGTGCGGCACGGAGCTTGGCATCTCCCTGACCTCCTTGCCCCTGTGACTGTTCGCCTTCCTCTGCACCCTGCATCTGCTCCACAGTTCAGTCTTCCTGCGGGTTCAGCCAGGCTACCTATGAACAAAGCAAAAAGCTATTCTCAGAGACAATGGGCAGCAGCCCATCAACCTTGGGCGCTCCTCTCCGCACGCCCCCTGCAGGCTGTGGTTCGCCATTGGCCACAGAACACAGTATTTTTCCACTTGAGCCAAGAGCGGGGTGACACACCTCCCAGGCTGTGGTCCACTTGCAGTCCAGTCCCAGACTGCTCTACATGCTGAAGTAAGTATCCTGTGAGGATCAGCGTGCTGAAGAAAGACTGGCTGAGTGAATCCATGGAGTGCACAAGTACTTTGTCCCCTCTGCTGTTCATTCGCACCATACCCTCTGATCTTTTCAAAACAAAACCACAAACCTCAGATTGACAAGAGTCTTCAAAGGGCTTTAGCCAAATATAGTGGTATTCCTGGTAGGGGGGTGCCCTCTCTCTCCTGGGGAGTCTCTGTTGCAATCACTGTGCTTTTGTCCAGCTAGAAGATTTGCATGAGGAGAAGACAAGCCCGGTAACCTGCTAGAGGCCCAGATTTCTCCCACCTCAGATGCTCAAGCAGTTTCACCCACTGTACTCCAGAGATTTACGATGGCAATGAGTTGGACCTGGACATGCTTCTGGTACGGATGCTGCAAAAACTGAAAAGTAATTGTGATTCCTCCCAAATTTAGGGGTGATTTACACGACAAGGTGAAATGGAGGCCAGGTAGACACCAGCAATCTTCTTGTATTGATGCGCATGTTATGCTCGTATGGATTTTGAGCTCATCACCCAGACTTTAATTTCCTGTTGAAGAGAATGTGTCTTGACTAAAGACACATGCAGAGCTCACTGCTGGTGAGTTGGCTTTTCCCACTGTCGAGGGCCTAGTCAGGTGACACAGTTTCAGAAAGAAGGCTCCCCTGATATGTCACAGACTGTTCCCAGTTACTACAAATACGCAGGCTCAGCAAAAATCTGAAGCAGTTCGCATACTTAACGCAGAATGCCAGCAAGATGCAGACAGCCGTGCAGAAAATTTAGTGATATGTCTGTCCAGACTTTCCCTGTGCATCCAAGACTGTGTCTTTCATAGAGGCCAGCGTGAGGAATCGGTTTCTTCTAGCTGGAGTGATGCCTTGTGATAGCTCACTTTTCTACCTCGTAGCAGAAAATGCACTCTTAGTCATTTTTTAAAAAAAGATTGACTTATGCATACAGAGCTGGGGTACAGGTCTGAGGTGCAGGGGTGATAAGAGGATTCATCAGAGACAGAGTGGGGAGCAGAACAGGCAGATCAACGAAGCACACTGCTGAGGGGAGCAGCAGGCGGGTCAGGAGAGGTCTGCGCACCATGTGGTCACTTCCGGGGCTGGGATCGAACTCATGCTAAAGTGGCTTTAGCTTCTTAGTACTGCGCTTTAACCTGCTGCACCACCAGGGAGGGCCTCTTGGTCATTTTGTCTGGTTCTCAAGGCAGAGCATATTCTGTACTGTATTGTGCAGAGTAGAGCAACTCAAGTAGTGACCGTCAGCAGGGTTGTGAGCAGCAGCTGTGGGGCTGACAGGTTGCCCTGTTCAGGCCTTCCCAGCTCAGCAGCCTGGAGGCTGGGAGTGCCCATCTTTGCTGCGCCTGCTGGTATCCCCCCTTTTGTGTCTGAGCCTTCCAGAGTTCTCCCAGGCAGGCCCAGATGTGTGCATATGTGCCCGGATGGAGGGTCAGTGGAACGTTTCCCATCTGCAGGGCAGGGTTATCCCACAGGCTGTCTGTGAGAACCTGCCCAGTGCACCGGTATTACTTCACCCAATCACAAGATGCACTGCTTCTCCCATCCTGGCTTCCAGGAGCCACTCTTCCCAGCTCTGAATTGAAACCACTTTATTAAATCATTGTTATATTTAGCTCTGTCGCTTATGCAGGGGCTCCGGGATTGCAAACCTGTCTGCTTGGACAGGTAGCGCCACAGAGAGGCCTGTGTTCTTCCTCTAGAATCTTATCTTTTTAGAATAATAAATTCTATAATGAATCACTCCTTATTTCATCCACTCTCCAGGACAAACACATGTTTTGGGTCTTCCTAAAGAAGCTCCCTCAGACGAGTCTCCGTGTAGGGCTTCAATGCAACACTGGAAGTGAGAAAAGGAGTGTCTGCTGTCTGTCTCCCTGCCCGCTCCCTGACACCCCCACCCCACCCCCGCGGCCCTTGCTTGGCCATCTGGACCAACGGGCAGGACACAGGCCAGTCTGTGCGTGCTGACCCTCTTGCACTGCATTTCGCCCCAGGGATGGGTTTGCAGTGGAGCCGGGACCAGCACTCTGCCTCTGCCGTGCGTTATTGCTGTCGTTCGGTGCCCTGTAGCTGGAGAACACTGCTTAGTCCAAAATTTGAGGCGTGGGCTTGGAAGGGCGCGACAGGAGCCTGCTGGGGCCCTACGAGTGAGCCCAGGCTCTTCCTGAAAGGTGATCAGTGTCACTGTTCCCATTTGCTCCCGGTCCTCTCTGCAGCCACCTTGGGAAAGGTAAGGGCTGAGGAGTGATTGGTGGACACGGGTGAGCCTTTGAAGTGTTTCAGTCAGACCCATTAAATGTAAACACAGAGTCCCCTCAGTGCCTTAGCGCTCTCCATAACAGATCTCTCTCTCTCTCTCACTGTGTGTGTGTGTGTGTGTGTTTGTGTGCTAAACATGTGTAAAGAGCTACGGACAAGTATGCATGAGTAAGGGAAGTAGACTTTAAAATCAGCGACCATTACGGGCAGCCGGACACTTCTAACACTCTAAATAAGCAAACTGTCTACTTCTCTGAAAATGAGACATTGCTGGGTCCATTTCAAAGGCTCACTGGGTACCCACAGGCCCCCATAGGCCCCCACAGATCAGTGGAGGCCTGTTCTCAGTCCACTGGAAATGGAGCTCTCATCAGCCTTCCTCTACATTTCTAAGTATAAACTTGCCTTCAGTTTCTCCCTTCAGCTCCCCAGGAAGCTAAGGCTGTATGAAATGTATTTTTGGTAGCCTAACGTGTTGGGCCTGCATTTTTGGCCATTTGCTAGATTTACAGGAGGAAAAGAGTGGTCAAAAACAGTCTCTGTGTTTCTAGACTTGAGTTTATGATGCAACAGAGCTAAGTAGGAAATCAGGAAAAGAGACGATGAGCCCCTGACTGACTCATCGAGCCACTGTATGCTAAGTAACAGATGTCCAGAGCATTTCTGAGCTACCTTCAGGACTCTGAAAGTACTTAGTTATCTGCAGGAAGGGTTGATTCACATCATTTAAAACCATGGGAACTGCCTTTAGGAGGGGATGGCGGAAAGAATGACTTCAGTCCTCCATATGTTAGTTTCACCCTGAAGATTTTAACACATCCCATTGTGTGCTGAACGCAGAGAACACTGATTCTGCAAAGCCAGGTTGTACCTGCCTCAAACAATTAACTATGACTATGCCCGAATCTCTGTAATTTCTCATTGGCTGAACTTTGTAAAAAAAAAAAAAGTGTTACAGAGGCCCTCCCTGGTGGCGCAACAGGTTAGGATGCAGCGCTGCAAGCTGCACGCAGTCACTTCATGCGAGTTCGATCCCCGCCCCTGAGGTGACCCACATGGCGCGGCAGACCTCTCCTGACCCGCCCACTGCCCCCCTCAGCAGTGTACTTCGTCAGTCAGCCTGTTCTGCTCCCCACTCTGCCTCTGGTGAATCCTCTCACCGCCTTTGCACCTCTGGCCTGTACCCTACTTCTGTATGCATAAATAAATAATTTTTTTAATGTGTTATAGGCAGGACACACACACACAAAATCTGTTCTGATTGTATTAGCGATGTTTAGCTTTAAACAGCGTACAGCATTTCCATTCCCTGCAAGGGGCTGTGCAATGTCCCACAGCATGTTTCAGAGTCATTAAACTTGCTTGCCTCTTTCTGCTTCTCCTTCAGGGCTGCCATTGCGGGGAGGGGACCAGATGGCCGGAGGCTCCTCCCCCAGAACAATCCACGGGTCCTGTTCTGGCCCCCTCCAGGCACAGCTTGTTCCCAGCTTCCTTCCTACATGAATCAGCAGCTACAGGAGCCTCAGACCACCAGGAATTTGCCTTCACTCATCTGCAGAGCTCAGACAGCAGTGCCCAAGATGCCCAGAGTTCTGGTACATTCTCTCTGCAGCGGAAACCCAGTAAATGAATGAATAAGTCAGCAGTTGCTTGTGCACAAGCCCAGATTTCCCCTTTTCTTTACTAAAAGGGAATGTGTAATGGAGACAGATTTTGTATCTTGTAACAGGCATTATATTTAGGAAAACTTTTTTTTTTTTTTTTTTTTTGGTATCCTTATGATGTGCACATTCAAACAGAATGCTGGACAGGACCCTCACTGGCCACTCTGCTTATTCATCCATTCATTTACTCGTTTACCCACCTGCTTGCTCCCAAGGCCAGCGTGTTAAGTCCCGCTGCAGGCCCTTGTTTGAGTCTGCAGGCCCTTGTTTGAGTCGTGGGGGGCTGCAGTGAAGGGCCTTCCCCTCCTCCTCAGGAGGAGACTGGTCTGGGTACAGGAGCTCTCCCTGCTGCCTCTTCCAGCTGCTTCCTGGTGTGAGCAAGAAAGATGAGGAAACATCAGTCTGGGCCACCTCGGAGAGGTTGTGCCTCGTCCTGGGTTGGTCAGTCACAGCGTTACCCTCAGCTTCAGCGCCTCAGTTCATGAGACTGTCAGTAAGTCGGGCAGTTCACAGTGTAGTTCCAGTAGAAAGGCCCCACTGATGTCTGATTTGCGCCAGTGTGTTGGGAGCCAGGCGTTCAAAATGAGTAGGGCTGGGCTTCGTCTCCGGGCAGAGCATCATCCCGCTGGACGTGCCAGTGAATCCAGCTCGCACAGCAGAGGCCCATGGCCCGGGAGCCCTCCAGGGCCCTTTCCCACAGGCGCGCTGGGCTGGGCCTCCTCGTCGTCTTATCTAGTAAACCGGATGCTGGTATTTCCACTGTCTAAATGAGTGAACTATGACATAGGAAGCCATGTGTCCTGAAACCACAGAGCTGAACTCAGAACCCCTCACCTCAAGTTCAGGGCTCTCCTGGGGACCATTCTCCCCTCTTGGCTCCAGATGTTGGTGCCTGCTCTGCGGAGTGACTGTTACGGCCGTTGTGCCTTCTCGTTGACCCGGGGCACCCCGCGCTGCCTCGGTGGCTGCCTGGAAGGGTGTGCAGGAGGGCAGGGCTGCCACCCGCACCCCTGGACGGGCACCCCTCTGGACGCGGGGGCACCCACGGGTGTCTGCTGGCCCCGGGCACAGAGGAGCCCCTCTGGCCTCACCTGGCAGTCGCTTTCCCACCTTGCCGCTATGTGCCTCCTTCAAGCAGGTATGAACCCTCCTTTGAAAAGGGGGATCCCCTTGCCTGCTTATTGCCCCTCCCAGATATGCCCTTCAGCACCACAAACCCTAGAATGTTCTCTTACCACAGTTTCATGGTTCTTTATATAAAATTTCCCCGACTGAAGTAACAGTGTGTGCCGCCGACCAGCGCAGCAGGAGCAGGAGACAAGTTTCAGGGATGGCCATTCTGGCGCAGGGTGGGCCAGGATGAGGCTGAGTGACAGACAGACACGACCTCGAGGAGTGCATATCTGAATGTAATTTATTTTTAAGAGTGCAGAGCATTTATACAATTTTTCTTGGCAAGCAGATATAGGGGTACAATGATTCTTTCAATAGAAGCGTGACAGATCATACATTTTTTATTGTTTCTGAGATGTTGTCAGGGGCCCGAAACCCACCTGGGGCCCTGAGAAACCATTGTGTCTTCAAGGTTCAGTGGTGCTAAACAAATGCCCTATCTATCACTTCTGCCTTGCTAATCCTTCTAATTGCTCTCTCCATTCTTTTCACAAGCCACCTGGTGTACAGGAGTGAGTAGTTTAATAGAATTAAAGATTGTAGCAGAGTTTCTCTGAGTTAAATCAGTATGGAGAACAGAGTAAGTTACATTCCTTTCAAGAGTATGATTAGAATGAAGCACGTGTTCATAACATTTCTTTGGTTTAGTACTGTTGTGTGTCAGCAGAATCAGGAAACAAATCAAAAGTTACAGTGACCATTCGAGAATCAGCCATTCTTCTGTTCCCGGAGGGCCACGTATTCCTCCCGTGTGCCGGTACCTTGACCATGCCAAGCTCTAAGGATTTCTCACTTAGGCGCCACAGGAGGGGACGTGGCAAGCATGGTGCAACTCTATTGCACCCTGACAGTCGTTAGTGTGGCAACGCCGACAAGGGAAATGGCAGTAATCTTGTCATGTCTTCGCTACGCCAGGACCCATCTCCTGTGATGTCTGGCACTTGGAAATCGTAAATAAGGACTGAGGACAGTCCACGTTCATTTTAACTCCTCTGTTTGCTAGAAAGCAACTGCAGCCCACAGTGAGGGCCAGTGTGCCGGAGGGCGTCGGAAATGTGTCTATCTCTGTAGTTGTTCATTCATCAGTAAATGGCTGGAATGCCAACTGGGGGCGATAGCATCAGCCCAGTGGCAGGTCAGACGGCAGCACTGACCCTCAGCGGAGGGCGTCTGTGGGCAAGTAAATGGTAACTGCTCAAGGACAAGCTAAAAGAATGTTCTGGCAAAAAGTGTGCGAACATCATGGGTAGAGCTGGAACCAGGGAAACACCATGTGATGTAGCTGTTGTGGGGGGTCAGAGAAGGGGAGGAGCTGGGGATGAGCCTCCGGCCCCTTCTGGGAGGGGGCAGGACAGGAAGCAACAGTCTCCTAACCCTGTCCACATCCTACTTCCTCCGCCTCTCACAGCAAGTGCAGCTGGTACTCACGGCCATCTCAGGAAGTGGGGAGAGCGCCCCAAACGTGCATACCTCCTACCTGGTAGGTCAAAAGAGTCCCTTTTGGGGATCCTAGAAATTTCCTAGTTGACTCTCTTACCTTTTCGGAAGCAACTAGTATTGTTAAATATGTTGAATTTGGGGTTTGACTCCCTTCAAGGTCACCTGTCAACCCACAGCATCCCAGCATCCCATTGAGCAAAGCAAAGCGTTCCCTGCCCGTTCCCTGTCCGACCCTCCTCAAAGCATCACTGATGTCTCTGAGGGGGGTCTCACCCCCTACAGACACCCCTTCCATCACTCTGACATCTGCGTTACCTATGTTAATTATGCTAATGCATTTCCTTTATCATGTTGGTTTACTTAGCAGAACATTCTGCTATTTCTGATCAGATGTTTTTCCAGTGGTCCAAGTCCTGGAATCCTTTATTAGGGGGAGCAGGCAGCCCACAGAGCCTGTTCCACATACTCTGATGTATCCCCCCAAAACACGACTTCTTGTTTGAATCCAGCCATAAACGTGGGCCACTGTGTGTCATTAATTGTTCAACAGATGGGTGACACATGAACCACCAGGCATGTGGATGTAGCAAGAGCTATGTGCGCTTAGTCAAGCCTCGTTTGGAATGTATTTGCCGACTGTCATTGAGGGGAGCCCACACTGATTGATTCGGGATGTGCACACACACATGGGGGCCAATCTGTGAGCCTCCCTGGGGAAGCCCCACGCTCTTCAAGGACTTCAGTGCGACGCGAGGCGCACTCTGCCTGAGGGCCCCGGCTGGAGGGCAGCTCATTACAAGTTGCAGGTGCACGGGGAAGTTTCCCTGGGGGAGTCTATGCCAGGAGAATGGGGCTGTTTACCTGGCCCAGTGGGGTGAGGGAGGGAGGACACAGTGAGGGTTTCAAAAAGCGTAGTCCATGTGCTTCAGAGCCCGGGCTTGCAGTAAAGCCAGTGGTGGGGGCATTTCCTGCCCCGATGGGTGTCCTCCAAGCCACTGGCTTGCTGTGTCTTTCCCTGACTCTCAGTTCTGGTGTGTGTGCTGTTCTAGAGAGCTAAGTTTTCCTCATCATCTACTTGAGAGACACATCTTCACGGGGCTTTGCCAGGACACTGCCACCTTTTCCTAATGCAAGCACAGGATGCTGCAAACAGAGACATTCAGTAGCAGACTTTTTTTAAATATAAGATTTATTTATTTATATAACAGTACAGGCCAGAGGTGCAGGGGGTGAGAGGAGACAGAGACAGAGTGGGGAGCAGAACAGGCCGACTGATGAAGTGCGCTGCGGAGGGGAGCAGTGGGCGGGTCAGGAGAGGTCTGCCACGCCATGTCGTCACCTCCGGGGCAGGGATCGATCTCGTGCTGAAGTGGCCTTAGCTTCTCAGTGCTGCGCTTTAACCCACTGTGCCACCAGGGAGGGCCCTGACATTATACATTTTTTGTGTGTGAAAAAGGCTGAGATGTGAAAGAATCATTTAATCTAATCAGGGACCAAACTAAGAAAATGCTTGGTTGCAGTTTTAAGTTTCAGTCCACCTCTGTCTGGTTCACCCCTGTTCCTAGAATATCATCCTTCCCTGTTGGTTGAGAGCCTCATCCAGTCACTCTTGCTAAGTCCTGAAAGCAATGCTTTGTTTTCTTCCACTATGAATCTACCCCAAACTCCCTTCAACTTTTCAAAGGCTACCTCTCAGACGTTTAGGGTAATACACAGCGTAGCTTCAGAATTTAGTAACTGTCTTTAGGTAAAAATTGGAGGGTTTCTGGCTCTGTGAAGTTACCAAAAAATTCTGCTGGTTTCTCTGTCTGTTCTCAGGCCTGGTTCTCTCAGTGGTTTGCTCCATTAGCCAAAATCAACTAATGTTTCCAGTGAAAAACAACAGCTACAGAAAATCATCTTACTTCTCTGCAGTCTCTCTCTGAAATCTTTATTTTTATTTTTGTTATTGCATTAACATTGCTTGCTAAGACTACAGAAGCATAGATCTCTACCAGAAGTCTAGATTCTGTTCACCACTATTCTTTTCCCACCCCAAAATCCCCTTGCTTCTGTTCACCCCCAGTCTTCTCTGAAGGTCCATGTTTTTCTTTGTTTTACTTTGTTCATTTGTTTTGTTTCTTTACATTCCACATGTGAACAAAATCATAGGGTGTTTTTCTTTGTCTGCCTCACTTAACTTCACTAAGCATAGTCCCCTCTTGGTCTATCCATATAGTCATTGCATCTCATAGTTGTCTCTGCCCTCTTTGTCTACTCACCCCTTGATGGGCACTTACGTCATTTCCTTATCTCAGCAGTTGTGAACAGCGTTGCGATGAATATAGGGGTGTCATCTCTTTATATATTCTTGTTTTCATAACGCTTGGAAAAATACCCAGAAGTGGAAGTGTTGCATCATAGCATATTTGTCTAATAATAAGAGAATGAGGAATAAAGATTTTGAGGAATCGCTTTCTTTTCCTTGTCTTGGTGATAATAACTTTCTAACCAACGTGTCCCTCCAGAGTCTTACCCCTGTGGTCTCCTCAGATGTCTTCATCCATAACTCGTGTAAACAAATTGTGTGGCCTTTTGTTTCGGGGGTTATCTGTCATCAGTGATGTCACCAAGAGCCTTAGTCTGTGACAAGTGAGATGCCAGCCTGAGAGAAAAAAGAATAATAAACCAGTAAAACAAGAGAAATAACTGAGTAGACCACATAGGACAATATTCCGTGAACAAAAGACTCCGATCACCCTAAACTTGATACTCACTTTCAACAAGAGCTGGAGAGGAAAAAGCAGAGAGAAGAATCTCACATATGCCTCACGCCTCTCCACCTTGCCATGCGCTTTCCCTCTAGCAAAAAACATTAGTTCCCAAACAAAGCACAGGGACAGGAATGAACAGTTCAACTTCAGATGTTGGCCACCAACGTAAAGGGCGAATCCACCACGGAAGGTGTTTCCCTGAGGAGGGGTGAGCCTGACGGGGCCCTTTCCTTCTCTTGACACCCCTTGGGGCACTTTCCTCCTCAGGAGAGCGCTGCCCAGTATGCCACCACTGGTCACACACCACGTGTGGGAGGCGTCTGCTCTGTATCCAGTCGCAGGTACTCTCGGCAGGAGCACACGGTGAAATGGAGCGCAGATCTCTGCCCAAGGCCTCAGCTCCCAGCATGGCAGTTTCTGTGTACAGGGCCTAGCCGTTGCTGACGGATGGTGTTGGCAATGTGCAGGGGGGAATCATCATCAGTCTGGCTCCTGCTGTGTCTTCCACTGACTTTCTGCCTACCCAGTTATGCCAGCCAGAAAGCAGGCTGCCAGCAAGAGAAATGAGGACGTTTTGAACTACTCGCAGCTTGAAACTGACCCCACGAGCCACTTATCCTCTGATAAACACATTAACAGCATTCTCAGAGCTTTGCCACTGTGTTGAAAATGGAGAAGGAAATCTTTTGTGGGGATTTTGATAGCCACCAGATTCAATCAAGTCTGGGTCCTTTTTTGATAAGGTAAATGGGAGAGATTACTGTCTAATGGTTTCTAAACAGTAATAGTTAATCTTTGAATTTGTATGTGAATAAAATGTTAGCATTGCTGACATGCAGAGAATATAGCAATCTAAATTGTATTAAATGAAACAGTCCCAATCAGGTCGCTTTAAAAATACCAAGTTCTACTGGCAATTACCGCCAGAGAGTTAAAAATTAAGTTTCTTCCCCTAGAGTAGAACTGTCAGAATGGCTACTTCTGTTATCTGCCCATCCAACATTACTCAGTTGATCTAATCCCCTCAAAATTAGCGTATGGGATTTAACCAGGGGATTCTTCCAGCTCTGCTAATAGCAACATTTAAAGTGATTATGTATAATCTTTTTCCTGTCCTCTATTTCATCTCAGAAAATACTGTTTTCCCAAACTCTGTCTTCAGCAGAAAGGCGATTAGGACGGGGTATGGTATCAGCGCTCAGCTCTGTGCCATTTACTGGACAAATTTGCTATAAGAATGGTTGCCGAGGTCTCTCTGGTGTTGGGTTGTTGATCTAAGAAAAGGCTTAGATAACCCAGGAAACATTTGGAGATATGGTCAGAAGTCTTTGTAATGAATGCCTCTCCTCTGAGCATCTCTGCTCAGAGTGACAAGAAGCTAGGGCGGAGGATGGCCAGGGTTTTTGTTATCTCTGATTTTTGTCCAATGTCATGGGGGTGGTGGGAATTGACTGAACCCCGTTATGGAGATTGTAGTCTAAGCCCTATTCACAAAGGCATAGAAAGCACAGTAGGTTTTACATAACTTTAAAACCTGGGCCAATTATCATACTCAAGTGCTAACCCCTTCACGATACATTTCTGGCTTTGTATAGAACAAGGACCAGAGTGGATGTAGGACATGAAACAATTCAGATCCGGTCCTGAATGGCTCGTTTTCCAGGAGTAGGGTCTAAATCTTTAAGATAAAATTATTTTGGAGAACAGTTATCCGAATACCCTATGGCTCCTTGAGCCTTGGGAAATGTGAAGTTGAGGGCAAAAACAGTTGTCTTCTTCCTCCCCAGTCTGTTTCTTCTGGGCTTGGATGTTCAGCTGCTGCGAACATGTTCACAGAGGCCCTTGAGTCTGTAGCTAATTACTAATCTGTGAGTGCAAATTTGTTCAAGGAATTAAGGGAAACGTAAACATAATGAAGAGACAAATGGAAAAACCCCACAAAGTTGGATGAGAACAACATCCAAGATAAAATACTACAGAGCGACTGTGAGATAAACAATTCCCGGAGCCCACACAGGAGTGGGGATTGTTGAGGACTATCCAGACAAAGTGAAGAGAAATTGCTGAAAGGAAGGATATTCAATAGAGACTCCAGGGGGGCCAGATCTTATAGTCGTGGCAAAAGACTTCTAAAGACTTCTAAAGAGCATTTAAAAAGTATGTCAAAAGGGTCAGATTAATTTGAAAGTAACTTAACTCCCCACCAGAAAATTAATAAAACAATACAGCAAAACTGAGCATTCCATAATGTTCAGTTTGTATTTGGCCATAAAACATGACTATACATACAAAGTGTCAGGACATTCATCTGTATACATAGGTCTGATAATGATGATGAAATTAACAGGGTGCTAAAACTGCAATTTTCAATAGTTCACAAATTGTTCAAGTAATTGGAGAAAAACATGGCTTTTGTGAAGAGGAAAGTGGAAGACATAAAATATCAAATGGTGGAGTGTCAGGCAAAGAAAAATCTCTGAAATAAAAAAATCCTGAGTGGGTTTAAAAATAGATTAGACACTGAGAAAGGAAAGATCAGTGAACATGAAGTTATACAAATACAAATATGGAAATATTTATCCAGGATGAAACAGAAAACAGATTTCCAAAAATGAACAGAGCTGTGAGCTTGGGTAAATATTAAGCAAACATACATGTAATTAGAGTCCAGATGGAGAGGAATTGGGGGGGGCAAAAATACTTGAAAATAGAGCTAAAATTTTTCATATTTGAGACAGATACAAGCTCAGTGAACCTCAAGCAGAAACAGATATAAAAAAAATCATACCAAAGACATTATAGTCAAACTTTTAAAACAGGTGATAAAGAGAAAAACTTTTTAAAATATCCAGGCTTCTGGGTTAACATGTGAGGAGCTCAGAAGATGTCACTTAACCCTAAGAACAAGTAAAAGACTGGGGGGGAAAAGAAACTGAAAAATCAACTCTTTTTAGATCCACCAGAGAAGTCAGATCAGAGGCAAATTCACTCCCCATCTCCCATCACTCAGAGAGTCAGATTGAGAGAATCACACTTACTAGGACAGAAACTTAAGTGGAACCCAGTCCCAGGTAAAAAACCTACTAAACTGAAAAATTGCCAGAGGTTCAATATGGACTATCTGAGAGTTAAAAGCTCAGAAATGCCCCTATATTTTGCCTTTAGGAGTCTATGAGATTAATTGTAAATATTGGAGAAAATCCCATCATACTGGTAGGTGAAAGGAAAAGTAACTATTTGAAATATGCCAAAATATTCTGTTCTTTACAAACCCTGCCTTCAAAATATTCTTTCTATGCAGCAAGAAACTTTAACCAAAACAAAGAGACACCCTACTGATTGGGAAAAAAATCTTTGTACTTCATACAACTAATAAGGGACCGATCACAGAGATATACAAAGAACTCTCACAACACAACAAAAAATAAACCGTTCAGTCAAGAAATGGGCAGAAGAACTTGAAAGACACTTCTCCAAAGAGAAATGCATATGGCCAACAGGTATGTGAGAAAATGTTCAACATCATTTATAAGCAGGGAAATGCAAATCAAACTACAATGAGATAACACCTTACCCCAGTAAGACTGGCACGTATCAAAAAGCTATCAAAAACAAATGTTGGCGAGGATGTGGTGAAAAAAGAACTCCCCTACACTGCTGGTGCAATCATAAACTAGTACAGTCACTATGGAAAGCTGAAGTTCCTCAAACTACTAAAAATGGAGCACCATGTGCCCAGTAATT
>NW_004567122.1:12397264-12403205 GCF_000260355.1 Condylura cristata
AAAAAAATCTTGAAAAAACAGAGGGAACAATTTATTTATAGAGGAGCAAAGATATGAATCACTTCCAACTCCCCAGAAACCACATAATCAAGAAGAAAGTGCAGTGACATGTCTAAAGAACTGAGGGAAAAAACAACAATCCAGTATTCTGTTTCCTGCGAAAATAACTTCAGAGAAGAAGAAAAGAAGACTTTCTCAGACAAACAAAAATCGAGGGGATTTGTTGTCCACAGATTCAATTTACAAGAAATAGTAAAATAAGTTTTTCAGACAAAACAATGACACACATCAGAAACTTACATTTATTTAAAGAAAGAAGAAGCATGCAGAGAGGAATCAATAAAGGCAAAAACATCTAACGTAAAATTACACATTGAAAATAGGGAAATGAAGGTAAATATGACAGCAGCCTTGTAGAGAATATGCTCAAATCACATCTTTAAAGTGCAGAGAGAGAGGAGAAAGCTGTCAGCCTAGAATTTAAACCTAATAAAAACATTAAAAGATGAAAAGACTTTCAGACACATGAGAGCTAAGAAAATTCTTTGCTGCCCATTGACACTAGCAAGCAAGGTCAAAGGGAGCTTTTTAGACTGAAGTAAAGTGGTTTCTAATGGAAACTTGAACACACACACATACACACAAACTGAAGAGCACTGGAAACAGTACATTTGTGGGTAAGTAGAAAATAAATATTTTTCCTAATATTCTCTGTCTTATAATTGTTTAAAGCAAAACTAGTAGCAGTGGTCTATGGGACTTAAAATACTGACTAAAATGTATGCGACTAAAGGGTGGAAAAGGCAAATGGAAACAGACTTGGAAGATTTACACGTATACCAACAGTATAAAAAGGTGTGAAGGTCGTCAGCCATCGTGCAACCACTAGAGAATAACAATGAGATATAATAAACTAGCAGCATTTAAGCTAAAATACTAAAACATATTCTGTTGAATTGGAAAAGGGAAAAGAGGACAAAGAAAAAATGGGGGAAAAAAACCCCCACAGGAATATGGGAGCTATAAACCCTCCAATCTGATCATTGCATTAAATCTAAGTGGTCGAAGTACTGCAATTAAAAGAGATTATAAAATAAAAATAGGAAAAATAGGAGCCACCTTTGTGGTCATTTACAGGAAGCATACTTTCAATATAAAGATAGAGGTACATTGAGAAGGAAAGAAGGGAAAAGATATGACTTTACCCAGTTGACACTTAGAGAATATACTGACCAGAATGCAAACAAAGAGGAAGAAGATTGCTTCAAAGTTTTTAATGTATAAAAACTAGAAAAAAGGATGAGAAGAAATGACTTGAGAAGCACTATGTTTTTAGTCTGGAGAGAGAAGCTCAAACTGTGAGGTATGTAACTCCAGTAGCTTTCAGAAAAGGAGGATAAATGAAACTGTGCGAGTTAAGGGCTACTTTGTGATTAAAAAAATATTCGAAAGTCAAGCAAACCCAGGAAAACACTTGCTACTCCAATCACCTAAGAATTGGTAATCACTATATAAAGTGCTTCGACAAATAAATAAGAAAATACACCAAAAGAAAAATGAACAAAGGACTTAAACAGCTTTTGGAAAATGTTCACAGGTGTCTGAGTTGAAAGGTGTAGAATAAGTCCATGGGGATTACAACCGAGATGAAAAAATGCAAAAAATGAAGAATGATCTAATAAGTAAATAATAAAAAAAATAAGTTTGTCGTGGTCAGGTTGCTGAGTACTGAAATCCTTGTGATGCTGCCGGTCAGGAAGTGCCTTTAGCTTCTTAGTGCTGTGCTTTAACCTGCTGCGCCACCAGGGAGGGCTTGCCATGCATTTTTTAATAGCTCAACTATCTGCCAATAGAGGTTGCTTTTAAAAACTGAGGCACAGTAGAGTATCAAGCAGCTATTAAAATATACAATATGTGAGAATTTAATTTGCTAATTTGAAGTGAGTTCCGTGCAATAGTCTAACTGAGATAAGTAACATAAAAGCAAAAATAAATCTAAGACATACCAGAATGTCTTTGAAAGTATTTAGGGTTGTCTGTGGAGAAAAGAAGGGAAATTTCACTGCAGTATTTTTTTTTAATTTTGCTTTATATGCAGATTACTTATTCACTCAATTAAAACTTTAAATTTCATAAAAACTTCAAACTGCTGTGACATAGTTCTGTTGGCATTAATGATAACACTGAGTTGGGTTGATCTTTCTCCAAAGCAGCTTGGTGATACCTACTCTTTCAGATGGCATTTACACATCTTAGTGTCAATGATGAAAAAATCAGCAAAGATAAAAACAGAGACTTACATGAAAGTTGTTCATTGTGGTGTTATTTATAACAGTGAAAAATCAGAAACTACCTAGATCTCCAGTGAAATGAAAATAGCTGAATAAACTTGGTTCATTTAGGCAATAGACTAATTAGCTATCCATTGAAAATAAAAGTTTGATCCCTTACAGTCCTGCTATGAGTGAAATCATAAGGGATCAGGAAGAAAATATATATACAGTAATTGTAATAAAGTAAAAATGAACATCGCCTAACAACTATAAACCAGAGACATTCTATGGGGGTGTGGAGGCGTGGGACGAGCACACGGGACTGTGGTGATGACACACGGGTGACGTGGTGGTGGGAAGTCCACAGGGATTACAACGGCGATGAAAAAAAGGCACAAAAAGAAGAATGATGTAAAAAAAAATTTTTTTGAAAAATAGTTAAAGTGCTGAAAATACTTTAAATGGAAAAAAGGTGCAAAGTTTCACACATAGTCAGACCGTAATTCTGCTAAAAAGTTATATTCGCACTCACATACTTATTACACACAGAGAAACATGAGTGCATGAATGTGTCACCTCAGTGACACTTAGTCCGAGGACTGCCCTAGCCACCCTCTTCCCCAAGGAAAGACATCACCAACCCCTTCCTTGCTGAGCACCCCCTACCCCCAACAGCAGGGACCCCCTCTTCTGGGCCTGTCAGAAGCTGAGGTACAGAAAGAACTGGCCCTCAGCAAAACACCGAGCGTTTGTGTTTCTGGTGGAGCAAATTTATCGGAGAGTGATGTTTCCACTTCTCACTATTTCCATTTCCTTTACAAGAGGAGCCTGGTATTTTCTGTTTCCTCCGTCAGGGCTTTCCTCTCCTTTTCTCTTCAAAGAAGTTTGCCATGTAGAGGTGTTCTTTGATCTTTCCAGAAGCAGCTGAAGAAGGAGAGGTAGCAGACAAGATGTACAGAGGAATTTTGGAAGAGAAATAGAAGAGGGAGCGGGATATATCATAAACAAGAGACGTAGAAGGAGAGTAGTGTGATTTTAGGAGCTGTTCTCGTAGAATGTGTATCGCCTTTATGGTATTTAAGATGGTGAGGGAAAGCGGGAAAGTTAACGTTACCTTGAACATTCTGTTTTGGCTGCTAGTCTGAATTTCTCTAACCATAGCACAGCTCTGAGATGGGCCATCTGAGTCCCCTTCATTAATGAAACTGATTTAAAAGGCCACACACCATAAGTAGATTGTGTGGGCTCGGGAAAAAATCTGTTGGGATCCTGCCAGTCATGGAGTGTCTTAGATTAGAAAGAAGAGAGAAGTGAAAAGATTCTGGAACATTGAGGGAAAAGAATAACAGCACGAAATTAGTATCTTAGTCACTCAGGTAGCTGCATCTTAATCAGAAAACCTGGGTTTTCTGACTCCAAACTCAGGCTGACTCTAAAGCTTCAGCACACAAATTTCCACTGTATGAATGTACTTCATTTATAAAGCCGAGACTCATAATGATGGGTAATTCAATTATTCAATTAGTATTTTAGTCACTCAGGGAGCTGCATCTTAATCAGAAAACCTGGGTTAGGAAGACTGAATGGTCCAGCATCTTGAAGGAAGATTCTGGGTTGTGTGTGTGTTTGTGTTTTACATAGAAGAACTGGGGTTTAGGCTAGAGATAGGGGTTAGGTAAAAGGATTCACCAGAAACAGAGTGGAGAGCTGAGCAAGCAGATCCAGCAGGCCAGACAGGAGACATCTGCTGTGCTGCCATGTGGGTCAATTCCCTGGCCGGGGTTTGAACTCAGGCCCTTGTGGTAGTGCTGAGACTTAAACCCAATGCCACCAACATGGTCCCTAGATTTCTGTTCTGAAAAGAAACGTAACCCAAAGCCAAGCCTCACACAGACAAACTGGTGAAGAGGAAAAAGAATGAAGGCTGAAGCTAAGGTAGCAGTTACAGCACATCCATCCAGGTAGCTCATTAGACAGTAACAGTGGCGTTAGTGCAGTTTGAAAGAAATGCAGTTAATACTGAGACACCTGTTTGTCAAGGCTCAGATGATCAAAGGAAAATCTTGAGCAAACTCAGGGCTAAAGAGGATGCCAGTTTGTGCGCACTTTGCTAGACTGAGGAAGAAAGGGGAGTTGGTAAATCTCGCTGGACAAATGTTTGGCAATATATTGCAAAACCTCATCTTCAATGTATATAACTGATGTGGTAATTCTCTTTGTAGGAATTTTCTCTGAGGATATAAATAACCATAAAGATGGCAAAGGTTTCTTAAAGTTACTTTATATAACAGCAAAAAACAAAGCCCTTGTGAATAATTGAATTACCCATCATTATGAGTCTTGGCTTTATAAATGAAGTACATCCATACAGTGGAAAATTGTGTGCTGAAGCTTTGCAGTCAGCCTGAGTTTGGTGTCAGACTTACTATATAATTGTGATCTCATTGTTTACTGTCTCTATCTAAACTTCCAATCTATGAAATAGCATTATAATCTATAAAATCCATCTCATAAAGTTGTTACAAAGATTCAATCGAGTTACCCATTGAAAGTCCATAGTAAGTGCTCAGCAGTAGATTATTACTGTAAAACATTATAAAATTATATTTAATTGCAATAATAAAAATGATACTACTGAACAAAAGTTACAGACTAGTAGTAATGTAGGTTTCTCTTTATATAGAATAATTTATGTGTAGATTATTGGAGAAAAAGTTCTGAAAAGATATTACTATTACTAGACCTCTCCGAGGTCTGTTATTATTTTCTGTTTTCTCCTTTTCTGGATGGTTATTTTTCATAAGCATATAAGTTCTAAGTGAACTTATTATGCATTTAGATCTGCTTTCCTACGGAGGAAAATCATCTAATTATCTAAACAACAGCACAGGAAGACTCAAAAATAAATCGGTTTGTTAGCGAAAAGAATACAGAAAAGGTGCGAGTCACAAAATGATTATTATTATTTGGAATGGAAAAGACGCTAATTCATTTGCATCTCAGAAGAGGAAAAGAAAGGGACCGAGGCAAATATAGAAGATAATTGCTGATAATTTTCTAGAACTAAATGCAGAGTTTCAAGGAACCTATTGAGTGCCAAACAGTATAAATCCCAAGAAATCCATCCCATCATAATGAAGCAACAGAAAAACAAGCCAACGGGAAAATCTTACAAAGGGAGGAAAGATGATCATCAAAAGACAATCACTAACAGACTTCTCAGTGGCCACATGGAGGCATGAGCGGTGACTGATGAAGAGGTCGGTGTTTTCAAAGAGCAGTAATCTTCCAACCAGGAATTCGTCCCAAACTAAGATCATTTTTAAGAATAAAGAAAAAAATGAGAGCATCATAATATCTAGGTCTCAAAAAGATGGGAGATTTTGCCACCTAATAGACTCACCCAGGAACATTCTAAAAGATGTAGTTTAGGCAGGACGACAGCAATTCCGGATGGGAAGTCTAACCCTGAGAAGGAATAAAAAGCCAAGTGGAAAATACTTGGGTAAACCTAGATGATTTCTGATTGTATAAACCATGATCATGTCTTAGATATGTATTACAATACAGGATTAAAATGCAACTCTGTGTGTGTGTGTGTGTGTGTGTGTGTGTGTGTGTGAGAGAGAGAGAGAGAGAGAGAGAGAGAGTTCCAGTGGACACATGAA
>NW_004567122.1:12403501-12415478 GCF_000260355.1 Condylura cristata
TGGTGGAAGGAACTAAAGTTCTTTCTGGATCCTCTTTTATAAGAGCACTCATCTCTTTCCTGGAGGTTTCTTTCCCAGACTGAAGCATCTCCCAAAGACCTCCCCTCCAAGTGCAGGGTTAAGATTTTACTTGTTCCTGTGAGGAGAGATTCACCTCTTGGTGAAAGTCTGTGAATCCTGGGAGTGGCTGATGAGCAATTAGCAGCCATGTAAAGGAAGCAGAGCTGGGAAAATGAACTGGACTCCAAAGAGGGAATTGGAGAAGGAAATAGTATTCATGACGTTTGACCCATTAGCCCTGAGGATTAGGGCTTACCTTTCTAAAGATCTACCATTTTGCTTAAGCCAGCTCAAATCCACATGGTTCTTCCAGTCAGAGGGAAGAAGCAGGTATGCTGTGCTGAGTACCTCAGTTTCAGGGTGTGTGTGTGGGGTCAGAGTGGGGTGTCGGTGGCCAAACAGGATTGCCTACACAGACCCGAAGGCCGGGGAGTGGAACAGGGAAGGCTCAAGTTGATGGGGAGGGGTCTGAGCCCCCTGGCAGGGCAGATTCATTGGCTAACAGCCCACTTCCGGTGGGCCTCGATTTGTTCTGTTTTGCCACCTGTTTTTTCACTGGGGCAGAAGAAATAGCTTCATGAAACCTTTGGAGATTACCCAGAACCCTCCGCAATGAAGCCACAAGTTATTTGTGGATCGTTCTGCAGAAACAAGACCTGGATTTTAAAATAAACACGTTTTTCTGAAGCATCGCTGGAAAAACATTAGGACGGTTTTTGCTGGTCACAGAGGTTGATTTGTACCTGGGAGTTACTAATTGCTGTGGAAGAGATGCTAGATACCCGTGTTCACTCACTTCACAGAGACTAAGATTAGCACTGTGCTATGGAGTTAGATATATTTAGAAAATGTTGCAGGACTTGGGAGTCAGGGTGAGAAAAACCTCATTTTAGCCCTGTGTTCCTGGGCAGGAACTCACAGGCATATGGCTCGTGTCTGGGGTTCGCTAGAGACTCCTTCAGCATTTCCTTGCTGAGACATCGCATTCATGGCTTCACTTTGCAACATAACCTCTGCCTCCCGCTGCCAAGTTAGGGTGCTATTATTTCTTAGTTTTCAGGAACAAAGACATTCCACCTCTTGGGGAGAATTTCCTTGGAACAGTGCTGCTCAAATACATCTTGTCAGACATACATCTTGTCAGGAAGAGGCAGGATCCCCAGATCAGGTATGTTCTGGCGAGAACAGAAGCAGCCAGAGTCCAGCTGGGGAAGTGGCTGTCCACCTGCAGTCGGGCAGGGGGCTGCCGCCTCAGCCCCAGCTCAGCTTCTCCTGGCTCCAGCGCTGAGACCCGAGCCCACTCTCCCTCCAGGTGGGCTGGGAGGTCCAATGGGCCTCTTGCGAGGGAGCTTTGAAGTGGCCGGCAGCTGGGCTTTGTTGTAAGTAGGCAGGGCTGATAAGTCTTTCTGCTGGAAATTCCAAATTTGGGGGTCGTCCCTTCCCTTTTTTCTTCATGCCGGAGATGAATCTCAAACACATTGTCTGAAAGCATGGCTATTTATTTTTGTTTTTCTAAAACTTTCAAGTGTTTCTCCTTTCATGGAAGGCTTTCAAGGACTTGTCCTTATCTGAGGAAGCGCACACGCGTGTCACGCTCTCCTCTCCCCGCCCTCCCTCCTTGCTTCTTACCAGCGCCATGGCCACATCCTGCAACAGCGCTGTCCTGGGTGTGAGGCCCCAGGAGTATGCACCCCGACAGCTCTGCAGTCACAGCTCAGTGGGATTTTGCCTCAAAAGTCTTCGCAAAGGGTGAAAGACCTCTATCCATTGTTTATATGGAATGAGCTGGATACATCAGCTTTTGTTCTGGCTTCATGAAAGGAGAACCAGTTCTGCATTGACCCCCAGAGTAACTTAAGGAATTTGCAAGAAACCTACCAGTCCCTTGGGGGAGTGACGCTGTCACAGTCCAGACCAGTTGGGACCTGAGAGCCCAGGAAGGGGCTGCCTTGGGGCCTCAGAATGACTTGCAAAATACAAGACAAGTAAGACAGTAAGTTTCCTTCCAAACTTACTTGCTGGTGTTTCTTTCCCGCTGAGCCCAGCCCTCTCTGGTAGCTCTGAAGTCAAGGTGACTCCCAGGTGTTCTAGGTCTCCTGAAAAATGCATGCCCGTTACCCCCCTGTCCAGCTTGCTCTGGTCCCCTTGCTGCTGCCCAGAGGGGCTACTTATTACTGAGGCACACTGGCCTTCAGCACTGTAGGTGAGTTCCAGGTACAAGCTCACCCCTCCAGGCATAGGTTACCACAGCCACCACCCAGGGTCCCATCTACCTGTCACAGTCCGGCCCCTCCCCCTCCAGTAGCCTCAGTACCAGTCAGATCAGATCCAGGGTTTGATGCTGGTTTGGTTTCATCTGGCCCTTTGTTAGGCTTCTCTATATATGCAGAGGTGACACCAGGCAGTGTTTGTCTTTCTCACGGGCCTCAGGCTGCCGGTCTGTACGAACCCACGCCTAGGGCCCTTGGACAGTGCCAGCGCCTCACCTGGGGACCCCACCTGACCACGTGGATGCGCCCACAATGGGCGAGATGCCAGGTGTGTGTCCCAAAGACACAAAGCCACACCTCAGAAGACTTGGCTGTGAGTGGGAAAGAGAGTTCAGGAAAAAAGGGCCAAGCAAGAGAGAAGAGGGCATGGTGAGAAGAGTCGCTTTGAATTTGACTTGCAATGTCAATCCAGGGCAGAAATACCCAGAGTCCAGATGAAAGGGAAGAGGCTCAAGGCTGAGCTCTCACCCGCTTATTCACACAGCTCACTTCTACTCTGATACTCGGGATCAAAATCTCCCACCAAAGTCTCTTGTCCCAGATGGGTGCAGCGTCCTCACAGAAGGTTCTGGGAGAATCGTGCAAATTTAGAGCCAGGTCGACTGGCCTGGTATGGCCTCCCAATGTATCTCCACCATCCCACTCCCCACAGCCTTCTGTCCCAAGGGAAGGTTCCAGAAGATTTGGAGACAGGATAATTTATTGAGCATTTACTCTGCCTATGTTTTCCTTTACTTAACCTCCTCACCCCCTTGTGAGTAGGGATTAGGGCCTTGAGATTCTGTGCCTCGGAGGTTTGGGCAGGCAGAAAGGAAAAGCACCTGGAGATTTAAAAAAAAAATTCTGCTCTTCAGCAGTCTGATGGACTAGAGGAAAGCCTGCGAGGACTTATGTTCTTTTTCTAGTGTCACCATAGCAAAAGACCCAAAAAGTGTTTCCTCACACTTCTGTAGTGCCACAACCCCAGACCAAGCTGTGGACAGACAGGGAGTCCATGCTGCTCGTGGCTCTGGGCCCGAGGGCAGTCTGGCTTTGCTGGGCCCTGGCGTGACACAGCCTCTGTGCTTTGTCTCCTCTGAGGACACTGGTCATTGAATTCAGGGCCTTCCCTTACTCGGGGTGGTCTATACTCAGGTCTCAGTGACAGCAGCCAAGACCCTTATCCAAATGAGGTTGCACTCTCAAGGCCTCAGATGTTTCTTTGGTGGTGGGCAGTAATGAACCCACTCTGGGACCCGTGTGGGCAGTGAGTGAGGAGAAGGGAAGATTTTTCTCTTACCTGAAGCTGTTGGTGCTCTGGGGAGGGAGAGCATGGTCCTCTCTTCCCTTTATAGCTGGTTCCTTAGAAGGAGTAAAATCCAGAGGGGATTTCACACCCCTTCCCAGGCAGTGAGCGGCTCTTCCTACAATAAGCCTCCCCCATTTCCAGCCCAGCCTGACCGACTAGCAGCAGCTCTGATTGGATTTTCGGTTTAAGAAAACACAGCGAGGATCCCCAGATGGGCTTCTTATTTCCACTGTCGAGTTAAATCCCCAAGTACCCCTCCAGGGAGGGGTCCCCTGGGTCTGGGTTACCCAGGTGTCGGCCACTGGCTCCCCCTCCAGCAACCCCATGAGACGTGGGGTGTCAGACCTGCCCAGAGGCTGCAGCCACGGACCCTCTCCAAGAGCCATCCAGATCTCGGGGGTGTGAGACCCCCTCCTGGGACTGAGTCTTGACACCCAGGCTGAGCCTCCAGTGGGGCCTGGGACACTTGCCTTTCCAGATGGACTCCTGCTTCCCTCTGGCATCACTCCCTCATAGGGCAGGCATCTAGGGTGAGGAAGGCCACCCGCCTGGGTGAAGGGTAGGGGAAGGGGCAGGTAGCCCTCCTAGGAGACACAAGGCTCTAGAGGCCCCCCGGTGGGCTGGAGCCTGTTTGGTGTCTGTCATAGAACATTTCCCCTGAAACAAGCCAGCAGCGCTCTCTTCCTCTTCTCACGGGAGGGTGCGGAAGGGAGGTCTCTCCACACTTCACCACCGTGTTTTTCCCAACTGTGGCTCTTTCATCTCCTCACACAGTCTCAGCTGCAGATTTATCCTCTGTAGTCACTCCTCTCCCACCGCCCTTTTCCTGTAAGTGTGACGGTCCTCCAAATAAGCTCAGCACAGATCTGCTGCCATTTCTTGAGCCCCACTGGTATTCCAGGTACGTGTTCAGTCCCACAGACACCGCCCCCCCAGGGTTACATCTCATAGACCCCCTGGCTCACTGCCATTAGGTGCGCTAGCTGCATGCTGCACATGAAAAAGCAAGCTCAGGCCCTCCCTGGTGGCGCAGCGGGTTAAAGCACAGCAGTGAGAAGCTAAAGCCACTTCCGCATGAGTTCGATTCCCGCCTGCCCCGGAGGTGACCACATGGCGCGGCAGACCTCTCCTGACCCGCCCACTGCTCCCCTCAGCAGTGTACTTCGTCGATCTGCCTGTTCTGCTCCCCACTCTGTCTCTGGTGAAGCCTCTCGCCGCCTCTGAGCCTCTGGCCTGTACCCCAGTTCTGTATGCACAAATAAATAAATCTTGAAGAAAAGAAAAAGAAAAAGCAAGCTCAGAGAGGTTCAGTAACTGGCCCAAGGTCACACAGCCTGTAAGTGGCGGCACTGGGATTTGAGGTTATGTCTGATCTGAGGTACTGTACTGCTCTGTGAGGGAAGAGGTGGCTCTTCCACGTCACTTTAGTATCCTTGATGCTAGTACAGGCTGAAAGAGCCTTGCCTCTCAGCTGCTATGCCCAGGGACCACCAGAAGTGTACCACCTCAGGCTCCAGGTGTTTGCCCTTGGCCAGAGCTCCTCCAAGCCTGCCTGATGCCCAGCACCCCCCACACAACACCCCACCACACACACCCAGGGAAGCAGCTGTTCTTTCCAGCTCAGTGATTTGTGCAGGCCTCCCAGAGAAAAGAATTATTGCAAACCTGGCCTTAGTGCAACGCCTGTACCGATGTTTGCAACTCTTGGCTCTGGCCGGAGGTCGAGATTGCAAGATAAGGAAGGAGTGAAGGAGCGGTGCCAACTTTCTGGTCGCTTCTTGGCACTGAGCTGTCGTGTTTTGACAGCAGCCACAGGTCCTGCATCCTTCCTGGAGACCCCAGGGTGGAACACAAGCAAACTTAGCTCCTCCCACTTCCCCAGCCCCCGGCAAGCGGCCATCTTGATTTGCTCTGCTAGAGCCTGCCTTTGCTGGGTGGGGGCCCCCATCTGGCCCCTTTGAGAAGGGGATGGATTTCAAGGGGCTCCTGGAAATGTGTTGCAGGTGGGCTCCTGGACACTGGCCGGGCTACCGCCTCTCCAGCTCTGTTTGCTTTGCTTAATTGTGTTTTCTCTACTGATTTGTTTGAGTAGCTTTTCTTCCCCACTTTGTCCAAGGTCTGTATCGTGCATCTGGTACCCATTTGGCTGGAGAGGGGAGGAGCCGCGTGGGTAATTGAGTACTTGCCATAGGGCTCTAAGAAGCCAACTGGGGAGAAGGCCGGGACTAGACGAGCTAGGAGACCAGGATGGGGCCTTTGCACAGGGCCCAGACACCGCCACCCTGTGCTGCACTGGCTTTCTGTGCAGAGCACCGAAGGGCTTTGATGTGATTCTGAAGCCAGATTGCAGCTCCTGCTTCCGTGAAGCCCTGCAGTACCCCGTCTTCCTTTCACGGGGCCACGGCTTCCTGACAGGTGGACCGGGAGCAGGAGGCCCTGACTGGACAGGGGAGAAAGGAAAGCCTGGGGGCTGGGGGTGGGGGGTGGGGCGGGGGGAATCACATGCTTCTAGACTTGTGTTCCTCAACCGTGGGCTCAGGCTTCTCATTCTGCACAGTTTTGGCTCCAGACCCTGGTCTGTTTCTACAGTGTGGAGAACAAATAAAAGCAAAGCAGCACTGGTTGGAATCCCCATGTCTGACCGGGCCCCAGAGCTGGCCCTTCCTCATCTGGGGTGTCGTCTGCCTGTCTGTCTGCTGTGCCTCTGACTTCATGTCCCAAAGAGCACAGAAGGGGTCAGAAGGTTTAGGGTTCACATCTCAGCTCCTGCTAACTGCTTGTTAGCTGGTCAGCGCCGCGGACTTAGCAGCTGAGCCCGCTTGTGCTAAGTGTCCAGTGTGCCAACGAGTAGATGAAACGACTCGCAACACGCAGCAGGCTGCGCCACACACCTGTTCATGGAGAGGAAACTGAGGCAGAGAAACGTGTCCATGACGTGTCTGTGGTCTGACAGCCCAGAAGTGGCGGCGCCAAGTCACCGGCGGGGTGTGCCTGCACCCCGCACGTCACGCCCCGCCTTTCTGCTGGTGTAAAGCGGAAGTCCTGGCCCGCGGCGCTGATGGGAAAGGGGGGCCCTGACTCCGGAGTCGCCAGGCCTTTGGGGCTACTGTGGCAGCCGCCTAGCAGGACAGCGAGGACCCGCCAGCGGCACAGAAACGAGATGTGAGGAGAGGCGGCTTTGTCACCCATGCAGAGTCCACGAGCACCCCAGGTAGAGGAGGGGACACCCCAAACAGGGACCCCTGGCCCGTCTGCGCCAGGCTTGTGCCTGTTCAGATTTCCTTCCGTGGAGCCCTTGAAGCCCACATGGTCTTTTGCTACCCTGCCCTGTTAGCTGCCCAGCAGTGTGTTGCCGTCTTCCAAACAGCTCCAGATTTAGGGTTCCTCCCCCACCCCCATTGCACTTCTTTTAGCTGCCTGGTCTTTTCAAGTGGGACAGACATGCTCCCAGGACCTGATGGCCAGCGCAGCCTCTCCTTGATGAGAGTCCTGTCTAATTTGCCTCCTGCTGCTTCCTGCCCCACCCCCATGCTGTGGGAAGTGTGGGGCAGCAGCCTGCAGACCCTGATCTCCTGCCAGGAGGAGGGGGGCACAGAGCTGCTGGCTAGCCCCACCGCTTCGTTCAGCTCTCCCTGGCTGGACCCACTGGGTGCTGCAGACAGAGGAGCTCATGGGAGAGAGTAAAGAGGAGGAGAAAGGTGCACTCACCAGGTAGGCTTGAAGGAGCCCCACTGCTTTTCCATCTAAGGCACCCCACTCCCGAAAGCATAGCGAGAAGGGCCCTCCCTGGTGGCGCAGTGGGTTGAAGCACAGCACTGAGAAGCTAAAGCCACTTCCGCATGAGTTCGATCCCCGCCTGCCCCGGAGGTGACCACATGGCGCGGCAGACCTCTCCTGACCCGCCCACTGCTCCCCTCAGCAGTGTACTTCGTCGATCTGCCTGTTCTGCTCCCCGCTCTGTCTCTGGTGAAGCCTCTCCCCGCCCCTGAGTCTCTGGCCTGTACCCCAGTTCTGTATGCATAAAAAAAAAAATTTAAAAAAAAAAAAGGAATAGTGAGAAAAGAAGCAAAGAGCCACAGCAGAGCAGGGAGGGAGGGCAAGAGGCCTAAGGCAGCGTGCCTGGCTGATAGTTGCCATGCACATTTTTATGTATTTTACACACACGTCAGCCAGGTTGAGTTGGAAGGAGTGTCCTCACAAGTCACCCCTATATGTCAGCGCCCCAAGACACAGCCTGGGGCCGACAGCAGGAGCTCTGGACCCTCACCAGAGCGGTGAGGGTGAGCTCAGACTCTGAGTTAGTTTCCTGCTCACAACTCAGCTTATAAAATCGGGGTGACTGTGTCATTCTCACTTGAAACAAGTCACCTTGAGAAAACATGGGTCCTTCCAGTAACTATGGTGAATTCAGCAGCCTTGACCTGAGAAGGCCCCACCAAACCCCAAGAGGTCAGCTCTTGAGCTCTGGAGTGCAAAGACCCAGAAATGTGTGCATTTGGGAAAACAAAAACGAAAACAAAAACTCTCCAAGCCATTTAATACACACACCCTCACCAATCCCCACGCCCCTCCCCAACTTTCCTCCCCACTCCCCCCTCCCCCCCACCCCAGCCCTGTTTTCTTTCCTCATGGAATTGCCCTGTTTTCTTTCCTCATGGGATTGCTTTACCAAAAAGCTAGTCTTTCTGCTCCCAAATGCCACTGCTCAGAAGTGATAGTGAGGAAGATGGAGTTTGTCAGTCAGAGTTGGGCCAGTGCACTTATCAGAGGGACCAGATGCCCAGAGCCTGCCCTCATGGGCAGGTGGCCAATGAGTAAGTAGTCAGTACTGTTTTTACAGCTCCATTCTGTGGCCATTTCTCCATTCAAATGCCTTAGAATGAGGCGTGGATCAGCACTGCTGGGTTTTGTTGTTGTTTTTGAGCTTTGGCAAGTCAGACCATGCCCAGCAAGCCCCCCCTGGAGGAGGGTGGTTCTGAAGCAGTTGTGGGGTGGGGGCCAGAAAGAAGGCTCAGGGTTTTGGGAGGAGGAAGCCAGTATGTTGAGCCCAGGCCTGAGTCTTGGGTCCCTTATGTCGCCAGCACCTAGAAATACATTAGTAGGAAATCTGCCAATACTTGTAGATTGAAGAAAAGTAGCGGTAATTGTTACTCGATGTTCGTTTTTACTTTATTACAATGACTGTTTTTTTCCCTGATCCCTTACACTCCTGCTATGAGTGAAACCATCCGGTATTTTTCTTTCTTTCTTTTTTTTAAACGGGCTGGACATTCTACAGGGCAGGAGAGGGGAACAGGATCAAAACCGGGGTGGGAAGCCCACGGGGATTACAACTGAGATGAAAAAAAAATGCACAAAATGAAAAAAGATGTAAATATATGTGTGTGTGTGTCAGTAGGTCAAAAAGATAGCAGTTTAGGAGAATTCATTGGTTTTCACTTGCAGATTAAAAAGAAAAAAGTGGCTCCAGAGAATCAAAGTTTTTGCTGACCCAAACTAGGGTTAAAATTGAAGGACAAATAAAATTACTGATATGCAAGGATTTAAACATTGCTACTCACAGACCAACAACTCTGAGAAGAAACTCAAGTTTTTTTTTATTATTATTTATTTTTGCATGAACTGGGGTACAGGCCAGAGGTTCAGGGGCAGTGAGAGGCTTCACCAGAGACACAGTGGGGAGCAGAAAAGGCAGATCGATGAAGTCGAAGTACACTGCTGAGGGGAGCAGCGGGCGAGTCAGGAGAGGTCTGCCACGCCCTGTGGGTCACCTACTGGGCAGGCGGGAATCGAACTCATGTGGAATGGCTTTAGCTTCTTAGTTCTGTGCTTTAGCCTGCTGCGCCACCAGGGAGGGCCCAAAACTCAAGTTTCTTGCAAGAAGATAAATGAGTCTGATCAACAAGTAAAAAACTGATAAACCTATAAACTAATAATTTTAGCAGTGAAGTCTAAAAAGTTACTGAAAGTACAACTGATGATTAACAGACTTAAATAGAATTATAATCCCAAACGATAGCAATATTTGATACAGGGAAGAAAATAAAAACAGAATGATATCAGAATTGTATCAGGTCGAAAGATAACTTTTCAGGGAGGGTAGAGAGAGATTCAATAATATCAGAGCTCTCTAGGGAAAAAAAATGCTTAAATATGTTTTTAAATGTAAACATAATCACCAGGAATTTTTTTTTTAAGATTTATTTATTTGTGCATACAGAACTGGGGTACAGGCCAGAGGTGCAGGGGCGGTGAGAGGCTTCACCAGAGACAGAGTGGGGAGCAGAACAGGCAGATCAACGAAGTACACTGCTGAGGGGAGCAGTGGGCGGGTCAGGAGAGGTCTGCCACGCCGGGGATCGAACTCATGCTACAGTGACATGTTCCCTCACTGCTTTATGGTGCTGCACTTTAACCCATTTTGCCACTACGGAGGACCCCGAAACAGAGTAGGTTTGCAGGGTAGGAGTATCTTTCCTCTTATTAGGAAATGCCACAAACTATCACTGTTTTCCAAAGCGATCTTGCCATTTCATACTAACGCAAACAATGCATGTGTAGGGGCTTTGTACTGCTCTCTCACCAGCATTTGCTATTTACCTCTTGTAAAAGGCAGCCATTGGTGGACAGCCAGTGCTGGCTGCATGCCACTGATGACATCAAATGTTTTTTTCAAATATCTTGTTTTATAAATTACCCATTCGAACTTTTGCCTTTTTTTTTCATAGTTTGTCTTTTCATTATTGATTTACAGGAATTCTTCTAGACACATTTACCAGGATATCTTTACTATATTTTCACATGCGGAATATAGAGAAACAAAACAAACCCTGGAAATCAGACTGTAGACTGCCCTGGTGGCACAGCTGGTTAGGATGCAGCACTGCAAGCTGGTCGCAGCTGCTTCAGTGTGAGTTCGATCCCCGGCCCCAGAGGTGACCCACATGGCGCGGCAGACCTCTCCTGGCCTGCCCGCTGCTCCCCTCAGCAGTGTACTTTGTCAGTCTGCCTGTTCTGCTCCCCACTCTGTCTCTCGTGAGTCCTCTCACTACTCCTACACATCTCTCCAAGGACATTTTCTAACTTTAAATGAGACAATGCAAGTTTTGTAAAAATGAGCTATACTTATGAGTTAAGAACTAGGACAATGAATTATTAGGTAAACTCCTAAAAAGTAGGAGAATTAATAATAATAATGATTAAGTCTTTGCAAGTCCTGCTGTGAATAAGAAGGAAATTAATAAAACATTATAAATAAGAAAAGATAGGTATTGTCAGGACATCTGAAACAAAAGAAAACATACTCAACTTCATTAAATACATTTTTAATGCTATATTAAAAATGGGTGATTTACTCATACATTTATTTAATAAAATTGACCAAAGACAGAAACTGTTACAGAAATATGTAAAAGTTAGTCAAACTCATAAAGCTCTGATCACCAAGGGACAGATAATTTGAGGTTATATCACTTCTTTCAGAACTTGGAAGCTTTTCAACTCATCCATGAGACTTGCATTACTGTATATACTAAGACCAAATAAAGATATCGTGGGAAACAAAAACTCTAGATCAGTCATATCTGTGAACAAAGATACAAAATCCTAAGGAAAACATTAGCAAATTAAATCCACTTGTGTCCTGAAAGAGTAATACATCTTAAGTAAGTAGAGTTTATCCCTGGAATGCCAAGGTATTTCATCAGTAGGAGATCCACTCATGTAATTCATTTGATCAAGAATTAAGAGGGGCAAAATCATAAATCATCTTGATTAGTTTTTTTTTTAAATTTTGCCGAAATCAAAAAAAAACTAATTAAGAATAAAAAAACCACATAAAAAGAAACAAAAAATAAAACAGCCCCATTTTAAGAAAGGGAAGAAACCTTAGACAAACATCAGAAATGGTGACTCACTCACTTGAGGCCAAGAAACGCAGACAAGACACTATTATGATTCAACAGTTAGTAGAATAAAGTGGTGGGGAGAAATAAAACATAAATGTCTTTGCTTGCAGATAATATAATTAATTGCTCATGGAGCAAATCCATGCCAATTGATGAAAAACTGATTTGAACAGATCAAAGAATTTAGGAGGTCAGATTATTATACACCTTGCTAATAAGCACTTGCAAATATGTCATGAGAGGGAAAAAAAAAAGATGATATGTATGAAACTCTGAGCTATTCAGGAATAAATGAAATTAAAAAATGGGTGAGATCTGCATGAGAAAAAAAATGTGACACAATATCTTAAAGTGTCAGGGAAACTGTATTTACTGTATCAGCCTCAAGAGAGACACAAGGACCTGGCCGGATGAGATGGGTTAATATTGCATTAAAAGGGCCCTCCCTGGTG
>NW_004567122.1:12416844-12428811 GCF_000260355.1 Condylura cristata
CCGCCTGCTGCTCCCCTCAGCAGTGTACTTCATAGATCTGCTTGCTCTGCTCCCTGCTCTGCCTCTGGTGAATCCTCTCACCCTCCGCATCTCTGGCCTGTACCCCAGTTCTGTATGAATAAATAAAAAAAAATCTTAAAAAAAAAATTATGCCTTTCCAGGGCTGGGGTTGACCTAAAATATTGCATGAAATAAAAGTGTTGTAACAGCTCCTCCAGGTTCTGGGGGAGCCACAGGTATGAGCTTGCACAAACCCTCTTGGATCCTCGTTTCTGCGTTTCTTGGCCTGCCCAGTGGACGTTAACAGCGTGCCTGCCAGTTCCCCGCACCAGGAGTACCTGAGGAGTGTAGACATCAGATCCCATTTTCGGTTTCGCCTCTTTCGGCCAAGCACATTTCTGGACGTGAACTGTAGCTAAGGTGATTGCCAGAGAGTCACTGGAGGCCAGGAGAACACAGCTGGTTTCTCAACTTGTGCTTCTGAGGGCCAGGTAGGAAATCACCTGTCCACCTGCGCCCAGGTTGGAGACCTGGCATGGGACGCCAGAAACCGTAACAGCAGCAACAGAGCAGGTAGCCCGCAGCTTTGGGGGTGCATGGCCAGCTCTGGATCCGGTAGGCTGTTCATTCAGCTCCTTGACATGCAGTGATCTGAGACTTGTGTTCGCTCTTAAAAATCCCGTCTCCTGGTTGCTCAGGTGACACCCAGACCTGGTTCTCTGGTCACCGCGGCCAGGCGGGATCTGTGCTCCATGTCAGGTTTTGCATCTATCTTGAGCAATTTGCTCACCATTTTCTCCAGTCAGGTTTGGATAAAGACTTGCATTGTCTTTGCTGAAAGGTACCTGGTATCCTGGGGTGGCGTGAGTTTGGAAATGTGAGCCCACAGCAAAAGGATGAGCCCCACAGTCAGCTGTCCAGATTCCTTTAGGTGAAGGAGAGGGATGCACAGCCTCTCTGGCAGGTTTTTGAAAATCCCCATTTGAACGGATAATCATTTTATTTATTTTATTATTATTATTATTTTGCATCATTCTTCATTTTGTGCCTTTTCCCATCTCAGTTGTCATCCCCGTGGGCTTCCCATCGCCAGTTCACCCATGTGCCATTACCACAGTCCAGTGCACTCTTCCCACCCCAGTTCCGATCTCACTCCCCCTCCCATCCCCCCAAAATGTCTAAACTTATAATCATTTCAAATCAACAGCTCTGGCAGTAGTGAGACTTCCCCCCAGAATTCTTGTTCTGCATGTGACCCTACATGGGCCTACTTCACCTTCTCCTTGGAATTTAAATGGATTGACAGACTCTCTTGGGAGACTGACAGAAAGTTCTTTTGACGGCAACCACTCTGGAAAGGGAATCTGCTTACCTGTTGAAGTTCTACATTTTCTCTGGGGCATTTGGGAAGAGCACTTGGATAGAATTTAGTATATTTAGAAAATCTTTAAAAAAAATCAAGTATCAGGTCCCTCCCTGTTGGTGCAGCAGGTGAAGGCACAGTACTGCAAAGCTGGCCATAGCCAGCCAACCCCCAGTCAGGAAGCTGACCCAGATGGCACAGCAGACCTCGCCTGTCTCACCCACTGCTCCCCTCAGCAGTGTATTTCAGTCAATCTGCCTGATCTGCTCCCCACTCTGTTTCTGGTGAAGCCTCTCACTGCCCCAGTACCTCTGGCCTGTACCCCAGTTCTGTACACATAAATAAATAAATCTTTAAAAAATCAAATATCATAGGTTGGAAAAGAAGGCCACTAAAAGGAATTATTGTTTGCATAAAACTGACATTCCCTGACTTTGCCAAATTTGGTTCCAGAGGTTAGTAACCTTCTGTTTCAAAACAGGAAAGAAGCCGAATCACCTACACATGAGCTTTGCTAGGGAGTTATTCAGCTGACAGTTCAGAGAACTTAACCAACCCCGCTCCGTGGTCTCTGAAGACAGAATTCATTATGTGTTAAACAAGAAAAAGAATCCCATTGGGATTTTCAAATCTTAGAGCTTTCTTTAAATATATGTTTACCTGTTTAAGGACTTGGCCAAGCAGTTACATCTTTCTCAGCAGTTACATCTGAGGCTTTAATTATTCCTATTTTTGATCTTCTGGCTGCAACTCTAGAATTAAGCCATTTCCTTTAATGTGGGTAGCTGCCTTTAAAAAACAAGCCTTTTTCAACTGGTAGACTTTAAAATATCTTTCTCTGTCTGAACAGCTTGGGGTGGAGAGAGAAAAGAAAGTGGCTGTGATGGCCTTTTCATGTTACTGGGGAACTGAGGAGCTGAGGAACAATTGTTTGGAAATGTCTGGAGAATTTTGGCTGTGCCCACCAGTAGGAAGCTGGATTTCTTCACCATCGTTTTTCTCCCACTCTTTCCTTGAGGAGGAAGTGACTTCATGGGCTGGAAGGACTGGGCATGGGGGGTTGGGGGGGTGACTCTAGATGGGGAGATTGTTTTGGAGATATCGGGGACATTCTTTTACTTTGCCTAAGTGGCTAGGAAAGATTTACCTTAAAGAATTCTTTTGTAATTCTATTCTGTTGTTAGTTTTTAAGAAGAGATCATTTTTGGCAGGGGGCGGGGTCTGTAATTGGAAAAACCAAAGCATTCTCTGCTGTCACCCACATTTAGGGGTGGGGCATGGCCTAATTGCCCCCTTTTCTCTCATCTCTAACCCTGGCATGGGATGAGCCAGGTGGTGGTGCTGGTGAGGTTGACTGAGTTGGGGTTTTTGAATATTTTTCTAAGTATGTATCTGTTGGTGACATTTCACTCTATAGATCTCTCTATGTAAATGGGGAAGGGTGGATGTACAAAAATGTGAGTAAACAAATTGTTCCGGAAACAGAGGAACTGTCCCAAGAACAGGAAGGATTGAGCTGACTGGGGTTGCAGTAAACAGGCAGAGATGGTCCAGCTTTGTGTTGCAAGATGATGGATTAACACAGTGTCCTGTGAGAGAGCTGACCGGGCAGTCTCAGTTCTTCCTCATGAGAGGGAACACTGTGAAGAGCCCTGCTCATTATGGGATGTCGCTGAGGCCTGAGGAAGCAATACCACAGTGCCCAGCAGAGAAATGGTGCCCACAACATTCCCATCACGAACCTGAGGTGTTGACATGCATGAACCATTTAGCAAGAGGAACTATTATTACCCCCTGTTATACAGTTACAGGCATGGACACACAGAGATGAAGTGACTGGGCTAAAATCATAGGAAGTGGTGAGCAGTGCTTCAGCTCGGGGCACCGAGACCAGAGTCCATGCTATAGTGACCAAAAGCTGAGAGTAAGATAGAGTAATAGGGCCTCCCTGGTGGTACAGAGGGTTGAGTCTCAGCATAGGAAGCTATCAGCAGCTACTGCAGCACAGGTTCGATCCCTGGTCAGGGAGCTGACCCACATGGCATAGCAGACCTCTCCTGTGTCACCCGCTGCTCTCCTTAGCAGAGTATTTCAGTAGATCCACCTGTTCTGCTCCCCACTCTGTCTCTGGTGAATCTTCTCACCACCCCCCTGCAATCCCCTCAGCTCTGGCCTACACCCCAGCTCTTTTATGCATAAATAAATAAATAAACCTATATGTGTGTGTGTATGTGTATATATCCTTGTTTATTGAAATAAACAAAGTAGTAAGTAATAGCGACAGTGAGGCAAGGTGCAGTCTGTGACCCAGACTTGAATGGACTGAGTTGGGGATGGAAGGCCTGCTCTCTCCAGCACCCTAACTGTCTGTGATGCAAGGAGGAGCCAGTCTCAGGAGATGAGCCGCCTGCTGTGCTATTGATGGGGAGACACCAGATGGTTAACAGAACGGCCTACCAGCCTCTGGTGATCTTAAATTATGGGATTGGCAGCAGAAGTGTTTAACTACAAAACACTCCAGCATGTCTCCAGCATGACCCTAGGAAGGGTGGCTAATCAGCTTTGGCCTTCTCCTCAAAAAGGAGGAAGTGTCGCCTTGGAAATGTCCAGCAACTTGTCCACAGCTGTGCAGCTGGCAAACTGCAGGGTCAGTATGAGAGGCAATGTCCTTGACTACACTGCTTCAGCCACACTGTGCCACAGCAAGCCCTGTGTCCCACCTTGCTCCTCTTGTGTGCAGTTAGACAAGCTCTTCTCTGATTAAGCTTCCCCCCTCTGAATGCCCAAACCTCAACTGAAAGTTCCCTTCTCTTTCACATGGAACACTAATGAACATAGGTGTGATTGGAGTTATCAGGCTTGGGAGGAGGGTGGCAAAAATGACTCATTCCTCACCTCTGTCTGCAAACGGCAGAGGCGGTACTTTGGGCCTGAGTGCAATGAAGTCACGAGCACAGAAGTCAGGGCTGCTGGCTCATGCCAGTGTTTGCTTCCTGCCTAACCCAAGCCCAGAGGTTCTGCAGTCTCTGCCCGTTTTCACGAAGAGACATACCAGGTCACATTTAGGCCCTGTCATCGCCTGTCCTTGAGGGAGACTCCTGGGGAACACAGAGGGAGTGGATTGCCTCATGGAATCAGTCAACTGTATGAAGTAGGGACTATTTCTAAACCCCTCTCACAGGTGAGGAGACAAAGGCTGAGGCAGAAGGAGTCAACTTTTGCTGTCAAGGAAGCAGGGCACGGGAACCCAGGAGTGTCTCTGTTTTGATTGTGCTGTGTTGCACACCTCAGTCTCAGTGGATTGAGCTGGAATCTGATCTGCTGTCCGTGGCCTAAAGAGAAACTGATTCTACCCTTTTCTCAGGGCTCTCTGACCCTCTGAGGCAGTGGGAGTCCTGAAAAGGGAGCTCACCCACTTCCAAGAGGAAGGAAGCACCTCATTTCCCCAGATGAAGCCGCCTACTTCCTCGCCTGCCATGGATTTGGAAGAAGTCCTGGGTTTCATCTGGGATTAAGGATCGGGGTACAGCAGTCTAGAAAAATTTCAGGTCTGGTCAGGGGGTCTTTGGTAGGAGAAGAAAATATCTTTAACTGCCAAATCTGAATATTGGCTGGAAAATTTTATACTGAGAAAATAAGTCTGTGAACTCATAGAGTCAGAACTAGATGAGCAGGATTATTATCCAAGGTGGAGGCTCCCTGAAAGGGCAAAACTGTAGCACACAGCATGGACTCAGTCAAGGTGTCTGCCTCTGTAACTCGCCTGGAGTTCAGGGCTGGGGGTGACATTTTCTCTGCAAGTTGTGGTAATGACCTTGGCAGTGAGGTGGTCTTTGGAGAAAGATCATTTTTACGTACGTAAAATTTCTTCCTTCTCAGGCCCTCCCTGGTGGCGCAGCGGGTTAAAGCACAGCACTGAGAATCTAAGGCCGCTTCTGCATGAGTTCAATCCCCGCCTGCCCCAGAGGTGACCACATGGCATGGCAGACCTCTCCTGACCCGCCTGCTGCTCCCCTCAGCAGTGTACTTCGTCGATCTGCCTGTTCTGTTCCCCGCTCTGTCTCTGGTGAAGCCTCTCACCGCCCCTCCCTAAGCCTCTGGCCTGTACCCCAGTTCTGTATACACAAAATAAATAAATCTTTAAAAAAAAAAATTTCTTCCTTCTCTGCTGAGGGAAACAAGACCCAGACTTTCCCAAAGTCATTTCTGACAGACAGGACTAAGACTTGGATCTCTGTTCCTTGACCTCTTGCCCAAATCCCAAGACTTGCTCATGTCTATATTCAGTCTTTGAATGCTCAGGTTCTGGTCTAACTCAAGGACATTGGCCTAACTCAAGGGCACTGTTTCTCTTCTCCAGAGAGAATATTCTGGCAGTATTCTGGCCATTGAAGTATAGTTTTCATGGATCTCATGGGTATGCATTTAGAAATCCAGCTCCCTGCTTCCTTGATAACAAAGTAGAAAGCTCTCTTGTTGTCAAGCTCTTCTCTGCTTTACTCAGGAAAGTTTGATGAGTGTGACAAACATTTTCACATGATTCCTAATGCCGCAGTATCTTAAGGTCATCATCCCAGAGCTCTCTGTGGGTAGCTCATAGGGCACAATCCAGCTTGACATTTTCTGTTTTTTGTCATTTGACCTTTTATATTTATCAAAGTGGGAAGTGTGACAGCTGATTAACTGAGATGTTTCAATGAGGTGGATTCTGGTTAGTGGAGGTCTTTTTTAATACTCTACCATCTACTTTACCTTTGCCTTTCTGACTTCCTCAAACAAGTTGTGAAGAATCTTTAATGGTAAAGAAACTTCTCGATATTTATAAAAATACTGTGTGTGCACCCTAGCCTATAGCATGTTCATTGTAAATCCAACAGAAAAAAAGATAAAAGACCTAAGTAATTGACATCCAACCTAGAACACCCCACCCTCCTGTGGCTTCTTGACTGTAGTCAGGTTCTCAGACTGAAGCAGTCAGAACGGGGTGTTTGACCTCTCCTTAGACCAAGCCTGCCTTGGTCCCGCCCAGAGGGAGGTCTGTGGACTGCCTGGCATGACTTCGATCTCTCAAGTCTCCACAGGAACAACCTACTGGAGGGAGCCCTCACACACCCTCTCTCCTCCTCTGAGGCCATCACGTTGCTTGGTCTGAATACATGGCGCTACCCGTGACTGCCCACATCATCCCCTCTGGTCTGGGGATTGCCTCATAAATCAGGGCCTTTGTCTCTATTCCTTTAATCAGTTGAATAATAGTGGCTAATTGTGTTCTTAACTGAATCATCCTTTTCTTGTGGGGCCCTGGGAAACAAGTGTCCCCAAGATGTTTGTTATTTTTAAGGGAGGAATTGAGACTTCTGGAAGCCAGTCCAAGTAAAGGAGGATTAGTGTGAATCAGGGGCATATCTGTGAAACAGTGAGAAAGGCCAGAAGCCAAGGTACTTCAGGGTCACCTGATGATGGAGGATCCAGATGGATGCTGACAGGTTCTCACTCAAGTGCTCACCAGTGAGATGAAATAGTCCCATTTTGTGCCACAACCTCTTTCTCACTCTACACTGGAGCTCACCTATCACTCCAGGTCACCCTAAAATATGCTCCTATAGTTCAAAGATGACATTCAGAAGTAAATTCTCTTGCCAGTAGGAAACACTTCTTTGACTCAGGGAGAAAGAGTTGCTAATTGGTTCATTCTTCCCCGTCTTTGTGTTTTAAACATATGAGCCAGAGGTCATTGAAAAGATATCAGTTGGTCCTGTTTGTGGGTTAGGTCCAGTAAGCTACATGGGAAAGTGTGTGGATGATGAGGAACGTTTTAATAGACCTCTAAACAGCCAGGGTTTCTCATGGGCCAGTTTCCCTCTGACTGGTGGGTCATTGATTAGAGCAGGCATGGAGAAGCAGCCAGCATAGCCAGCGTATGTGTGTGTTTGAATGTTTCACTGGGCTTTTAAGCTTTCCATAAACAATCACTTCTGTGCAAGCCTTGGTTCCAGAGGAGACTAGACAAAGTTGAGAGTAGGTGAGATGTGTGTCTTAGGCTCTAACAGTCCAACACACATTTTTCAACTCCAGGACAAAGTCATGTGATGAAACACCTAGGCAAGTGTGTGTTCTTGTGTGGGTGTGAGCAAGTGTGTGGCACACTCAGGGGCAGGAATTCAGGGCGTGCTGGGGAAGATTGAAACTGCCCTGCAGGCTCAGTGAGGAGTCTCGGATGCCCCTCTCTGGTTAGCTTGAATGGAGAAGCCTGCAACAGCGCCTGCCCTTTCCAAGAGAAATGCCCACAGAGCTGCTATTGTTTCTGTCAGGTAACAAATGCCATCGGCCGGGGCTGGCCAAGGCATCCTGGAGCTCAGCTGCTTCCGCACCATCAAATGAGAAAGGCGCTTTGTTTTAATTGTCATATTTGTTGTTTGGAAGGATGCTCTTTGACCGCAGTGTTTTCTGGGTGACCTTTTCATAAGGATTGCATGCAAATGTTCCAGCGAAAGTTGTGATTGGTCTGGAAAGGTTATCTTCATTCATCTAGACTGCTGTCTTCACAAAGAAGAAACTTCAGGCTAAGGTCTCAGGGCTGGGCACAACTAAGGAGAAAGGTCATCTGGTCTACCCACTACGTCCACCCAGCCCCACCTGCAGGGGGCGCTTCTACTGGCGTCTCAACTTGGCCTGGACTAACCCTGCTGGCTGATGCACCAACCAGAGTGTCCCTCCATGGCCTATTTTTTCAGAACAGGCTATCTGGCAGCTAGAAGACATCCTCCCATTACCCTGCAGAGGAATCACCCCTCTGAGTAACTGAGGCTCTGTTAATAGGTTCTTAAAGGGATTGCTGTGGGAACGACACATTAATGGTTCACCCTCCAAACAATCCTATTTGAATAACTGGCCTTTCTGAACAACAGTAAAAAAAAAATGAATCTCTCTGGAAACTCAGCTGAGAGTAATGTGCTCCTTATTACCACAGAGCTGACTGATAACCCCTTTTCCCCAATCTCAGCCTGGCCGTGGGAGAGAGATGGATTTTAAATGAGACACATTCAGATTGAAGGTGCTGAAGCCAAAGGCCTACACTGTGATTTATGTTGGGGGTAGGGGTGGATTTCTTTCCCCCTACCTAGTCACTCTCAGAGAAATCAGACTATTTATTTTCCTTCCTGGTGGAGGCCTGGAGGTGGCCTAATTAACCCTGGAGGTCACTGGGAGTGAAGCTGGGGAGGCAAGGCCAGGAGCTGGAACAGCACACAGGACCGTGGGGCCGTGGGGCCGTGGGGCCGTGGGTGGGGGACAGCAGAAGAGGTGCAGAGGGCCAGAGGGGATCTCAGGAGAGGGGTGTGAAGTCCTAATGAATCCTGTCAGCTGTTGACCCGGGATTCACAACAAACAGCTGCATGTGTGAGTCGCGGCCCAGTCCTCCGGGAAGCAGGTGGTGGTGACACAGTGGCAGCCTGCCCCAACCTGCCTCCATTAGCTGTAATTATGCTTCTGACTTCTGCTGGGGGAGGGGAGACAGGCAGCAAGGAGCCTGGGTCGGCTACCAGGGGCCCGTACTTTTTGCTGGTGGTCAGTCAGCTGGAAAATGGGTCACAGTTGGCACCAACAGGAGCCTGAGGCCCGAAGCAATTTTTCTTTGAAATCAGCTTCTGTGTGGCAGGGAGTGCATTTACCAGCTGGAGCCACTCTGCCGGTCCAACTCCATGGCCTCAGCTGGGCCTCTCGGTGCAGGAGTGGTGCTGGCACTGGGGTGCAGGTGGGGCCCTCCCCAGCCACGGGAAGGGGTGCTCGGCTGTTGGAAGGGCTGTCACAGGAGGAAGCTGGGGGCGATGGTTTGTCTGTGCCGCATTTCATTACTGGCGTGAGGGAGTGCATTGCAGCCTCACAAACTGAAAACGTTTTTCACAAAAGAAACCTCTAATTTACAGGCAAACCCCCATCAGATGAAAAACAAAGAGGCACCCAGTGCCCATTCTTGATGAATACACCTGTACCACGACTTGTAGGCTCGCTCCCCAGCCCACCCTCCTGGGCAGAGAAAGTCACCTTCCTGGGGAACAGGACTCTCTGGTGGTTTTGCTGGTTTACATTTTGGGGAGTCTTCTCCCCTCATCAGAGCTGAGATAAATGACAGGAGAGACCCCCGGGGAAGCCTTTAACGTTGACTGCTTGCTCAGCGCTTACAGGCAGTGTCTCCTGTGAGCATTGTGCTGCAGGCTGCGCCTGGCCGCTGGCACTAATGGAGGACAGTAGTGGCCAATGGACCGGTCTCTGCAGGTGGCAAGCTCAGGCCAGCCAGGATCCCAGCGGGGCCACTGACTGGATGGGTGACCTGGCTGGTAACTTTCCTCTTTCCATGGAGGCCTTAGGTTCCTTCCATCAAGGGTGTGTGTAATAACCGCTCGTGATTGGGTTGGCAGAATAGTCATGCCATATTTTTTCTGTGTTCTATGCAAAAATGCATCATGACTCTTCCGATAGCCAGTGGCCACTCTGGGGTGAAGTGGCGACTGAAGCGGCCCTGGCATGTTGTGAACACTGAGTGGCATCGGTGTGGAGTCATCAGCCAAGAGCAGAATGATCCATTTCCCATTCACCCTGCCAGGTGAGCTCAGCCAGTGGGGCTTCCATCTTGGTATTGCCATTGATAAGAGCCCCAGCTTTCTGTCCTCTCCTCCACACAAAGCAGAAACGCCAGAGGCCTGGCTGTCCCCAGCCATCTTGGGAGTCTGACTTCTGTACCTTGGCTTTTTTTTTTTTTTTTAAGATTTATTTATGTATGCATACAGAACTGGAGTACAGGCCAGAGGTGCAGGGGCGGTGAGAGGATTCACCAGAGACAGAGCAGGGAGCAGAACAGGCAGATCGACAAAATACACTGCTGAGGGGAGCAGCAGGGAGACAGGAGCTGTTTGCTGTGCCATGTGGGTCACCTCCAGGGCAGGGGATCGAACTTGTGCTGAGGTGGCTGCAGCTGTGGCTAGCTGGCATTGCTGCACCTTAACCCGTTGTGCCACCAGGGAGGGCCCTGTCCCTTGTCTCTACCTCCTCCTCCCTCGCCTTTCCAACTCTTCAGTCTCTGGCTGAAGTTTCACTTCCTCTGAGAGGCCTTCCCTGAATTCACTCACAAGAGTTCCTGGCATATTTATTGGCATTCCCTGTCACTCACCAAATACATTGCTGAGGTATGAATTAGCCTTAGCTGAATCCTTGTCATTTGTCAGTTGTAAATGGCTACACTTTGCAGGACTTGAGTGACTTCCATCTGGTTCAAAGTAGGTGTTCCGTCAATGCTTGTTAATTCATAGGCATGTAAAACCACAAAGTGGGCTGAAGCCGGGCAACAAGCAGACTGTTCTGGTTGCCTATAGCACTGATTCTTTCAACCAAGTTCAGCATGTCCTAGGGATACAGCTCCGAGCAAAACATGACATTCCTGCCTCCCTGGGCCTTCCAGTGGATGTTGAGGGTAACTACATTGCCCTGGGATTAGCATTTCTGGCCCAGTTGTAGGGAAGCAACATGAAGCTGGAAGGTCACCACTCTGGACATGTATCATGCAGCTTTGTATTATGACAATGGAGTTTTAGTCCCCTGAATTCCCTGTCCTGGATAATTCTAGAGCCCTGGCCACCAAGAGTCTTAATAAAGTTTGGACGCAGAGCTAAGTGGGGGCCATCGACCTTCAGCTCTGAGCTGAGTGCTGGGGGCTGAGCGTTGGAGCAGCCCACACACAGGTGCGCTCACCTAGGTGGTTCAGGGGCCCAGCACTGCAGTTCTTAGCACTCTACCAGATCTTCAGCCTCTCCACATGCCAGCCACCTCGTAGCACAGGGACCAGCTTCTGCAGGCCCCTTGGAACATCAGGATAATGTCAGGCCAGTTCCAGTGTTCCTCAGGATTCCAGCTGTCCAGCTCCTCCTTGATGTCACCTCCCGTCCTTCCTTGTCCATAGATGGCCCGATGGACTCTGCAGGAGAAGCAGCAGGCATAGCTAGGATATCTGCACACTCCATTGTAGAGGTACAGCTCCTGCAAGCTGAGTATTCTGAGTCTCCCACAGAGGCTCTGCTTCCCTGATCAAACCCGCATGCCTCAGTGTGTCCAGCAGAAGCCATCAGCAGAGACTTACCATGTGCAGGTGAGGTGGTCACACCTCGTCAGGAGGTGGTGACCCGCATGTCCCATCTCACCGCGAGAGGCAGAAGCACCCACCACTCCCCACCTGGCCTGGCCTGTTCAGGTTGGCACTGGGGTCAGTGTGGCTGCGGTAGGATATTGCACTTGACCGTGACTGCAGAGACCACTGTTTCTTCACACAGTCAGGCCAATGGAGGTGCCAGAGCTGCTTCAGGTTGCCCAGCTGCAAGTGAGCATTGCAGTGGTTTTGTTACAGGGTAGCCCAGAGTGGACTGGGCCGCCTGTCTGTGGGGCCTCACCTGCACACTCACCATTCGGTTATACTGCAGGTACACACGAAAGGGTCAATAACAGGTTTATTTGCAAAAGGGGAAAGGAATAGGAGACAACCCAGGGAAAGAGAGCGGGATACAAAGTAAGTGGAATACTTTAGGCCTAGGGCTAGGCTGACTGAACACACTGAGTCA
>NW_004567122.1:12429101-12429620 GCF_000260355.1 Condylura cristata
CTGCAGAGTTCCTTTAGGACATCCTTCCCCTTAACAATGTGTTCTCAGACCAGCAGCTCTTTCTTGCCTGGCGTCTATGAACTGGCAGTGGGAGGAGATAATAGGGAACCCCACTTTCCAGGTGGAAGGGGATGCACTTACCAATAAAAGGGCAGCCTCCACAGCTGGTCTCTGACTTTTGAGACCCAGAGGTGTGAGGTGGCAAAGGTTTCCATGGGGGTGGAAGAAACCGATGTAGCCGCCCCCTGCTGAGGGCTGCTGGGTCCTGGGCAGATGAGATGAGGAACAAACATCCAAAACTGAAGCAAAAATATGCAACAATGTATATATTCATGTGAGGAAAACACTAAGAGGAGGAGAAAGAGACCAAAGTGAGACCCCACGTTTTTAGATGGAAGGAACGAAGCCTCATGTCTATCTCCAATCAATGCTTGTTAATTCATAGGCATGTAAAACCACAAAGTGGGCTGAAGCCGGGCAACAAGCAGACTGTTCTGGTTGCTTATAGCACTGATTCTT
>NW_004567122.1:12433187-12434135 GCF_000260355.1 Condylura cristata
TTCATGTGAGGAAAACACTAAGAGGAGGAGAAAGAGACCAAAGTGAGACCCCACGTTTTTAGATGGAAGGAACGAAGCCTCATGTCTATCTCCAAAGTGCCATATTTTGTCATTCTTCCCACGCAATGCTGTGCTATTTTGGGTTCTGCTATTTTTTCCCCTTCTCTCACCTCACTAGGCCCAAGATGTCTGACAAATGGATGTGTAAGAAAATGCTGTATTTTCCCAGCTCGCAGGGAGAATGTTTTAGGGCAAACGTATCTCCAAGCGGGTGTGCGGTCTCCTCTGTGTCGTCATGCTCAAGATTTTGGCCGAGAGCAGAAGCCCTATTAATTTTCCCGATAAGGTTTTGTGCCCAGGAACTGACACCCTATTGCCCTTTGCTGGTCCAGTTCTGTTCCCCAGCGGCGGGCACAGCAGAAGAACACCAGCCGCCCACTGTTGAAAAGACAGCCCACCTCCCCTCGCCCTGGAAGTGCTGTGCCGGAGACTGCTGCGTTCGGCTTTGTCTCATTTCCCTTGTTAAAACACAAAACAAGACAAAACCAAAAGAAAAAAAAACAACCCACAAAGCTTGGATCTCTTCTGAGGACAAGGAAGGGGAAGCCGGAGGAATGAGATGTTATCTCATTACCATCTGTTACTTAAGTTAGACTGAATCAAATGAACAATCTGGAGCCTGCCTAGCCAGGAGACTGACAGCCTCTCACACTCCCCTCTCCCTCCTCACTGCCCTTTCTGTCAGACCTGTGTCCACCCGCCCGAGGCCAGGCTACTCCTTCCCACTGTGTGTGCATTTCCCTCAGGACACAGCCAGAACGGTTGTCCTGCTGGTGAAGTGCGATCTGTTGGTGTCTGTGACTTGGAGGCCGGGAACACCCTTAACAGAGTATGGGAGGCCATGTCTGAGAATTTTCCCATAGGGGAGCAGTCGACAGACTTAAGAAG
>NW_004567122.1:12434835-12464005 GCF_000260355.1 Condylura cristata
CTGGTGGGAGACATCCGCTTGGGTCTGTTCTAGCTACAAGCATAAAACTCTCCTCTTCCCGAGGAGAGTTCTGCAGTGAAAACAGAAGGGTGGCGGCCTGCGACTCACACTTCATTGTCAGAAGCCCTTCCTGGGATCCCCGGCAAGCGGTCCTACATCTTGCTGCTTTTGTGCTTCTCTGTGAGACCTGAACAAGCCCTGAGCTGCTTGGAAGATTTATTTTACCATATAAAACGCATGACCGCCTCTCCCCGAGCCGTTTTCACCCTTTCCTCTCGGGAGTCTCCTGGAGGGTTTTAGCTGGAAGTTTTGCCGTTTCCGTGCAAGCTGTGTTTCTCTTGTGCCTCTAAACCCGACTCATTTCTACCTGGAAGCTGCACCCGTGGGTCTGGCTATCCAAATCCACTTGTTTTTAAGCTTTGACACCCCCACCCACACCACTCCCTCCGTTAAGCCCCAGACGACACCTTGGTACTTCTCATTTCCTCTCCCAGAGCAGATCTTTCCTTTGGATGCACCTCTGTTATAGCCAATTTTAGGGGTTCCGTTCATGCCCATGTCATTTTATGGTGATCTAGCTTCCTAGTGCTGTGCTTGAGTCTGTAGCACCTGGAGGCAACGTTTTGAGGGGGAAAATCCGACCTGAGGCATTTCTTGCATGAACTTGGGCAAATTATTTAGCTCTCTGCACCCCACTTTTCTCATCTGTCAGATGGGAATAAGAGCGAATTACTACATAGGACCGCACTTTCTAGGTACAAACTTTCAGATGCTGGTGACACTTAGCATCTTGACTGCGTTACTACTAATGACATTAATGTTATTATATCTTTTTTTTTAAAGATTTATTTATATATTTGTACAGAACTGGAGTACAGGCCAGAGATGCGGAGGGTGAGAGGGTTCACCAGGGACAGAGTGGGGAGCAGATTGATGCAGTACACTGCTGAGGGGAGCAGCGGGCGGGTCAGGAGAGGTCTGCCGCGCCATGTGGTCACCTCCGAGGCAGGCGGGGATCAAACTCACGTGGAAGCGGCTTTAGCTTCTCAGTGCGTGCTTTAACCCGCTGCGCCACCAGGGAGGGCCCAGTGTTATTATATCTTAACTCTGAGTTTCCTGCTACCGGTGTCCTTCTTTTCCCTCACACAATGCTCTGCCTATTGACACGTGTTTATTTGCTTTGCAGACTGATGCATGCTCATAAAAGAAATAAGTATATGGCAAAAGAAAAAAATAAGACTCCGATTGCCTACAAATGGATCCAATTTTCATCCATTAGTTGGGAGCTACAGGGGACTTGATAAAACCGATGGAGACTTTAGCTCACACTATTAACACATTTTTCGAAATCTAATACATCAGATGGCCTCAGCGTGTCTTCCAGTGCTGTCTTTGCCCAGGGCAATATTGAGACTCGCTGGGTGGCGTTGCTTGTGAAGGGGGCGGAACTCCAGCCCTGGCCCTCGAAGACCTACAGCCCCGACCAAGCCTTCTAGCAAGACGCCAAGAACCAACATTTGCTGCTGGGCCCAGGCCTGTCTGGTCATGCCTGGAACCTGGCAGTATTTTTCATCCTCCATTGAGAGGGTAGAGGTTAGCCCAGTATGACTAAAGGTGGGGTTTAGCAGTCTCCGTGATTCGGACCCACCTGAGATCTGGGGAGCACATTAGAGGAGTCATGGATTTTGGTCACAGACGTGATCTACACATTGTGAGCTGTGTCTCCACACGCTGCTGCTGCAGCTGTCCTGAAGATCATTTCCTATAAGGACCTATAAGGACCTGAAGCTGGGCACTCCCTGCTCCATCTGCTGGTTCCTCTGCTACATCTCTTTGTAATTTTAGAACAGGAGAGAGAAGAAACAGTTGGGGGTTAGGAAAGGGAAGAGAAAGGAGAGGATGGAGAAGGGAGAAAGAAGGGAAGGATGAGAAGGAAGAAAGAGAGAGGCGTTGGAGAGGAATGACCACAGTGGAAAATAAGGGAGACAAAGGTTTCCGTCCTGACATCTTTTCCTATTATTTTTCATAGGAACGGAACAACAGGACCCATCTGAAGTATTGATCAGCTGAAGGTTGACCAGTGGTCTAGCAGGCCCCTGGGCAGGCTGGCCCCGGGGCACAGAGGTGTCCTGAGTTATAACAGAGCGCTCGGAGACCTTCTTTTCTCTCTTGATGACAGATTTTCAGATTTTACAGTGACTGAGAAACTGGAACTGTGATTCTCAGTTTCTGCCTCTTGACACTGGATGCTGCTTCTCTCCTGCACTTGGCTTTATTGCGCTCATCTGCACAGCAAGAAGTGTTAGGCTTGCTCCACGCAGGAGACCCGTGCATGGCAGGTGTTGGATTATTTATTCAAATCCATTCACTCCACCAATGGGGTGAGTCCTGAGTCACTTGCAGACTAGGCAGGAAACACCAGGCAAACTTGGGTTTGGGGTCACGTTGGATAACTTAGAGGTGATGGCGTCACAGCATATAGTTTCTGTACTGTGTGTTGTCCTCAACCTCAGTAACAGGTACTAGAAAATAGGGTGCTATTCCCCCTCCTCAGCTGAGATGACTGTCTCCAGAAGGAAGCCCAGAGAGAACCCATAGCAGCGATCACCTGGCGGGTCTTCCTTGAGTGCCCTTTGTAGCCTGTAATTTCTGTTGAAAACAAATGTGATTACATTGATTTGATTTCAGCAATTGAAAGTACAAATAAAACCTTTTCAGAGTAGGCCAAGATGTAAAAAAGTACAGATCTCACATGCTTAACACTGGCGATTGATTTTGACCCACATCGCAGTGAGGGGAGGGGCTGTCCAGAAGTCCTGTGTGTGAGGAGAAGACATCTCCTGGTTTCAGGAGAAGGCGGGGACACTACAGCGTGGGCTTGACTTCCCTTCCTGTAGGACGCGGAGAGAGAATTGTGTCAAGAGCTGAGCTGTGTGCAGTGTGAATACTGGAAGAAATAACACCCCTGGCCGGGCCCTGGACTCCCAGGCTAGGACATCGAGGTCAAGTTGTGCTTGCCTTTGTACCTAGCTGCCCTCATATTAGATACCAGCTCCGGCTATGGCCTGAGTTCATCCCCATTCTGTTCGCTCTCGTGGTCTACAGACCTTCACCCAAGATGTTGAGTCCCCATCCTTGCCTGAGGTGCTGTTACAGAGGACCCGGCTCAGCCATGACACCCACCCTTTGTCAGGAATGGAGACACCCTGGTCACAGCAGAACCTAGCAAAGACCTGCCCCTAGCTCAATAACAAGTAACGTGACCGTCAGGAGGTATCAGACCAAGCCAGCTAAAGAGTAGCTGAGCTGCTGCTTCGGAGATAACAAACTCATTTGGAAGAGCAAAATGGAGCAACCTCTGGCAATGTCTATGTGCACTTTAAAGGAAGCTGGGAACCTCACTTTGGGTCATCTGTATTCAAGGTATGCAAATACTCCCTATGAGATAATGAGAATCAAAAATTAGAATCAACTCAAGTAGTTATTCATAGGGAACAAGTATCGATACATCTATAAAGTGGAATACTACTACCCAATTAAAATGAGATAAATCTGTTTGAATTGATATGGAAAGCTGTCTATGAGTAAGTGGAAAAATGCAGGGGGCAGAATATCTATTTTGTAGACTATTTCCTATAATATTGTTTCTCAACTTTTCATTATCATACCCCTAAGAAACATTTTAAAGGTATTTTTTCCCTGTATTTCACCCACCATGAAATTTTAATCCCATGGGTAGTTTGCTTAAATGCTTTATGTATATTGTATGTCTGTGGCTCCTACATAAGATGGGGAAGAATTTTTCTAATCCATCCATAAAGTAATTTTCACACCGTTGGGGGAGATATCACACTTGCTGAGAATGTGTGTTCCACAAGAAAGAGGGAGAATGTATCATATAGTAAACTGCTAAAAGTGGTTACCTATCAGGAAGGGAGATGAGAGCAAAGAGGAGCAAGATTCCAACAGATTGCTCTTGACATTATTTTTATTTCTGGATTGTGCAAACGCCTCTTCAAAATTAATTGCAATATTTATAAATATACTTTTTCCTAACATCAAACAGTCAGGCAAAGGACATTTGAGAAATTGCCAGACAAAACAAGCAACACAACCTGCAGCTCTCGCTCACCTCAGAGCCAGGCAGGCCCTATCCTGGCAGGAGGTGCCCTGCATCTTTTGGTTTCCTGCATCTTCTGCTCCTCAGCAACTGTATTTGTCCTCCCAGATTTATGTTTCAGCACAAAAGGAGCTTTTGAGCACTGTTTGAGGCACTGATTGGGTTTTTTTTTGGGGGGGGGTATCATTTTTTATTGAGTTAACATTGTTTCACACTATATCTGATTTAGGGGTACAGTTCACACCTCTTCAGATGTGTGACTCCACCATGGCATCATGATCTACCTCCACAGTCCATTGGATCCTCTTCCCTTCTGGAAGCCTTTATTGTACCGTCTGAGCCTAGGTTTGTAGGGTCTCTTTGGCCTGCCCATTTTATTCCACCTGTGAGTGAAAGCATGAAGTGTTTGTCTTTTTCTTTCTGACTGACTGAGTTTAGCAATAACCCCTAATTGTTGCAAACAGCTGTGTTGTATTCCATCATGTATATGTATCACATTGTCTTAATCCACTCATCTGTCTTTGGGCACTGAGTTGTTTCTGTAGCTTGGCTGTTGTTCATGGTGCTGCAATGAACCTGTAGCTCCTGTTTTCATAGACTTCATAGGTTGGAATGCTGGATAAAGCTGGGAGGAAGCTCAGCCCACCTTTCTGAAAGAATGTGACACAAAGGAGGAAATTATTCTTACCATGTCTTCCTCCCAAGGCATACACAGGACCTGTCAGGAAGGGGCCAGGATGGGGCACCATAGCCCTGCATGAGAGAGGTCAAGAGCCTGAGGTACTGGGCCTACTTAGGTTTCTGGTCTGTGGGGCAACCAGGTCGGCTTCCCCCAACAAACTGTTTCCTCCTTCCAGAGAGCGGGCCCCGGAGGAAAGGCCTTGCTTAAGATTGATTAGTAGACCAGAAATTCCACAGTGGGATTAACAAAACAAAAAATTGGGCTTCTACTCAATTGTATCAGCAACTTTAATTTGATTGTGTAATGAGGCAAAATGATAAGTAAGATTTGCAAGATTATGTCCTTTGCTTGATATCCAACATTGCAACGCAAATTTGGAATAAATGGCCTCCTTTGAATGAGTTTTGTTTTCTGTATGCTCCAATAAGCTAGCTAGGAAAGAAAAAGCCAGCACGTTGAAGTCAAGTTCTGGTTGATCTCTAAGTCTCAGTTTCCACATCTGTGGAACTGGTATACCTACAGGATAAAGCTGCTTGTAATGAGCGAGTGACTTGTTAGGGGAAATGTTTCGTAAGAGTAAGAGGTTGTGATTGTTGACACTGTTATTATGAGAAGACTGAGGGGGGGCCTTCCTTTTGTATTTTAAATTTGGGGCACATCTTGCTTTTAGAACTTAGTAGATAACTCTCCACAAACATGTTAAACTGAATTGTAGCACTGAATCAAAATGGCTCTGTTCCATGGAAGGCGAGTTAGACAAACATCGCCCTTCCATAATATGGGTTCATTTGTCAACCCTTTCAGAAACCTGAAGCCACTTATGAATGGATGATGTAGAGACCTAGGCCCAGTGTGCAAAATGGAGCCCTATTGTCAGGTTGATACCTTTGCTACAATTGCCTGTTGGGCCTCTGCTGTTGTCACTTAATATTCTGTCTTGTCATCTCTTTGCATCTCTCAGTGTTGTTCTTTGATGGACACATTGGGAACTGTTTCAGAAGCCTTTAGGAAGCAGGAGTTTTAGGAAGCATTTCACCCATTTCACCCAGTGCTGAGTTCCAGATTGAACATTAGCTTACTCCTCTGAATTGCTGTCCTCAACATCATTTTATGGCACAACAAATGACTTATCGTCCATCCTAACAACCTAAGTTTCTGGTAAAAGAATCAGCGCTTTTTTGTTTTAAATTAAAGAAAAAAGGTAGAGATGCTTATTGTAGACAATGTTATAAAATAAGCATAAAATGCACACAGGGAAAGGAAATAGACCTTAACGATAACTCCAATATTTAAGAGATAAGGGATATCAAAATCTACATGTAGACAGACATTTATGGATTATTTGTAAGTGCCCACGTGTGTTCATGTAACCACTCGTATGGCTCCATATTTACATGTATGTAGTTTTATTTGCTCATCTTAGTTTACTTTTTATATCTAAGTGGAATCTGCTCTACATCCTTTTAAAATTTTGATAATATATAAAATGACCTAATAACCTTCAATAATACCTTTCAAACAACTGTCTATATTGCAGTTTTTGGCATGATAAGCTTGTATAAGTTCTGTGTTCAGATTCTCATTTATTTCTTTAAGATAAGTTTTAAAATATGTACTTCCGTGCACGTTATACAAATACGGAGAATGTGTCGATCTGTATTTGTACCAGCCATGCTTGGTGGAGACCTTTGCTAATTAGCATTGACTTTGGCTTTTTTATTTACTCTTGCCCATTGTTTTATCTGGCTCAGAATTGTCTTTTCCTCTACACCTGTGGCGCATGAGTTCACAGGGCGTGGTCCCCAGCAGCTCAGCCGCCCCCTTGAGCTCTCACACCACGTCCTTCTGTAGATGGAGCGGGCTCCCACTTCAGTTGACCCCAGGTACTTCTTTTCTCTTGGGCTTCCCTTTTTTCTGACCATTTTCTTTCACGTTCAGGAAGCTCTCTGCACTCTTAAGCATGCAGATATGTTCCAACCTCATGGCCAGAATCTTGCCCTTTGCTCGTGTGTTAACAGCAATACCAGAGCTTGTAGACGCTTCTGGTTTTGCCATGGTGACGTGTGGGGGGCATTCCTTTTCCAAGAGTTCCCATTCCCTTGATGCCTCTTGTTTTGTAAATTCGCAGCTATGTGTCCAAAGGAACAATTCTATGTTTTCTAAAGGCCTGAATCACATACATAATAGGAGCCTCCACTCTGTTCCTTTGCAGTAGCCATTTGGCAACTTAGTAGAAGATGGTGAAGGGCACTGATTATATATATGTATATATATGTTTGAAAGAAGCATTGGCTGAGCCAGTCTGTGTGTTCTACATCTGGTCTCAATAGCACCCGCAGACCAGTCTTCCTAAACTCTATTCAAAAAGAAGCTGAACTAAAAAGCCAATTATTTCCACAGCACATATCCCAGAGTTTTGTCTCTGTCGTTTATTGCTTCCCTCTCCCAACTCAATCAGAAACTTCACTTCTTCCAACCAACTGACCCCAAAGTCCCCGACTAGGTCATTCCCATTTCTCAAGTTTTGGCGCAAGTATGACCTGTTCCAGTGACTGTCCCTGATTCCTCCAGCTTTTCTTCACCCTTTCTCTCGGTCTTGAAGAACCTGCTGTCCAAATCACATACTTTAGCACTTTTATATAGTCTTATATATCCCATTGATCCATGAAGGACTCAGGGATTTCTAGCACCTTTAAATGTCCTTTACACACGAGGTCAGAAACGGTCAGTTGTTCATTGATTGACTAATTGATGAATTAAGTAAGAGGCTGAGAGCAATGTTTCTGTGCTCAAAAGCAACGCTGGAATAATAAGTCTACAGAAGGTAGCTACCAGGGACAGGTCCCCTCTGTTCTCCCTGAGCGGTCTATGGTACCCCATTCAACGAGTGAGCAGGACACTTACAGGGGAGGGTGAAGGACTCCCCAGGTGCTCCCTGGGATAACTCTGTAGTGCGTTTGCTGCTCAAAGAATCACATGAAAATGGGTGACTTTTTTTTTTTTTTCTGTAATTCTTGGAAGTAGATATGGGCACTGGCCATTGCCTCCAAAAAAGTTTGTCTCTGCACCAATGATGAGTATGCATGGGGCCCAAAGTGTAGTGGGAGGTGGCGGGGCAAACAGTAAGTGTCCCTTCAGGCCTGAGTGTGCTGAAACAGGACTTGGGCTGAGCTTATTCAGAGTAAATGACCTGCAGTAACACAGCCCTTCCTGTGCTCGGATTCAAGGGGTGATGGGGGCTGGTCTCCAAGGTCAGAAATGCCGCCTGGGAAGTGTGGCTGGGAGCAGAGTGCAGTGGTAAAAAGAGACTGGGGCCCTCCCAGGTGGCGCAGCAGGTTAAGCACAGCATTGAGAAGCTAAAGCCATTTCAGCATGAGTTCGATCCCTGCCTACCCCAGAGGAGATCCGCATGGAGTGGCAGAACTCTCCTGACCCGCCCGCTGCTCCCCACAGCAGTGTACTACGTCAATCAGCCTGTTCTGCTCCCCAGTCTGTCTCTGGTGCATCCTCTCACCACCCCTGCACCTCTGGCCTGTACCCCAGTTCTGTATGCACAAATAAATAAATCTTTAAATTTTTTTTTTTTTTAAAGAAAGAGAGACCAGAAGCCGGTGGAAGAAGATGATCTCCACATTTCCCTGGTCCCGTTCCTCAGCAGACATAGAGCACGGTAAGGATGAGCCCCACAGGGAAGAGGAGAGGCGCTGGAAAAGATTTCCCCATGACACGTGGGCACCTCGGGGCGACCTCCATTACCTGCAACCTCCATTACCTGCGACCTGCATTACCTGCTGTAATGGAGGTGACATTAGTGAGCCACACTGTGTGAATTCCAAGCCTACCTTGCCATGCCCACCACCAAATGTCCAGTCTCCCATTCTGCCCCTCCCACCATTGGAAACCCGCCTCTTCTCCTCTGGCATCTACTATTCTGTCATCAAGAGCCTCAGCATCCCTGGGCTTGTTTTTCTTTGCTTTGATCCCCAGAAATGAGTGCTCTCCCTTCATGTTTCCAATCAGCCTGGAAGTGCCACCTGGTGCTGTTGCCACCAGCTGCGTGCCCTTGTGCCTGGCTACGTCTCAACGCTGCCTGGGGCTGGGCGGCAGCCTTCTGAGAGTGCTTGTTTACCTCAGGGGGCATCTTTCTTAGAAGACGGCGTTTTGTAGCACGCTTGGCTGTGCTCAGACTGTGACGTTCTTGACCGGGGCTGGTCAACAGCAGAATGCAGAGGGGTGTGAGGTGCCCAGCAGCGTGGGGTGGCTCCTACTCCTGGCGGTCTGTGTGTTTTCAGCTCTCAGAAATCTGCCTTACCAGGGAGGAGCAACAGGAAGGAAGAAGCTCGGGGCCGGCAATGTCCCCACAAACACCAGGGAGAAAAGGCTGCCAGTCTCTGAAAGCCGAGATGATCCGGGCCTGTGTGCAGCTCAGTTCCAGGCTGTGGCTTCAGCTCACGGAGATCTGGCAGCAGTGGGTTCTGCTTCGGTCGCTCACAGAGGAAGAACATGGGAGATTTAGCTCCTGCAACAACGCTTCTTAACTATTTAGGGGTCCTAGGCCCCCTGCCTCCCCCCACCCCCAAGAAATAAGAAAACTCCAGACCCTGGAGATACCAATAGGGGACATTAAGGGCCCTCATGGCCAGGTAAGGTGCAGACACCCAGGGAAAGGCAGGGAGAGACCTGGCAGAGGCCAGTTTCTGGTTAAGTTCGCAGAACTCCTCCCTTCCTGTCTCTTACATCTCTTTACACTTGAAATTCAGCCCAAAGGTTTGGGGATGGTAGGTAAGCTCCCTGCTCTGCTGACTACCTGCTGTTTTGTCCCAACTTCTGTGACCTGCCGCAAGAAAGGAAGGCGGGAGGCAGAAAGGCTGAGCAAGCAGAGTTTATTGCTCCAGGACAGCAGCTGAGACCGAGCCCCTAGAGTGGGGTCCGCAGCTACTGCCAACTCAATAAGGGGGAAGGGTTTCTTATACAGATCCTAGGTTCACATTCCAAAGGGGTGACTCATCACTGTGTCCCTTGATGTAAGGCCCAGTTCGTTATCACCTTCATCTAGTCCCACTAGTCCCATCCCGGATGCAAGGCCCAGTTAATTGGATGCAAGGCCTAATTTATTATTGCCCTTATCCAGTCCCTCAGTAAATCTCTGCATGTGGTCACTCCCATCACCCCCCCACCCCCACAGCTCCGCTAGAGGGCTCCCCACACCGGGAAGGATGAGCACCCACCCCCAGGATTTATGGACTTGCAAGTAAATCCTGCAGCTCTGACTCTGACTTTGGCCTCAGAGTTGGTGTCTTTGAACTGATTTATCGTGCAGACTGTGGGGAGCTGTAGACACCCCCCCTGCTGGCTGGGAAAGGCGGTCTCTGGTGGTAGAACAACTTCATGGGCTCTAAGCGAACCACTTGGGTGTGTTTCTGGTGGCTTTGGGACTCTGGGCTGTGGGTCAGCATGGCACCTGGCCGGAGGCTTGAGACAGGCCAGAGGGGGGATGCTGGACAAACTGTGAGAGGCAGCTCCAGTGAGGGAGAGGGTTCTGCAGACCTTGAACTCGGTTCTAGTTACACTCAATGCCTGAGGGCTGGGCAGAGGCCCTTCAGGGGAGCTTCAACCCTGTGACCCAGAGGAGGCCTTGGGCAAGACTCAGCCTTTGAAGCGAGGCCCTTATAGATACATCCTTCCCTGCAAGACCCAGCTGGGCCATTTCTGCTGTGTTTCAGAAGAGCCTGTGTTTCTCTCAGCTGCTGGTCCCCCTCACCCCATCATCACGGCGCACCCATTCCTGAAGCTCTCTCTTCAGAGTTGCTAAGGTCCTTCTGCATTTGCCCTGCAGAGAGAGACCTCCTCTTCTCTCCCTGATTTACAGGCAAGAGGTCCCAGGTCTGGGGAGCTGTGGAGTTGACCTCCGTTAAGCAAAGATATGACTTCCTTGGAACCCTGGATTTGCGGTCAAAAAAGATCACGATTCAGATTGACATCCTGCCGCTTCTTGCCAGGATAATGCTTCTAGGTTTTTTGACTGTACTGAGCTGAAATCTCCTTACAGAGAAAATGGAAATAAATAGAACCCATGCATCCATAGGAAAGTTGAGTGAGAATCGAGGCGGGTGTTGGACGGTGGTGCAGATACAGGCCGCTCCTGTGCCCATAGCTCGTTGCTATGCCAGAGCCTACGCTGGGCCTCTTCAGAGCCTCTTCACCACGGCTGCTCATCCTCGGTCAGGTCGGTGTGACGTTTCCCAAAGTGCTCGCCCTAAAAGACCGGCCTCTGCATTTTGTTCCTAGGCTATTTTAAATACCGATAGCCCAGACGGCATTCACTCACTAGGCAACATGCGAGTTCTCCCTTTTCCCTCAGAACTCTCAATGGACGCTCTTACAGCCCTCCCACCTGTACCTCCTGTTCTGTGGGTCTGCCCTGGTCGCAATGCTGCGTGTCGAACCTCTTCCTCTGGTCGCAGCTTGCTGGCTCCTTATCACTTCTGGCATCAAGTCCCTCATCAAGGCTGTTGGCTGTGCAAAGCCGCCCGGACAGCTGACCACACCCTTAGGCTAACCGCAGTCCTTCCCAAGTGGAATTGCCTGCACAGAAACATTCTGTCTTGTAGTGGGAAACCCCTTCCCCGCCCCAGAGGGCCCCAACTCTCTGTGTCCTACTAGAATACGCCTCACTTTCTACTTGGGGGAACAGTCTTGGAGTCTGACCCTCCTGGCTTAGCACCTCTTCTTACAGAAATCTCCATGAGGGCCTCCCTTTAGAGCAACCTCAGTATCTTCCATAGATTTTCAAGCCAATTAGTGAATTAAATGGATAGTTTAAAATCTCTTAGGTACAGAATGAAATGCTGGAACTGGTGTGAATTATTAAAAAGTCAGAAAATACATGGAGCCATGTGGCCATATGACTTTCCAGTATTTACCTTGAGTTCGACAAACTGGCCTTCCTTTATTCCATAGCTTTAGGAACCCTAACTTAATAAATAATTAAATTATTAACATTATATCAATTATTTATATGGACTCGGCACTTCTGAAATATGTCTCAGGTCTTTGGAAATAGTATTTCTTTTTCCTCTTGAATATTTACTATGTCTACCTCGAAATCTAGTTTACATTATTGATACTTTCTTGTCCCTAGATCATGCATAGATTCATTTCAGTCTGACTCCTGTCTGAATGACCAAAATCACCAGGCCTAGGGGATGATCAACGAAAACGCCCTCTTTTGTGGGCCAGTCACTTCTGGAAGAACAGGTGTCTGTATCTTCCCCGTGAGCATTCCCAGTCGCTGGTTCTCCCTGGGAATGCTCTTGTCCGGTCACTTTGGATTTAGTTCCGTAACTCTTGGAGCCTTTTCTGGGTGCTGAGAATACCCAGGAGACAAGAAAAAGCTTAGATGGCGGGGTGTTGAGGGTGACCACCCACATGCTACCTGCAGTGTCACACCCACTTCCACCACCCCATCCAACCATATGAACATTTCCTAAGGCTCAACTCAACACTTTCCCCTGGGCCTCAGATCTTCCATTTGGGGTTGGGGCCAGGAAGGAGTTTGCACAGGAGGAAGGGAATGTTCTCCCATATTGGGGCCCCATCACTTTGCCTCACTAACGTTCAGCTCCTCTTCCTCCTCTCAGAGCTTGGTGGGAGAGCTGTCTTGACTCCCGACCCAGGTCTTGTGGAGGTGGAAGACAGGATGACTGTGTCTGCGAGGGCCTCTGACCCCAGAGCATGGTGGGATGCAGGAGGGTGGTGACTGGTACACCTTGGCCCTGCTGGGGACCCTCTGGGCCTGCCTTCCTCCCTCCTGAAGGGCTGAACTTCCTCCATCTCCCTTAGGAATCGCTGAATTGTCTTTGCAAAGATGAGCAATGGAAGCCAGGAGAAGAAAAGCAGGGTGGACTCCCCAAAACCAGGACTCAAGAAATAGTGTCAGTCTGGATGAAAATACAAAGACAAAATAACTTAAGAACCACCTCTCGGGCTCTCTCTGATGGCACAACGGGTTAAAGCACTGCATTATGAAGCCCTCTGAAGCCACTGCAGCATGAGTTCGACCCCCGGGTCAGGATGTTGATCCACATGGCACAGCAGACCTCTCCTGATCCGCCCGATGCTCCCCTTGGCAATGTACGTTGTCAATCTCCCACTCTGTCACTGGTGAATCCTCTCACCCACCACACCTCTGGCCTGTGCCCCAGTTCTGTAAGCATAAATAAATCTTAAAAAAAAAAAAATCTCTCTTATTAATAAAGGCATAGTTACCATGTTATGAAGTGTATACTGCATGCAGTATCAAGTGTACACCCTCCCTTGCATGGTCAGGCTGTGTGGCCTCACCCACTAGAGGAAAGGGTGCCATAACCATGGAGAATATCAGGATACGTGCTGCTAAGTTCAGTGACTGGAGGCATAACATCCCCTCATATAATGTCGTGGTCACATTTCATACCACGGATGCATATTTGAAGACCTCACATAATTCAAGACAAATTTTCCCATAGCCATAAATGTAAAGTCAGGGGCTTTGCACCAGGGGAGCATAAATCTGTAATTACTGTCTTGTCTTTTTTTCTCTAAAGCTGCGTTGTGTTTTCCTTGCATTATCTTTAATGTTTTTAGAGTCCTTTCCCACGTGAACAGCACCCACAAATGTATGTGCTGAGTTTGTTCCTGGTGCTACACCCCACCTCATTTCCCAAGCAGAGGTTCTTATTTGGGGTTGCTTTTTATCGGCCCAGTGTGAGTATCTTTTACATGTTACTTCTATAAAACATTTTTAGAAGATAACCAACTAGCTCAGTGATATTAGCACAGCAGTCCCTGGGACACTAGCGCAAATGCAAATTATCCATGGCAGTTGTGACCCCGATAAACTCTATTTCTGTGGCCTCACATATGGGAACAGTGGAAATTATTTCTAAAGACCTCTGCCTGTCTTGAAATTTTGCAACACTCAGGTGGATTCTTTTTAACCGTTGGCGGATTCACAAGACCAATTTTGTGGCTAACACAGGCTAAGTCAATATTGTTGTCGTATGTGGTTCTAAGGGGTGCAGGGACAGCTGTGTCTGGCAGCTTGCTCTGGGGGTCCTGCAGACAGAGGGGTGGGGCTGCGCAGATGTGAAGGCAGGTGGAGGGTGCTTCAGGGTGGGCCGGGCCTGGGAGGCAGCGGGGAGCATGACTGTGGCCCTACCAAGTGGTCTGCAGGAAATGAAAGCTCGTTAGCTGCCGCCTTGAACCCTTTCTACCCACGCCACCTGCCCCAGGAAAATACCCCAGGGGAGACTGCAGGTGTGCAGATTCCCAGACCTGTTAGGGCAAGGGTTCTCGAAGTGTGGTCCCTGAGCAATAGAGCACCCTTAAGGGTTTTTGCTGCCATGTAGGGTCTGAGCTTCTGCATTGGTAACAGGCTCCCAAGGCTGCAGCTGCTGCTGATCCAGGGACCGCACACATTGACTAGCAAGGCTGTCAGGTGCTTTAAAGACACCCCACCTCCACCCCCGCCCCACCATACCTCTTTACCCACTGGCAAACGCACCTTCTTTGCACAACCAACAGTGAGTTTAACATAAGCCGGTGATGGTACCAATGCCAGGTCCTTCCACAAGATGAAATGGCCGGTGAGTTGCAAATAACTCTCCCTTTTGATGGTGAAGAGAGCATGGGGACCCCGACTTTGACCTTGAAGAGAGGATGGAGAAGGGATTGTGGGGAAGCCAGAATCACTTTGAAGACTTGACTGCTCTGCCTAGGGCAGGGAAGAAGTCCCAGCAGTTTCTCAGAGAGTCTCAGGTTTCAAGCAGCTTTTGTTATTTAATATGCCTGACTTCATAGAAAGGAGCTTTGTTTAGGGGCTGAACTAAGGGAGGCATCAGGGTCTAAGATATAGACCTTGGCCTCCAGGAATGTAAGGCAATTTTTAACTGTTTCCAGAACAAGGCAGAAGGCAACCCAACTAGGCTTAGAAACCTCAGCGATTTGTTTTCACTTTTAAGCACTTTTGCATTCCGGATAGAGAAGTTGAAAATCACGAAGGAGCATGCTGTCTGCCCCCAGAAGCCACGGGTCCATTACATGTCAGCAATATTCCATCTCTTGAGGAAATGATTTGATGATGAATTTTCGCAGAAAATTCCCCTTGGTCTGTAGCAAAGACCTTCAGGCAATAAGCAAGAGCTGTGCATGGGATTTCTGAGATTTGTCTTTCTTCTTTAAACATTCCTTTTACTGTGGTTTTAATGATGTTTGTACAATGGAAACATTCATTTTAGAAAGCCAAAGAGTCTCTCAACTGTTTCTATTGTGCATTGTATTGGTAGGCACAGAATAAGCACATTATTCCCAGACAGTCAGGAGAGCGGAAAGTGATTAAACCTTTTGATAAGAAGATAAATGATAGGAAATCCATCTGAAAGCCTGTTCAGCCCAGCAGAGTTTCCACACTGAGCTAGCACAAAGCCATCCTTCTGCATGGCCCCCTGGGCAGCCTCTTCCTTCCAGCTGGGGGCCCAAGTTGGCTCTGAAACTCTTAAGACCCACACCTGGGGCGGTGGTGTTCCTGAGAACTGGTAGGACCCAGTTCTGCTCTCCTGAAAAACTCACCATTCTTGGAACCATTTGTCCAGTAGATGCTTCCCTCGTGGTTTGTGATCCAGAGTGATGAAGGAGAGGGATGAGAGAGGGCAGAAAGGATGGATAGATGGATAGATGGATGGATGGATGGATGGATGGATGGATGGATGGATGGATGGATGGATGGACAGATGGACGGATGAATAGATGGACAGATTTGTATTTATCAAGTTTTAAAGGCATGGACAGATTTGTATTTATCAAGTTTTAAAGGCCTTCATGGAGTGTTTGGTCCTAGACCAGAGCTTTGCACAGACTTGTGACTGATGGGCTTAGTTCTAATTCTGGTCCTGTGGTTAGACGGTGGACCCTGAGGTAGTCACTGAGTTCTATAAGGACCAGCCTTCTCCTTGGGGAAGCCCACTTTTCTCAGGAATTCCATGAGGGCACAATGACTTATGGATAAATGTCTCGAAAATGATGGCCACTGAATTCTACACTCAGACTTTGCAAACCACCTCCAGTGTGTCTGCTCAGACACCTTCACACGCATCCAGACCGTGGGCACACGGCCCTCCAGCTCTTACTACCTCTTATTCCCTTTGGGTCCCAGCATAGAAATACTTGGACTTCCAATTCCAAGGTCAGTGGGGAGTCAGAGCTGATTGAAGCACTTGATCAGAGCCTCCCTCCCTCTTCTCTCTACACCCCAACAAGAATGGTGTGGTTCAGAGCCTGCCGACCACCGGCCTGAACCCACTTTTTTTTAAATTTATTTTTTACATCACTCTTCCTCTTGTGCCTTTTCCATCTCAGTTGTAATCCCTGTGTGTTTCCCATCACCAAATCACCCATGTGCCATCACCATAGTCCAGTGCACTTCCCTCCCCCCACTGTTTTTGATCCCATTCCCCACTGCACCCCCATAAAATGTCTCTGGTATATAGTTGTTCATTTTATCATTACAGTTGCTTCCCCCACCCCCCACCCCAGTCCCTTATGGTCCTGCTATGAGTGACACCATCCGGTATTTCTCCTTTCCTTTCTGGCTTATTGCACTAAGCATGATCCCTTCCAGCTCCATCCATGTTGCTGCAAAAAGCATGAGTTTATCTTTTTATTTTTTCAAATAATATATTAGTTATTTTTGCATCATTTTGAACAGTTTTTATAGATTTATTTATTCATACAGAACTGGGGTACAGGCCAGAGATGTGGAGGGTGAGAGGATTCATCAGGGACAGAGTGGGGAGCAGAACAGGCAGATCAATGAAGTACACTGCTGAGGGGAGGAACGGGCAGGTCAGGAGAGGTCCGCCATGCCATGTGGATCTCCTCCGGGGCAGGTGGCAGGCGGAGATCGAATTCATTCGGAAGTGGCTTAAGCCTCCTAGTGCAATGCTTTAACCCGCTGGGCCCCTTGAACATTTTTTTTATTTCAATTGTAATTCCCGTGGGCTTCCCATCACTGAGTCACCCATGTGCCATCACCATAGTCCTGTGCACTTCCCTTCCTCCCCCCTGTTTTTGATCCCATTCTCCATTCCACCCATGGTTATCATTTTTGATTGCTGAGTAATATTCCATCGTGTATATGCACCACATCTTTTTAATCCAGTCATCTACTTTTGGGCATTTGGGTTGATTTCACGTCTTCCCTATTGTAAATAGAGCATCAATAAACATGGAGGTGCAGGTGTCCTTTTGAATCAATGTTTTTGTGTCCTTTGGGTAGATACCTAGGAGTGGGATTGCTGGGTCATATGGAAGCTCCATGTTTAGCAATCTGAGGAACCTCCACACAGCTTTCTATAGTGGTTGTACTAGTTTGCATTCCCACCATCAGTGTAGGAGATTAACCTACTCTTTTCACTGAAGTTTCTGAAAGGTTGAGTAATAGGAACATAGACCTAAAAAAATATATTTTATTGTCATTTCCCTGAGGAAAACAAACTTTTTTTATGTACAATAAAATGAAACAAAATCTCACATCACCTTGTGCATCCTATCTATGCTCTTGATTTTTTTTTTGTCTGACAAATTAATATCTTTGTTCCTGCCACCAGCCATGTGAAGCTCTCTTTACAGTAGGAATTAATTGTGATACGTTGACAGAGCTCCACAGAACACTGAAGAATCCTTTCGACGCTTTTGCCAGCTTACTCTCATTTTTGTCTCACTCACCTAAAAGCATGGACACTTAGTAATCCTGAATCAGGAGTTTATCAAATGAGAGCTTTCTGTAGTGCCAGAGCAAATTACAGCACACACGATTTTCTTGGACAATACTAATAAAATGATGCCGACGGTTCCATTTGCTGTTCTGTCTATGAAATGATCTTGTTTACATGGGCTTATTTTTAGCAGTTCCTGGGCAGGGATGGCAGAATAGATTGAAGTTTAGGACCCTGAATTTAATATAGTAATATTGGTGGATACAATTTCAAGAGAAATTCACATCAGTGAATTAAAGAGAATGTCACATCAGTGAGATTAGTTTGGACCTGCGGAAGTCTTTGGTTTAAGAGTCAAATCATCGAAGTTCTCACTCCAGCTTTGCATTTTCTTGCTAACACGCTATGCCCAGACTAGAGATCCGTGGTTTCTGCCTGCCAGCATCTATGCCCCTGTCTTCAAAGCAGCTCTTTCCAACTTCTTGTTCTTTCTGCAGTTGTCTCCACTCCTCACGCCAGTCCCAAAGGGTACTCCAGTGAGGCCACAACATTCAGAGTACTGTTTAGGTCAGCACTGGATGGACCATTAAACCAGGTCAATGAAACTCAATCTGTGAATTCCTGGAGCTACTGAGAAATCTCTTCTCATTTTTGCTGCTATGTCTACTTGATGCTTCCAGGGCTAGAACTTCTGTTTGCCATTTAATAAAAATAGAAAAATAAAAGTTCTGTCAAGAAATGGGGAAGATCCCCTTGAGACACTGAGCACCTGGATCCAGCCATCCCTACAGCAGTAATGCCTGGCTTTTCAGCAACATGCGCTTGTGAACAGTCCTGCTTCCTCCCACCCTTCTTTCTTCTTCCTCCCTGATTCTGGCTTGGTTTTGTCATTTGCAAACAAAGGAATGGTGGTTTAGCTAATACCTTAACCTCTGTGAGCTTGGTTTATAATTGATACAGTGAAATGAAATGAGACTTTTACTTAAGAAGATGACTCAAATATACACTCTAGTGATGGTGACATCTTTATTGAACTGTACTTGTTCTGGAACACCAACCAAACACTTGGGACAAGCAAGAGATAGCACATTTGCAACCTGGGTAAAGCTTTGAACCCAGGGGTGGTCCTTCCTGTGTTGCTGGTTTTGTCATATGTCTGGTGAGGCTGACAATGAACTCTCTGCTTTCTGCACATCAGACCTGATCCAGAAGGAGGTGCCTTACTCCTGTCTGTAGAAGGAGACAGTCCCGGAAGTGTGCATAACTGACACCCTGAATCCTGGGAACTCCAGGGAGTGTGGGAGATAGCATTTTACCCTCCTTCTTGCTGATCCTTGCATTCATTTGGTGGACAACTTTTCACGCATGCATGGGATCTATTTAGAAGCTCACACAGGACCTCCCTGGTGGTGCAGGGGGCTGCAGCACTGTGAAGCTGTCTGCCGTCACTGCAGCGTGAGTTCGATCCCCATCCAGGGAGCTGACCCACATAGCTCAGCAGACCTCTCCTGTCTCAGTCCGCTGCTCTCCTGAGCAGTGTATTTTAGACATCCTGCCTGTTCTGCTCCCCACTCTGCCTCTGGTGAACCCTCTCACCCCCTGCACCTCTGGCCCGTACCTGTACCCCAGACATCCCATGGCTTTTCAGTTGTTTTTAAATAATAAATAGTCCTCTAGGCACGTACAGTGGTAAGAATAGATTTATTCCAATAGTCAGAATATCCAGTCTGCCATCATCAATAAAACCTGAAACTTAATTTTAAAATGCAGGGGCCACCTGCCTTTAAAGATTAAAGCACAGCTAAGGCCACTTCCGCATGAGTTTGATCCCCGCCACGGAGGTGACCCACATGGCTCGGCAGACCCCTCCTGACCCGCCCGCTGCTCCCCTCAGCAGTGTACTTTGTTAATCTGCCTGTTCTGCTCCCCACTCTGTCTCTGGTGAAGCCTCTCACCACCCCTGCGCCTCTGGCCTGTACCCGGTTCTGTATGCATAAATAAATAAATATATATTTTTTAAATGCAGCCTTGTCCTTCTTCCCAGCCTGGGCTGAGCCGTAGGGGAGGGGTCAGCTTCTAGCCTCACACCAGGCTACTCTGGTTGCTCCAGGGCCTGGAGGGGTGCTGGAGGTGGGGGCAGCTGGGAAGGTCGAGTTTGAGCTCTCACTTTGGTGTTCTTGGTTTGAGAGGTGCCCCGCATGGACATTTCTGTTAGTGATTGCGGGGGACGCTCTTTTTCTGGGGATCTTCTACTGCATTGGGGTGACCTTACCTCCTGTCGCCCCACACACTCAGCAACAGCATGGCCCCATTGGTCTTGTATTTGTTGCAGGTGGCCCATGGGAGCAAATGCAGATGCCATGCTCTTCTCTTCCTCTCCAGAGGGAGTGGGGCAGCCTCCTTCCTGGCGGCCCGTGGCCTCCTGCGGGCCGATTATGGTGAAAGGACAAATCTTCATAATGGCCTGCCTAGAGGTTTCGCACCCCACTTTGGGCTGGGGGCTCTTGGTTTCTAGTGGTCACTCATACTTCTTTGCCTTTGTGGCTTCTGTCAAAATGAGACCTACTGAGAGCCATGTGAACATCCTCGGGGTCAGCATTTTCTGCTTCTGCTTCTAGCTGGAGTGGCAGTGGGGGGTGGGGCTCTCCCATCTCACTCTGGGGCCTTTGTCGGCAAGTCTGTGGAGGAACCAACAGATCTGGGTCCCAACAGACCCCCACGCCCCTTCCTGCAGGAGAGGACACACTTGCTCTTTTGCTCACTTGGGGGGACTTCAGTCACACCCGATGGCCACTTTACGGAACTTGCACCATGAGTTCTATCCTTACATGCTTTGGTGTGAACACCTTTGTAAGTCACACTTTCCATGGAGGCCCACGTCGCTCCCCCGATGTCACACAGCAGAACTGTGGCAAGAACTCTGGGATGTGACCACGAGTCAAAGCTTGGGCCTCTAGACCTCACCAGCTCCACCCTGAGCTCATTATCATCTACGAACACCCCTTCTCCCACTCGGCACCCAGCGGCCGCAATTTCTTCCTATTCATACTAACAGAACACATTGCCAGAATTCATTTCCACCACTGTTTCCAGCGCCAAGGAGGTGTTTGCTTCAGAGTACTTTGCTGATCATTTTTCCTCTAGCAGTGATTATTGTTTTGAAGAACTTGCTTTCATGTCACCTAGCTTCAGTGCTGCTGAGCCGGCAGGGAGCAGCCAGGAGCTGAATTCCAAGACCCAGATTTGCATTGCATGGTGCCCAGAGAGTGAGCTGAGCACCCCGGCTCTGCTGACAATAAAGATAGGTGTGTGCTAAGCTCTTCCTCATTGCCAGAAATATATTGCATTCTCTGGGGATCTGCTCTGATCCTGGCCCTTCTATGCACTCAGCTTCCACAGCCTTTGCTCTGTAATTTACGAAAGATGTGTGTGGCACCTGGGTGCCTCCAAAAATATGAAATAATTTAAAAGCATTCAACACCAGCCTTAAATGAAAGCTCCCCAAGTCCCTTACCTGATGAGTGTAATTAAACTCAGACCCACACAGGTGAGTCTTTTAGTACACCCCAGGCATCCTGAGGCCTGTCCTGGGTCTGAGGCAGGAGCAATTGCAAGGGGGTGGGGGTGGGGGGATGGATCCCCCTGCAGGTGACCTGTCAGGCTGAGGGCAGATCACTGCTCTTCTGAGATGCTCTACATGCTTAACCAACATCTGCTCGGTCATTTTACCCCACCATTAAAGGACTAGTTCTTCCCATCCAACCCCCTGGCCAGCAAGTTCCGTCCTGACCTGACCCCAGTCTTCTCTGATGTACAGGAAGGCAAAGGGACCAGGTTTCTCCCAGGACTGGCTTTTCCCCTGCGTAGCACGTGAACATGGGACCTGGATTATCTGCTACATTGATAATAACTTCAACATTTCAGGCTTTACATTGTATTTTATTTTTTCGAAGTTATTTTAAAACCCCAGTCCTGGAACCTACGGGCACCATGAAAAGCACCCATGTGGGAATTAGAGGGACCCAGGTTTGAGTCTTGGCTCTCCTACCTGCTGCTGAATGGCCTCCAGTGGTTCATGTCACCTGTGTGCTTTAGTCTCTTTACCTGCTTGGGGCAGGGGTAACAATGTCCACTCGGCAGTGGCTCTCCTGACAGTTCAGAAGAGCTCGGGGCTGTTTTCTTGTGCAAGCTGGGTGAGTTCACATGAGCCTGAACCCTTGCTACCTTTTCCCAGGAAGGAGTTCATCCCATTTTCCCTTATTTCCAAATGGAAAAGGAGAGGCCAAAAACTTACTGAAGATAATAAAGAAAAAGATGGACTTGGGCCTGATGTCCTGGAAGATCCATCTTGGATTTAGTAGAACCAGAAGGCCTCCTGGATGGTCATACAGACACACACACACACACACACACACACACACACACACACACACACACATATGAAATTTCTTATATTGATTACATGTTGACATGATAATATTTTGGACATCCTGGGTTAAATAAGCCCCTTATTAATTTCACTGGTTTTGTTTGTAATCTTTACTGGAGCAGTAAAGTTTGCATATGTGGACTATGTCATAATGTTTTAGAGTAGCTTTTGTTTCCTTTGCAAGATCAGCAAGAACAGCTTAAATAAGGGGTTTATCAGTAGGAGGCATGTTAACTGCTCCAAAACCTCTGAATCTGAACCCCAGTGTGGGTATAGTTCAGGGTGACTGGAGCTGGGAGGAGTTTCTGGATTCAGCAGGGGTATCAGAAAGAATCTTCAAGCTGGGAGGTTCAACAGCTGTTTTTCCTGAACCTTCTTTGCCTCCTGGCTACCACTGGCCCCACTCCATATGTCCTATTAATTAAATTCTTGAGCCAGAGGGGATCAGATAGGCATAGCTGATGGCACATTCATAGTTAAGAAGAACTTTTCCCTCCAGAACAACCAATTGGCTACCTCTGGTCAACTAAGTGTCACTCAGCTAATTGGCTGTGTTGTGTCTATCACTCAACCAATCAGCTGTGTCATGTCTATCACTCAGCCAATCAGCTGCGCCTTTCACTCAGTCGATTGGTTGTGTTTGCATGTGGGCAGGTTGGCCATAAGATTGACATCAAGTACCACCAATCAAAGAACAGCTCGGGCCTCTTGCTTTCTTACTGGCTGAGAAGCAGCAGGTCAGTGATTGCTTTCTTCAGTGCTTCGAAAATACGACCTAGTTGAACTTGATGAAGTGCCATGTTCTGATGTGGATAGTGGAGTAAAGACTGGGGACAGAAGAAGCAGCTCTTGTTTGATGAGCACATAGCTCATTCCGAGAGCATCTGTTTGCTGGCTGGACTCTGCATAGAGCTTGGAGAGGGGGCCAGGTGAGACGGCCAGGTGAGGCGTCCAGAGTGGGAGTAACTCATACCATTGGGGAGAGATGTGCTCATATGAGGCTTTGGGAATTTTGTACCCCTCAAAGCCATATGTTGACCCCAAGCCCCTAGTTCCTGAGATTGTGACCGTCTTTGGAGTTAGGGCCCCTAAAGAGGTGATGGTGATGGAAATGGACACTAATCCACTGTGACTGGTGGCTAGACCAGAGAGTAGACCAGAAAGACCAAGAGGCCACTTTCAAGCCATGGGAAGTCCTGCCTGTAATTATCATAACACCCTGGTGCTGTATACTCTCTCAAAAAGCTTTTAACTTTTTCAAAGATTTTATTTATATTTTGCATAGAAGAATGAGGTACAGGCCAGCGATGAAGGGAAGTGAGAGGATTCACCAGAAACAGAGTGGGGAGCAGAACAAGCAGATCCACTAAAACACACTGCTGAGGGGAGCAGAGGGTGAGACAGGAGAGGCCTGCTGTGCCTTGTGGACCAGCTCCCTGACCGGGGATCGAATTCAGGCCTCAGTGGTGACAGTGCTGACACTTAACTCCCAGACCGGGAGGCCCATCTTACGAATTTTTAAAGCAGTTACCAAGCAGAAGTTCTAAGACCGCAACACTAGAGCAGAATGAAGGAAAATGAGCCCCTCAAAGAATGTGAAGCTGGACTTACAGTCTCATCACCTGTGAATCAAGGAGAGCGTGCTCCAGAGAAGCAAACTCTGCCCACACTAGAATTACTGTGGTTTAAACCACACAGTCTTCCTCTTCTTTCTTTCTTTGTAAGTGGCAGTTCTGTGGCCTCGCTCTTGGTGCCGGGGGTTAAATCTCTGCACTCTGAAGGCACCACAGCACAAGTATGACCCTTTGCCAGGAAATGACCCACATGGTGTGGCAGACCTCTCCTGTCTTGCCTGCTCAGCAGTGTATCTCAGTAGATTTGCCTGTTCTGCTCCCCACTCTGTCTCTGGTGAATCCCCTCACCTCCACTCCTTGCACCTACATGCCACCTCCTGTATGCATAAATAAATAGAGAAATTTTCAAAAATAAATTTAAAATGACAGTCCTCGCAACTAATGCAGTCTCCCACATGAGTTTGCGCTCAGCCCAATTTTTCTGCCTGTTCAGTGTTTCTGCGTCACAAACTTGTGTCTGATAGAGGCAATCAACAGGACTTCAGGACAGGAAGTCAGACCACCCAGGTGTCCACTGTTCTCTGAAACCCAGGCCAGAGACACAGGCCAAGGGGGAAGCTTTCCTTTGCTCTTGCTGGGGTGCAGTTTGCCCAGCCGCTCCTTTCTGCTGTGTTAGCTCCTGGAGGATGAGGCCTACTTTCCACACCTGCTGTTTGCTGTCTTTCCCTTCTGAGTGGGACTGGCCTTGGGTCCCCAGCAGCTGAGAGGCAGCTGGGTTTGGCTTTGAAAGACACAGACCTGGGAGTGGCCAGATGACTACATGTTTGATGGAACAGACCCCAAAAGGTTAAGTAGCCAGGGTTTTGAGGCCAGGGTGTCACCATCTGGGGCCTTGAAACTTTTAAAGTGACTCAGCAAAACTATATACCAAACTTCATCAATTATGCATCATAAATAAGTCATTGAAATGCACAATGGACTAATTGAATATTACTTTAATTTGTCACACTATGGAGTAATGACAAACCCCGCCTCGTCTACTTTCAAAATGCAGAGGCAAGCAGAATGGGCTGCCCTTGGGAGGCCTTGACTTTGGGGGACATGCCCAGAGTGTGCAGGGAAGGGGTACAAAGGGGAGGCAGGGAGCTGGGGCTTTTTAATGCATCTCTGTCCCTGGCTGCTTGTCCTCCATGAACACAGAAATCTCTGCTCAGCAGCCTCTCTGCTGAAGTTGGAGCCCAAGGAAAGGTCAGCTGTCTGGCTGCCAGCAGCTGGCGATGCCCCTCACGAACCTTGGCCGGGCAGGGCACCCGACCTGTGGACGCGTCGAGCACCACCCTTCAGAGAGGCTCCACCTTCACCTCCAAACCCTCAGCTCATCCGGAACCAATAGCTTTGGATTGTTTTGGAATGGTCTTTTTGGAAAACTTGTCAGGTGTCTCATTACATGGAAAGAACATGCTTAAAAGGAGTAATTTTTGGGTGGGGAGGGAAGTGCACGGAACTATGGTGATGGCACTCGGGTGACTTGGTGATGGGAAACCCGCGGGGATTACAATTGAGATGAAAAAAAAAAGTACAAAATGATGTAAAAATAAACTGTTAAAAAAAGGAGTAATTTTTTTTAAAAAGATTTATTTATTTATACATACAGGACTAGGATACAGGCCAGAGGTGCAGGGGTGGTGAGAGGATTCACCTGAGACAGTGGGGAGCAGAACAGGCAGATGGACGAAGTACACTGCTGAGGGGAGCAGCGGGCCTGTCAGGAGAGGTCTGCAATGCCATGTGGGTCACCTGCAGGGTTGGGGATTGAACTTGCAATGAAGTGGCTATGGCCCCCAACTGCTCCCCAGTCTTGTGCAGGACGGTGAAGTTGCAGACAGTGCCCACCTCTGCCACAGGGCTGTGTCTCTGAGAAGACAGATGAGAAGACAGATTCTCGTGGCTGTTGCTTTTCTATAGGCAGCCGCAGCTTCCGAATCCCAGATCAGGATATGCAGTCTCTAGCCAGGATGTTTAAAAATGAGCCTGTCTCAGAAAATATGTGGGGGAGGCCGTCAGCATTAAAGAATGTCTGAGGAGCTCTTCTCCCTGCCATTCCCCCATCCAGGCCTGTGCTCAGGGATAAACTGGGCCCACCCAAAGCAGCACCTGGTTTGACGCCCTCCACACTGAGGGTTGACGAGATGGCTTTCAGTAGCAGTACATTACCCAAAACTCCAGTCCCTTGTTTCCTATTATTTGACATCCTGAAACTTTCAGAAGCAGATATTATGATCAAAACAGACGGGGAGGGGGCGTGGGGGGGTAGAGCACAGGAATCCCCCATCAACTTGCTTTTCTCACAGAAGCAGTCTAGATAGGAAAATAACAGTATTTCCGTGGAGTGAGCCAGTCACCTTGTGCGATTCCAGCCTCAGGGGCCTCAGGGAATGTTCTTTGTGTTTGTCAGTGAGGACTCCTGATTGCAGCTGACAGCAGGGCCCCTCAGTTTTCTTCAGGGAAAACAGAATTTATGATTCCTGGAGGCTGCCCTGGTGGGGACTAGCAGGGGCTTCAGGCATGCCTGGACGCGGACCTCGGACAATATCTTCAGGACTCATTTTCTCTTCATTTTTCAGCTCGATTTCGTTCTAAGTTGGCTTCTGTCTTGATTTGACCTGATAGTCTCATAGTGGCAGTAATATTAAGGCCTGCGTTGGCTCTGTTTTCCAGTACACACTCAGCCGTCACTCACTTTCCTCAGCTTCTTGGCAGGTCCAGTTAAGCTGTTTCCACTTCTGAATTGCAAAGGAGAAAAATTGAAGGGCCTCGAACAGACCTTGAACTCAGCTGGATGGATCTCCAGGGTGGCATTTGCATCGTGGTGTGCTAAGTAATTTATAGATTTCCATCATCAAATGGGCACCTGGATGGCCAGATTTCCACTCAGTTTATAAAATATACATTCAAAAGATGGGGAACTATTTTTAAAAGCCAGCATACAACAGCCCTTTGCAGTGACTGGGAGTTCTAGAGACACCCTGTGGGCTAGACTTCCTGTGGCCCGGAAGGAAGGTGCTGGTTTCCAGGAGCAGCCTGGAGGGTTATGCCCTGGGCTCGACAAGGCCTCTTCTGCTGGCTGCTCTCCAGTCAACTCACCTCAACCGTTTCGCCTTTAAACTTTCTACATTTGTCCCCTAATATATCTGACAGCAGAACCCACAGATACAGGCCGAAGAGGAAACCAGAGGGACTTGGTTTAGAATTTCCTGACAGAGGATACAGAATAACTCAAATTTACTCTCAGACACTGACATTCGTTTCCCCCTAGACCCTTTAAAATGCAATCGATATTCTTCATGGGTCTGTCTGGAGGGGGCATCTCACTGGGTCACCTGAGCTCGAGACTTGCTAAACTGCAGCATTTCGTCCCCGGCTACTGCTGCTTCACTCTGCATCCCTTGGTCACAGATATTAACAACCAATCTCCCCTTTCTGAACACTGGTCAGCTGCTGGCGTGCCTTGGAGAATCATGATTTGCTTCCTGTTTACCTTGGAATAATACAAAATAAAGTGGACTGGACTGTCCTTGGGCTTATCCAAGGACACTAGCCCTCTGTCTCATTAAATTGCCTGAAGACTTCTGTGAGGAACGCTGGTCTCTGAGCATCCCTGGGCATGACCACTAGACAGTCCTCTGCAGGCACAGTCTGGAAAGCCCTGCTGTTGTTCACCTGGCGGGCAAGTGGGTGTTAGTTCCTGTTTCGGTGTTCCTGGGTTTCCACAGAATGGTGGCTGGGACCCCAGACACAGAAAGTGAAAATCTGCAGTCTTTAAAGAACTGGATTTGGACCTTAGCCTGGCAGATTTTGTGTAAATTCCATTGGTCAAGCTGACATAAAGCCCACATCCAAGGAGAAGCACAGAACCTACAGCTGTCCATGGAAGAGGCGGGGGGGTGAGGGGTTGGAGCTTTAAAATTGCCAAATTGACTTGAGAAAATTGAAGCTTCAAGAAGTTTAAGTGACTTGCTGGAGATCACTTCAGTGGAAACCCTTTGGAGGTGTCTGTCTTTTTAGGTGACCTTGCTGAGATTTGCTATTTATCCCTGGGGTGACCCTGGAGCCATGCTCATACTGAGGAATTAAGTGCCAGGGTACATTCTGTGAATGGGGTCCCCTGGGGTTTTGAATGCTTCTATCCAAGAGCCCCACTATGAATTTGGGATTGGGGTGCAGACAGGATGGGGCTGTACTCAGGAGGGGTTTACATTGCCAGGATTCAGAGCAGGGTACACTAATGGTACTTGTCTGCTGAAGGGGAAGTTATTTCTCTTCCCAGACCTTAGCCGCCTGTAAAAAGTAGAGGTTAATGATGTTAATCTACATTGTTGTGAGAGTAAGGATGAGCACGCTTGTCTCTGAAAGCACTTTTGGCATCTTGCTCCCTGGTGTTGTGATTCCCGCCTGAGTCCCATCGGGCAGGGGCCAAAGGTGGCTCATGTTGTCGTTGATTCAACAACATGAAATCACAGATTCTGTGCTTCAGGGTGGGAAGAAAGGCACAGGCAGAGCCCCGAAATTACTAAGGTGCCCAGGAGTGGGCTGTGAAGAGCCCAGCAAGCTCACCTGCCCTCACAGGGCTGCTCTGTGGACCAGAGAAGATGATGGCTGCAGAGTGACTTACCAGCATCAGACACTGCAAGGTATATTTGAGGGACATTGCTGTACTCCAGTTCTCAACTGGGGTGAATTAGCCCCCAGAGGATACTGGCAGAGCCTGGACATGTTTTGGTGATCACAAGTGCAGGGGTGTGCCCTGGCTCCCCGGGGTACAGGTTGGAGATACTGCTAAACATCCCACAATAGACCCTCCCCACCCCAACCCTATATATCATTAGAACCGAGGTTGAGAAATTCTGCTATATTCTATCATCCAACGGGACATTTGTATTCACGTTTAGATTGTGGTTGGAGTGGCTGTTTCCTTCAGTATATAAGAATCAATGAGTCTGTCAGTAACAGTGGAGTCTCCATAAAGAAGAGGTTCCAGGTTCCCTGCCCCACCTAATGAGGGTCAGAGCAGTGCAGCCAGGTGAAGACATGGAGAGGCTCGATAGGAAGGAAACGTGCAAAAGGAGATTGTGAAGACGACTTTGAACTTGCACCAGGGATTTGGGTGACTTGGAGATGTGGGGAGTCAAGCCATATAGAGATGCCTGGAAGAGATTCGTGGGTAGGAGACTGAGCCATTATCTTGACTTGTCCTGATTTTGCTCTGCTCCTTTCAGACTCGCCACGCCTCTTCTGCCCCTTTGCTATGGTCCCTCCAGAAGGTGGCTTAGACTTGTGGCGAGTGTTTGGGCCTCAGTGGCCTTGCCCTGGGCTGACGTTGTTTGGCTGGGCATTTACCCACGAGGGGATGGGTAACTTTGGGTTCTTCCTGGGGAAACCCGATCCTTTGTCTTCTCCTCTATCTTTGCACCGTCATTCTATTAAAGATCTCTCGGGCCCTCCCTGGTGGCGCAGCGGGTTAAAGCACAGCACTGAGAATCTAAAGCCGCTTCCGCATGAGTTCGATTCCCGTCTGCCCTGGAGGTGACCACATGGCGCGGCAGACCTCTCCTG
>NW_004567122.1:12464826-12535209 GCF_000260355.1 Condylura cristata
GGCGCAGCACGGGGCCTCCCCGGCCTCGCGGCTCCCTGCCTGCCACGCTCTCCTCGTGGGCGCCAAAAAGGTCAAAGGTGGTGTGACCGCCTCCGCCCCATCACCCCAGGAGCAGCACTGCCCCGGAACTGAATGCAAGTTGTGGGCAATGGTCAGTCAATGGCTCAGAGAGGGTCGAGTGCGGCTGTCGGGCCCTCGAGGACACGCACCTGGGAGAGCGTTATGCAGACGCTGCTGCGGCGAACAGGACAAAAGTGGGCAGAGACTGAAAGGACAGGACAGCGCGGGGCAGGCTCGCAGCTTTCCAGGGGCTCACAGCACCGGGCAGGACCGAGAACCAGGCAGAGCAGGCAGGCCCGGTCCACGGCAGCCCCGGCGCCCAGCGACCTTGGACCTTGCACAGCCGGCGGGCCCGGAACTGGCCCTGCTGCCCAGAGTCTGTCCCCGGCTTCCCGCTGCCGGAGAGGTGACCGGAGGCCGTCCGCCTTGCCATCGCTGTGTCTCAGGACCCCCAAGACCCCCAGAGCCTCCATTCCGGTGAGTGAAACTGCACTGATCACACTCGCTTGTGCCTTAACCTGGCGGTGGAGGGGGAGAGGGGAGGGGACGCTCGCAGCTTCGCGACCCGCTCTCATCCTGGGTAGTGTTAATTTGGGTTTTATGTGTTACTTAGTGTGGTTTGGAAGGTGGTTTATTCACTCTGGAATGCTTGAAAATTTTCATGCCACTGAATGGTGGTTGCATCCTCTTTTTAAGTTGTTTGGGTGCCTGAGAGGTTTCATAGCAATGCAGAGCTTTTGGATACCTGGGGAAGTTGCAAAGGGCATTTCTTTGTGGATTCTAACTTCAGATGACAGCTAAAATCTGTATTTTGAGCTAACCTGATGAGGCCGATTTGAATTCCCTTTTCTATACCGCCTTACCAATGATTTCTGCAAACTCTGATGTGCTGGGGATCTCGCTTTATCGCATGCGGTAGCTGTAATGTGAAACTTGCCTTCAGTCTCAATTTCTGTTAAAGTGAGAGTGTGCATACTAGACTGTGTGTGTGTGACGGAGTGTGTGGGGTGGGTGGACTTTATAATGCAGCAGTATACCTGTTCTTAAGGTGTTTACCTGCCGTGTTGACAGGCCACATGGAACAAAAAGAATTGCAATAGACTGTGTGCAGAGTAGAGAGTGAGCAGATGCAGTAATCAGTGATGGGATCTGAGTGAATGATATAGTAAAATGGAGAATCCTCTGAATGGAAAAGTCAAGGGCAGTGTTCTTCAAACTTTTTTGACATTGACTCTCAGGGAAATGAAAATTTGACATCCCAGCACTGAACATCCATCAGTAGTTATAATTCAAGCAAAATGTTTTGTGCAATAAACAAAATAATGCTTATTACATGCATTACCCGAGGGCATTTTCTGTTTTGTTTAGTAAAAATGCTGTAGCTGGCTGAAACTAACATGATTGCTCACCTGTGAGGGCTGATCTGCACTTTAAAACCATCCCGGAAGGTGGTGCCAGGGAGGAAAAGCCCCGCCCGGGAGGTGTCTGGATTAGGGAGATCTGGGCTGCTGGAGTTGGTTGACAGTTGCGGACTTTGAAGCTGGAGTGTTATGTAATCATGGTGGTGTTCAGGTTCCTCAGAATGGGTGTTACTAATGGGTCAAGGATAGGTTGGGGAAGCGTCAGGTAGATGATGATGTCTGTAAGGAGGAGGGAGAGAGAGGGCAGGGTGGAATAATCTGTAGTAGTTGTGTTTGTGTTTTTCTCTGAATTGTGGGGGGTTGGAGGGAGGATGGAGTCTTTGATGACTTAGAAGACTCTTAATCATCCTCTCAGGCCCACAAATCCCAGCCCAAATCTCAGTCCAAACAGGAGTGGAAAGTCCTCACTGATGAATTCATTCTTTAGTGAACATTTATTCAGTACAGGCTGTCCTCATGCTGGATCCATACGCATCTCTCTTCTGTTTTGTTTTTCCTAAAGGCAGCCTGGTCAGTCTAAAACGGGGTGCAAGGGTTTCGAAGCCACAGTGGGGGCCTTCTCCGATGACATTGTCTTCCTTTGTCCATACTTTCTGCATTCACACATGATAAGCCACATGCCCGAAAGTGGTTAAAATAATATGAAAACCTGAAGTTGTTTCTTTGGATGTGAAAATGGCTCCTGATCTCTTGCTAATTTGATTTGGGGGCAAGATGGTGTGATTTCTGAAGCCCAAGTCCATGTCTGCCAGCACACTGGGAATAAGCAAGCCAGGATTCTGCAGCCTAATGATGAGGGTCACTGGACTCCCGTAATGACTTCAAGTATCATAACCCTGCTTTGAGAGAAGCCTGTGTTTGAAAGGGCACAGTTTATTTGCCTGTTTCCTGGCTCAATATCCTTCTGAAGCTCCAGAAGAGCAGCTCATCGCTGCAGAGGTTGCTCTCTCTGGCTCTGCATCGTTGGCAGAGTCTGGAGTCTGTTAGCTCCGTGAGGGAGTCCTGGCTCAGCTGCTCACAAGCCTTCCCATGTAATGCAGGGTTTCCCAGCAGTAATGCAGGGTTCTGGTGCAGATGAAATCACATTTTGAAGCTGCCCTTCCCGTCCCCCTCCCTCCTGAAGTAGATGGCATTATGTCTCAGTTCTTCACCCCACTTGCCATGGAATTTTCATGTTCCTTCCACTACAGGCAGAATACATTTGTCTGCCCCCCTAACATTGCCTTCGGGTATGAAGTTTGCTTTGGTCACGAGATATTAGCAGGTATGATATAAGGGGAAGCTCCAGATGCGCTGTTATGATTGAGCTTCTTCACACACACTCCCCCTTTTGACATGAGAGCAGCATGCCTCACAAATGGCTGGGCCGCTGATGAAAGGGGGGAGCTTACCTGGTCCCTGCCAGCAGCTGGCAGTCAAGTTCAGCTGTGCCCAGCTGGGATCAGCTAAGCCCCAAATGATGTTCAGATGCACAAGGGAAAAATAAATACGTATGGTTGTAGGACCTCCAATTTATGTAGCATTATTGCAGCACTCACTAGCTGGCAACTCTGGTTTTCACACTCCATAATAAATGCGGCATATATTAAATAGCAGAGAAAGTAACTGTTACAGGCAATCAGTAGAACAGAGTGAATCATTGGTGCCTAGCAGGACTAGAAATGCATTCTTCTAAGCACTAGGAATATTTTGTGTTACTGTGTTTTTATTTAGGGAGGGGGATTCATGTAAAAATGAAACTATTTGGAGATGACAGGATTTCATGACTTCCCTCAAGAGAATAACAACAGGATTATTGTTTCTCTGAGAGTAGGACTGAACTATTGTGTGAATAGAAACCAAAAGTATGTTTTGTTCAAAGCCAGGTTGTATTAATTGAAGTGGACAACAAGTTATAGTGGATCAGGTTGTTTGCTCTTATGTAATCAGAGGTAACCTATGCTATTAATGATGGTGAAACTAAAGTGATATGCATGGGACAGAGATGCTGTCCTGAACCCCAACCTTTTTAGGCCAAGGAGATCAGAGGAAAAGGGGCACCCCCTTAAGGGGCCAACTCCCAGAGAACTCATTCGTGTTGGCTTTGCAGACTTGTCTACTATGTGGGCAGGTTCTATCTAACCACATGGGGCAGGGGCCTGGAAGAAGCAGGGCAGGGAGGGTGCTACAGGAAAGAGGGAGAAGATTCTAGAAATAGAATTATGAGGCTTTAGGCACCCCAGAGTAGGTTGGATGTCAGTGAGGCTGTATTGGCCTCTCAAACCATTGAGATGGGGGTGGTGGGAAGAGCTTATAAACTAGAAGCTTCTCTGAGCCAAAACAAAGCACTGTCTTGTGGGAGTGTCCGTGTGGGACATCCCCCGAAGATCTAAACTTTGAGGTCTTGTTCTGCCACACCCGACTTTGCATGGGTCCAGGAACAATGTTAGCTAAGTACAGCCACGCTTTCTGGCGCATCACTGTGGCAGTTGGGTGGCTTCTCACAGCTCAGTTAAGCGTCCTGCTGAGTCCAGGCGCTCCTTCTGCAGCAGTCGGGTGTGGTGAGTCTGTAGCTGGTCTCCCCAAGAGGAAGCACCTGTTTCCTGATCACCTGGTAGCACCCGGCCCTCTCCCTCTGTCGCTGATGACAGGCCACTGACGATTCCTGGCTCCAGGGGCCATAGGCTCCTTTCTGGCTTGTCCCAGCCCCCAGTAGGCAGTGCAGGGGCCCCCTCAGGGGAGGAGGGAGGGAGGGGCCTGGCCAGCAGGGGTACTTATCAATCTCAAGAGTCAAAACCCTTGCAGGCTTTAGCATTGTTCAAAGAACTCCCACCTGAATGCTCTCCTGTTGTTTCTCTTTCCTCTGTTTGTATTATGCTTGGGGCGGGTCCAGCTTTTGTGGGGACACATGCTCACACAATTCTGAGGGCCTGCTTTGTGAAAAACAACAACATGGAATTCACTGTCGGGTGATATTTAGTATGAGACTGGAAGTGGCTGTCCAAGTCGGGATCCTCAAGCCTGAATGTTCGCAGCTTCATAGCACGCTGACCACACTAGATTTGATTTCTCCCTTTTGTTTAGGAGGGTGGTCACCGGCAGCCAGAGCCTTCTGCTGGGTTGGGGCACAAAGGCCACTGGCCACTGCCCCCACTCTGCTGCCAGGGCTCAGCTCCAGCAGCGAGGCTGCCCTGCAGGCTGTAGGCACACCCGCGGGAGGGCGCAGGGCACCGCGGCCCCACCACGTGCCCAGACTTCAATTCAGCACGTGCCGAATGTCTCCCTCGCACTGCGGTGGAGCCCGTCGCTAGAGTGACAGGGAGATTCTGTGCTGTGCTGGGGAGGATGGGAGCGCCCCCCCCCACCCCAAAGGCCAGTCGCTCTAAAGTAGACTGTCCAGGGCTTTCTTTTCTTTCTTTCTTAAACGTCCGTAACTCATCATTCCCCTACGTTTAGTGTTCTGCAGCCACCCCAGGCTGGGTAGATACATCATCGGTTCAGGCAGCTCCAAAGAGAACCTTGGCATCATCCGCAGGTGAGGGGACATACTCCAGCGGGGAGACAGCTACTTGGGCCCCCGTTATACTCCCACACAGCCGCACGGCCCGTTGCCTCTCGTCTCCACTGCCGGCCCTGTTCCCGGCTGCTGACGCCCTAACTTGCTCTGCGTCAGGCTGGCGCCGGGGCGCTGCTTACGCATGCGCACACCGTGCTCCAGGTGCCGCTGTCAGGTGTCGCTCACTGACGCTAACGCTAACGGCGGGAGGGCGGACAGTACCGGTTCGCTGCCATTTGCCCTGCAGTTTAGAAACAATGAAAATACACCTGTGTTAAGGTGTTAACCTGTAACCCCCAGAGCAGAGACCATGCTCTAAGCCACATTCATCACAATAAAATAATTAAAAATACGGTTTGAGGATTTCTTTTGCCTCCTTGTCTGACCTAAGTAGAATAAAATGGAGGTGAGGTACTTTTCTGGAGAGTTGCTCAAGCTTTCAAAGGACAAGACAGGAGCCAGGCCGGGTGTGGAGATCTACATTCTAATTCTATAGCCAGAATTAATATGCAGCTTTTTCTGAGGCCTGGGTCTGGCTCAGTTGGTTTCAGCTGTTGATTTTCCTCTTGTCACTTCTCTCAAGAAGAGTGATTGGCTCATTGAGGGTCCTGTGCCTCCCCCTGATTCATGACAGACCAGGTCGTCCTGAGCCTGACAAGACAGCCTGGACCAGGAGCGGAGCTCTGTGAGGGAACACAGGAGCTTCCACTAGAATGTGGACAAGGTGCAGAGAACACGCTGGATGTGTCCTCTAGGAGCAGAGATCTTTTAGTGTCTGCCATGGAGGGGGGAGCTTCACAGCTGGGCTACTTCACTGGGAGATTAATTAATAGTGCAGGGCGTGAGGAGATGGGAAACAGGCTGCTTTGATGGAAAGTTGGACTTTGGAAAAGCCTGCAACATGGAAAGTGATAAGCAGCAAACCTGGGTGGAGGAGGCAAGAGGAAGAGAGGCGTGGAGAGTGTGCGCCGTAAACAGGGCCACCCCCACGCAGCCGGAGGGCCCTCCGCAGTCAGGGAGTCTGGTCCCGCTTGGCCAGGGAGAGGTGGACGCGCAGGCCAGCGTTTTCCCAGAACTCAGCCGTGTTCTCACATGGCAGCGGCCTTCGGAATTCCCGTCTGAGTATCCCAGTCCACACAGGGTCAGAGGGTAAAGGGACGGCTCCAAGGGAAGGGCTTTACCAGCAGGGCTGGAAGCTGGAGGAACATCTCCTGAGGAATTCTGGGAGCGGGAGGTGTTGGGAGATCATAGGCAAAGCAGGCCCGAGAGCTATTTGCGGGAAGTCATAAAAGCTGTGGGAGATTGTGAAAGATTGGTTCTCAGAAAGAGCAGAGGGAATATAAGTCACTTCTGGGTTTCCGAAAGGCAAACTATGGCATCACGTGGCCCCAAGGGAGGGCTGACGGCATCACACAGCAGGATCCAACCTTCGGGGTGTGATGTCATGACGCGGGCGGCCCCAGCTGGACCCCAGCCTACTCCTACTCCTGGGCCGCTGGTGTCATACTCGCAGGTCCCTTCAGATGATGGCAGTGCTCCTTCCCTAGTGGACAGCAAGCCTCAGAGCCAGCAGAGCACCTTTCCTCCGAAAGGTGGGATGCCGAGGCTCAGTGGCGAGAGGGCACTTGGGTACTGATGGAAGCCGAGCTGGGGTGAGTGGCCCCTCTTCCCACCTGCTGAAGAAATGGTGCTCTGGGACTCCTTGCCCCTCCCAGCCTTCCAGCACTCCCGCTCCCCTCCATCTAGATTCAGCATTTTTCCTGTCCACAGCCCCCACAGGCCGGGTCCCGCCCGAACCACTGTGCTTGGCTCCTGCTCCATTCTGGCCCTGCCCTTCATCCAACCGAGCTGCCCCTGCCTTTTTATCCCACTGGAAACCTGCTGCACTAATGGGAACAGGCCGTTTTTGTTCCTTTAACTCCACAGAAAAGCAGACAGTACCTCTGTGTCCTTCAGCAAGGAGTGTATTTTTAGATGGCCCCCAAATGCGCCCTTTCTTTTTCTTTGCCAGACGCCTACATTTATTCCTGGACGCAGCCCCTGCGGCTGCCTCCGCTTCTCTCCCTGGTTGTGCCGAGGGAGCATCGTCCAGCCAGAGCCCCCGTTATCTGCCCTGTGATGAGGAAGGGCACACAGTTCTGCTTGGGAAAGGGCCCCGAGCTGGAAGGCAGGCCGTGGTTGCAGCACTCATTTGCTCCAGGTGAGGCTTTGCGACCAGGTGCAGACTCGGCAGAAGCATGCTGGGAACGGCTTGGACAATCTTAAGCAAATACACAAAGCCATGACCTGAGTTCCTCAGGCCCTGCTTAAAAGCCTTGCATAGTTCTCCCGCCAAAGCTGGTTCTTTATCCCGACATGAAAGGCCCTTCACGACTTAACTGCAGCCGGCTTCTCAAGCTTCCGCTCGTGCTGCCATGACGGTGCAGTCCGCGCTCGGTGCACACCGCCTCGCTCTTGGGCCCCAAGCTGGCTCCTGCCCTTTGTTTATCACTCGCGTCCCAGATCCACTGGCTTCCCTCCTGAGGCAGACTGGGGGTGCCATTCTGTGCTCTACACCTACCCCTCCTGAACATTTACCGAAGTTCATTTCAGTTATTTGCTCAACATTTGATGAGCACTGTGGTCAGTTTCGCAGGGGCAGAATTCCTTTGGACACTGGGAAACCACCACTTTTTAACTCGACACAGGTCCCTGCAGGGCCAGCTGTTAGGGAAGGGACCCACATCTGTTCGCCTCCCCTTGCCTGACTCTGCTCGCCAGGGGTCCTGCATTCCCCGGGCTGCTCCCTCCTCTCCGAGTGATCCTCATCCCCTCCGTAGCCAGAGTGAACTCTGTACCCTTGAACCCCAACATTCACTCCCACCCCCCATGATTCCTTTCTTCACCGCTCTCCTCTCTTTCTGTCTGTCTCTGAATGTGGGATGTTCCGATGTGCCAGCGCTTTCTGGTACAACTGTTCTACACACCCCCTTCCTCCTGCTGTCTCTTCTTAGCTCTTGCCTTCTGAGCAAAGTTTAGTTTGGAGTGTTGTGGTTCTTTCATAGCTGTGCTTTTCATTGACAGTGTGGCACACCCTTTGGAAGCCAGTGGCATAAATAATGCATGTGAGATGAGCATGGGTGTGCGCTCTTGGGGTGGCGCTTCCCAGTCTGCAAGCCAAGAGGTTCCCCTCCGTGTGAGGGTGTGGCCCCGGCCCCTCCCCACTCTCTGTCACACCAACACTGCAATGGGGCTGCAGGCACCCTTTATGGCCTCCCCAGGTGGCCCTGCAGAGTCCTCCTCTGCTTGTCCACCTCCAGGGCATCTGACAGACTTCTGAGAGGGGCGCTGTGTGAGGGATGAATTCATCCTTGTGGGTAGCACTTGAGTTGCCTGCCTGGTGCTTTGAGACCCTCAGGGAAGATTCCGTAGAGGCAGAGTCGTCAGAGCAGCATCACACCTCAGTGCACGCCCTTCAGGCCCTCTGTGGACACACACACTTCTTCATGCGCATCAGGGGACTCCAGTTGGAAGCCGCCTGTGAGGTGCGGTGAGCTGGGTATGAGGAGCAGGAAACAGTTGCTGAGTGAATGAAACAGTTGCAGCTTTTCTGATGGGCATTTTGGGAAAATACCTTTGTTTCCTATGACCCCTAGAATTGCACCACAATTCTTGTCACTGAGTGAGTGAGACCAAGTCAAGGGGAAAGGCTTTATGTGGCTAAAGCTTCTTACTAGCCTCTGCCTTCAGGGCCCCCACCCTAACCCCACCCCCATTTCTGAATGCAGTGCACAAATTGAGATTTCTTTCCTCCTGGTCTGACAGCCAGTGCTTTGGTATTTGGGGGGATTTAAAACTTGTTAACATTAAAGGATAAAATACACCAGGCAGCCATTGAGTCACCTCAGCCACGGGGGTGTCATGTTTAAATACCTGCAGGGTCCAGCGCGTGTGCTCAGTGCTGTGACTGAACTGGCGATCCCGGACCTGGTGACCAAGGCCTGCTGCCCAGCGAGCCTGGCCACTTGCCGACACCGCCAGAAGGGAGCTCCAGACAGCTAAGAAAAATCTGGCTGCCCACCTGCTTGGGAAACTTCAACCATGTGAAAATGAAGGGAACGGTCTTTGTCCCAGAGCCAGAGCACTTTCCTTCAGTTATCTCATGTAGTCCCTCCCAGCACCCCCCCCCAAATAAAATAAAACAAACTCAGTACTTTTCTTCTGCAAAAGTTGGGATTCAGGAAGGTCAAGTAATTTTCCCTCAGCCAACCCCTTAAGAGTAGAAGTGATTCTACTCCCACGGCAGACCGCCTCCCGCTCCAGTCCACAGCTGTTGCTCGAGGCAGGTGAGACTTGCTGTGCAGAGGCACCACTGAGCACAGGTGTGCTTGGTGGGGCCCATGGGATGGCTGCCAGGCCCCACTGACGTCGGCCACCCGGTTAATACACTCCAAGGGCTGGGCCCCAGCCCCTGTGCCAATAGCTCAGAATCGGCCAGCCTGAGTCGGGAAGTGGTGCCCTTCGGGAGCAGGGTGGCCGTTCTGGAGGGGCTCTGTGACGTGTGCCCCAGCCAGAGAGCGGCATTCTCTGGCCGAGCTCACAGGCCACTAGGTGCCAGGGCACCCCGGAGAGAAACAGAGGGCACCCTGCTTCTTGCCTTTCGACTTCTGGATTTGCAACCTCATGAGGCCAAGGGGACTCGTATCTGAGGTTCGTTGAGACACCCACATTCTCCAGTGACAACCTCCCTCTCATTGAGTTGCCCTGATTTGAGTGAATAAACCAGTGAATCTTGATGCTATGTCTGGCTAATTTGGTCCCCAAGTTGTACCCTTTTCCCAGAAAACCCGGGACCCTGACCCCCTGATTCATCAGCAGTGGGTGCAAATGTCCTTAATCACCATGCTTTCCAGAAGGTCCTCCAGGGTGGCCCAGCTGGCAGATCCTGCGTGACCGGCCTGCTCCCCAGGGAAGCCTCCTTCCGTGGCCCCCGCGGCCATCCCCCTGCCTGCGGCTGCCCAGGCGCGCTGGCTGTGCTGTGTTCCTGTCTGCGCCACAGCAGCTCCGGCCGTGAAGCCTGGGCGTGGGCTGTGGAGGCTGTCCGGAGAGTGTCTGAGCCGTTCGAAGTGACCATTCTTCAGGACCCTAAGCGAGGGGGTGTGAACTGTCCGCAGGGAAGCTGGTAGGCTGGTATCAAAAAGGGACAGCGAGGAGATGCTCACCCCATCATGGGGATTTCTGAGCAGCCTCTGCGCCTTCTCCCCGGCCTCCTCATTGCAGGAGGGCGTATGAGAAGGGCTGCTTTTTTCCCTCCCATGGAGCCCACCGACAGCTTGTGAAATTGATTTCCCTCCTTCAAATGCGGTCCCTTATAGGCATTTCAGTACACTTCAGTCTGAATTAAAAATGTGGAGGGTCGGGCCCTCCCTGGTGGCGCAGCGGGTTAAAGCACAACACTGAGAATCCAAAGCCGCTTACGCATGAGTTCGATTCCTGCCTGACCCGGAGGTGACCACATGACGCGGCAGACCTCTCCTGACCCGCCTGCTGCTCCTCTCAGCAGTGTATTTCGTTGATCTGCCTGTTCTGCTCCCCTCTCTGTCTCTGGTGAAGCCTCTCGCCGCCCCTGAGCTTCTGGCCTGTACCCCAGTTCTGTATGTACAAATAAATAAATCTTTAAAAAAAAAAATGTGGAGGGTCCCCGGGGTGGCCACGCAGTCCTTATGCTTCCCCTGGGCCTTCAGGCTGACCATCACTGGCAGTGTGCGCCTGCTGGTGTGTTAGTCCCAGCTCCTCACCTGAGTGAAAGGCCTCAGAGTCTTCCTAGGTGTCTCTTCCTAGTGTCCACCTGAAAGGGCAGTTTCCTGCGTTACGGTGACTCTCGAGTGTTGTTCTTCCTCAGGAGCCCGAGTGAGAATCAAGGGTATTGTCGCAGTTTGAAACAGTTTTCTCCCTGGTGGTCACACCAGGATTCTGAACTGACAAGAGGTTTGCAGCCCCACTGCCGTCCCCAGACTCCCCCAGTCCTTTGCAGGGGTGGGGTGACGGTCACCACAGAGTGAGCAGCGTCACAAGAGGCTGCAGCCCTGCCCACTCTTGCCTGCTCACATAAACATCCCAAACTCCTTGAAGCCAGCATTTTAATTTTCATCTCCAACTTTTGAAGAAGTGATACTTGAAGCTCTGATGCCTTATTTATTTTAAAATCCAGCCTTCCCACACAGTCCAGATGTTCCTTCACTTCTCCTATCTTGATTTCCTCTTGACGTGAGTGATGAATGATGGAAACGGGGGCCAGTGGAGGCGTCATGGCAGACCGCTCATGGTCCTTGAAGGATCCTCCTCCGTGTGTCCCCCAGCTCCCCTCAGAGCTCCTGTGCGCCCTCCAGACCCTGGTGGTCTGCGTCTGAACTTGGGGAATGAGCAGGCCTGCTAACTCCAGCTCCCTGTCAGCATGCATATGCCGGCTCATCGCAGACTGATGAGGAGCCGGTGTAAAAATACACTTCACGGAAATGGTCTGTGAGGACTTCCAAAACATGAATTTAAGCATGATTTGAAAAAGAGTTGGGTGGGACTTCCACCCCTCCCCACCCTCATTTCTTAGTTGGGACTTGGGGGTAGTTTTTAATGGTAGAGCTAAAGGTCCAAGTTCTGTTCTTTTAATTTTGGATTCCAAATTGCTGCAGAGAGTAATGAAGACGAAACTTGGCTCAAATATTTTTCCTTTGTGCCGAGCAGGCACTCAATTAACGAGAGGCCGCTGGGCTGCTGGGTACAAGAGAGTCTGTTCAACCATCCCAGTTCCCGCTGCAGGAGAGGGCGAGGCACATGCGAAACACCATTAAAAAAAATTAAATCAGTAAAGAGAAGCCCTGGTCCTTGAACTACATCTACGAGATATCGTATTACATTTTTTCAGGGTTTCCTAGGAAACCAGTTCAGTGTAAAAACGTATTCTTTGTCTTTTACTCTTTGCAAATTGTTTGAACCATCATATCTCATAAAAGGTTGCTTCACAGGCAATTTGAACAGCATTTTACAAAAAAGCTTAATCTGCAGTTTGCTGCACCAGCGAAGGCCATACACCTTTATCGGAGGCTTGAATGCTTCAGATTGTGTTTGCTGAGAACAGATAAGATTATGCCATTATTTCTGAACGTCTGTGAAATCAAATCTTGTCTTTTTCCTCTTCAAATCACGAGTCTTTTTTTCTGCCTTGACACACCCTGTTGCATTAAAAAAAAAAAAACAAAAAACTCCTAAAATAGTTTTAGGATCTTCTTATCAGCACTTAACACAGCAGAGTGTCAACAAAGAGAAATGCCCACCTCTCCCGCCTCTCACTCAGCACGCATCAGGTCTTGGTCTGCAGAGCTGATGTGCTGTGCCCCCTGTCATCACAGGTCAGAACCCACCGTGCCTGGTCTGCTGGCTCGGGGCACCTTGGATTTGCATTCCGGCACCGTCGCCTGTACAGTTACTATTGCAGTTTTGCACTATTGAGGTGTTTGAATGTGCCCTTGGCTAGGAAGCTCACGGGTATTGGACACTAGTGTGTTTTTATCACTTGCAGTTTGAGCTACTATATTTCATACGTGAAAGCCCATCAGAAAGCAGGTCCAGCCGCTCCACGTGGAGACTCGGGCGCCCACGTCGGGGCGGTCTGCTCGGTGAGCTGCACATCGGGCTGTGTATTGTTGGCACAGGGTCACTGAAGAATTATTCTGACTCCGGTCCCTGTGTCGTTAATCACTGTTTCCTACGGTGGTGGCTGTCTCTCGGCTTCTGGTAGGCGCTCTTTATCTTGCCAAAAAAGCATTTCTTATCCCTCCTCATTTTCTAAAACAAAAGAAGTGCACCGTGCTGGTTCAGTGAGTATGGGAAAGCTCTTTCGTGTCTCTGTGCTGTGCTTGTCTTATCTAGCCTGTGGAAATAACAGGCTGGGAGTTTTGTGAGGATGAAGTAAGCAAATTCTGGGAAACACAGAGTAGTGCCTGGTACCGTGGGGGTCCCTGCTCAGCTCTGGCAACAGCACGCAGCGACCATGCATCTGCGTGGGTGTGCGCACACTCCGGCTGCCTTCTGTCTGATGACTCTGTGTAGAAAATGACTTGCCGTGCTCTTGTAGTTCTCAGGCCCACTGTAGACAGCAGCCTTAAACTAGTAAAACGGCACACTGACTGCCCTGGCTAGGCTTACAGTTGTGTGGGCAAGTCTGTTTTTCCAGTGTGTTGCAAGTATTAGAAACTTTTGTGCATGGGGTGCTTTGCCGCAGGGGGAGAACATAGAAGCTCCCAAGAGTTCGGAGAAGGTGTTAGGCAGGGTGCCCAGACCAGGTGTTGACGTCACCTGATTGTATTTTATTTTGTAGGTGTATGTGTATACATATAGATATGTGTGTGTACACATGCATGTAGTGTGCGATGCATAAACTGTATGTACGTATGGATGCATAGCCAGAGTTGCATGGGTGTCTGTATTTTCTCTCTGCAGTGTGCATATATGTTTATGTGCACGACATGCTAAGATTTACGCGCTCTGTGCACACACCGTGGCCGACTCCCAGTTTCCTGCTGTATCAGTGTCTCCCCTCAAGTACGGCCGCACACCTGTTTGTGTCGAGCACAGGGTCCTGCTGTCCACATCCCCAGCCTCCCTTACTGCCTGCCACACTCTCTCCTTTGTTCTTCCTGTTAACCTTGAATTTGGCACGATTAGAAAGCTTCTTGGATCTGACGATGGGAATCACACGGTGACGATCAGTTCTGCCTGCTGATCTTGGATGCGTACTTCTGGTTTGTGATATGAGGGAAATAAAGTTCTTTTTTCCCAACCGCTATGTTCCAGTTTACTTTGTTATTATTAATTTTTGAGGTAACATTGGTTTACATGGCTGGATGTGACTCAGAGGACGAGGTCCACACCTCCTCAGTTATACGTCGCCGCACACCACCCACGCTGAGTGCCCGCAGCCCTTTATCTGAAGTTAAGCCTGTGTGTACAGGGGGCAATGAGTCAGGGATTGGGGCTCCTGCTTCTTGTCCCCAGCTTTGTCATGAACATGTGGTACCTTACTGAGCTACTGAGTAAACTCTCCTGACTTGATTTATTCTTCTCCACACCGAGAGTAATGACTATCACTTACATTTTTGTTATAATGCTTAATAATAGTAATGTTGTTTCTCTTGAGAGAAATGTCAAGCCCTTTTGGGATGGGACACAGGTATAGATATGGCACTGGGTGATCAATACTTCTATCCAGGCCCTTGGCGGCTGAGACTGGAAACCTTTGGGCCCAGATGAGCCAGTGTGGCAGGTGTGCTGGGGAAAAGGGCCTTGAGTGTATCGGCTCAGGGAGCAAATTATCCAGTCTGACAGGCAGCCAAGGCCACCTGCAAGCTCTGAGTGAACTTAGAGTTGTAATGGACCCAGGTGCTTTCCGGGTCCATTCTGGAGTCCAGGAAGTCCTGCCCAGAGACACCAGCTGGGGCCAGCAGGCGGGAAGAGCTCAAGGCGGCAGTGCAGGCAGAGTGAGGTTGACCAGTTGAGCCCAGACTAGCCCCCGAGAAAGGAGAAAGCTGGAAAGTGAGCAGAGCACAGGAAGCCAGTGTCAGAGGTGGCCACAGCAGTGAGAAAGAGCCAGGGCCCATTGGGCCAGGCCAGAGCTTTTGTTTAGCCGGGCCTGGATGGTTGCTTTTGTTGGCAGATAAGGAGTATTTAGGGGAAGAAAAAAAAGAGAGACATTTTCATTATCTGCAGGAATGGGACTTGGTCATTCATTTGAAGATTTCGGGAACTTGCTCTCAATTTCAAAGCCAAATTGGAGAAGAAGGACACAGTGGGGTTTGGAGTTTTGCAGGCACAGGTAAACACTCACCCCATTTGACTTTTACATGCTCCGAGGAGGCGGGCAGGGCCGCTGTCAACAAGTCTGTTTTGCAGATGGGAGAACGAGGTGCCAGGAATTTTATGATGGCCCCACAAATGACAAAGCCAGCCACACTGGACCCCAGGCTTCAGACGCCCCGTGCCAGGTGTTTCCTTCTTACTGACTGTGCCTTGTAAGCAGGGAAAACACCAAGCAGCCACATCAGGAACCATGACTCCCAAGAGCCTGGAGGTGCTGCCTTGCTGGGGTGGTCCTGGGGCAGCCTGGCCTCCTGACATCATCCCACTGTGCCCTGCTTTCCCGGCCTAGGCCTGTGGTTGCACTGGCCAGGTAATTAGAGAGGATCTTTCTGGGTCACGCTTTCCTGAGGACAAAACAGGTCCTTCAGTTTCTCAATTAGAAAGCCCAACAGATTGAGTGACAAGGAAAAGTTTTTGATCTTGCTATTATAGTCACCTAATTAAAATGAGATGCAGATGCTCTGACACCTAGTAATTTTCACCTCACTTACTTTGGCTCCAATTACAGCCCTTCCCTACTGACTTACACTGTTTAAATTACAAAGTCAGAAGGAAATATGACTGTTTACCTGTTTCTATTCGTACGTATACGTCTAACACATTATCTTTTCTCCCCAAGTAAGAAATGTGATCACAGGCTTCCTCTTCACCCTAAAGACATGGGAGAATAAATCATTAGTTCTTAAGTAAAATTAAGTACCAATAAGGATTCAAATCAGCCAACACCTATGTCAACTTTTAACAGGCGCACGCGCACACACACACACACACACACACACACACACACACACACACACACGAAGCATCCTGCCTCCTTGGAGGAGACAAATCTTCTGAACGTCTATCATACTGGGAATTGTCCCGGACTGCAGCATTTGTAATAAAAAACTCCTTTTCAGAGTTCATCGGTTATTGACTCTGACCCTTTAAATCAGGGAAAGTTAATTGTCTGCGGGGCTGTTCCCCTTACTGAGTCATAGATTATCAAGTCAACGGTGCCTTGCGGCAGTGGGAGTCACAGACATATTTTATATTGGTCACCGAAGTCAGTGGCAGCCAAATCTTCCACCTTTACTAAACTTGCGTACCAAGAAAAGGCTGTGCGTAGTGGAAACATGGTTTTGCCAGTCAAGCAAACAACCAAGCAAATACACAAGCAAACAGAACAGTTCAAACAAGCAGCAATCAGCCAACCAAAGAGGAAGCGAACTTGGGTTCCTGACAAGAGCGGCCACTTTCCCTCTTCTCTGGGTGGACTCTGAGCTGGCCTGGCAAGGCGCCGGCTTCTCCTGGGTGCTGGGGAGCAGCTCGCCGGCGGGTACCCACTCCCACATGTCCTGCTTCTTTCGCACTCGCCCTGCGTCGCTCGTTAGTTCCAGGAGGGCGTCTGTGGCAGCTGCGCCACGGACCGTGGCAGCAACATAGGGCCCCAATCGGAGGCCTCCACCACTGTCACGTACGGGAGATGTTTTAGGCAATCTGCCAAATCGTCCAGCCATCGAATGGGGTGTGGAGTGGACTTGGTTGGTGGCCGGTGGGGGCTAACACAAAAGTGTGGCTACTGCTTACTTAGCACTTCCTTCCACACTGACTTCACCTCAGCCTTCCATGAAGACAGAGTGGCCACGTTTCTCTAGCCTTGCAGGTACAGGGCATCTCTTCTCTGATGCCTGTTCATCTTGGGGTCTCTTATGTCTCTCAAATTTCTCCAGTAGCCAGGGTGGCTTGAGTAGGACAAAGAAGCGATCAAGCGTGGCCTTTCTTCTTGTTCCGCCTTGGAGCCATCCACGTGGCTGCGCCGCAGTGGCAGGGAGGTCCCCCAGAAGGGAGGTCCCTGCGCTTGGCTTCAGCTCCCTCTTTTCCACTTTGTTGACAGTACCTGATAACACTGCTGGCACCAGGAACCCAAAGATGCAGGAAGGAAGAGATGCATCTTTAATGATGGAAAAATATGAGCGCACAATGCCCTTAAAATAGAACGTGTGTGTGTGTCTAGCCTTTATTTTGGGGACTTAATTGTTGCAACCATCACTCCTGGGAGACGCTGAGGGAGGCTTTTCCCCTTCGGTGAAGCAGAGTAATTGTGTAACCCGAGGTGTCCCTTAGAGAGCCGAGGGGATGATGTCAACGTGCAGGTTTCTGAAACATTACTACACTTTGATGGGGATTAGTGCCCCATTAGAGTCCTCCTCTCCAAACTCCCACTTCTGTAAAGTGAGCAGAGCCGGACCAGTGCTGCTCACCCCAGGAGGCTGAGTGAGGGTCCAGGGGTAGGATGGACAAGATTGTGTTTACAGACACGCAAATGCAGCAGATGATAATGACCACTGTTGGTGAGGAATAGAACCAGACTTAGGGGGTGAACTCCATGCAGTAGCTGCACATGTTGATCTTTCTTTAAAGATTTATTTTTATTTTATGCACACAGAACTGGGCTATAGGCCAGAGGTGCAGGGGCGGTGAGAGGATTCACTGGAGTCAGAGAGGGGAGCAGAAAAGGCTGATCCACAAAGTACACTGCTGGGGGGAGCAGCCGGCGGGTCAGGAGAGGTCTGCCGCGCCATATGGGTCACCTCGGGGTGGGGATCAAACTTGTACCACAGCAGTCACAGCTTGTCTCGCTGCGCAGTGCAATGCTTCACCCTGCTGCGCCACCAGGGAGGGCCCACATGTTGATCTTTAAGGATGTTCCCCAGACCTCTATGACGTTACCTCGCAGTGTTGCTTCAATTAAGTAAATAAATAAAAACAAGTAGATCATCGTTACTGACTACTGCAAGCTCTGGGGTACCATGCCACCCTTCATTTTGAACAGCATGAGCTTTTGCCCTTGGTGGGATTAATATCTCGTGGCGTACCTAGATGGGGATTAGGTTTGCTAAACGTTTAGCATACACTTTTGAGAACCCATACAGAGGTTGCTGGGATGAACCCATTTTCTCATCCCCCGCCTCCAAAGAGGCAAAGGCAGTGGTCATGATGAACAGGGGGAGGGGGAGCTTTTGGCTCTCAAGTAGGTTTTCTGTCATCTGCCTCATCCTAGAACCCCGCCTGGGGGTCCTCCCTGAGTTCTGTTTGAGTTGGTTTCCTCTTGTGTTCATTGCCGCCTTCATCTCTGGTTTGTTTTTTTCCCCCTGAAAACCATCCATGAGAAGTACTTTTGATTTCCTGGTTACCCTCTCCCCCTTCATTAGCGTGCCCTGTTTGGACCATCATTGCAGCTAGCTGGTGAGCGGACCGACAGCGTGCTCTGGGAAGATGGTCACGATTCTCATGGTGTCTTCCGTCTGCAGGGGACTTGGGGGTGTTAGAAGGTTGCTCACCATCTAGGTTGCTGTCGGCAGGCTGTAAAGGAGCAGTGTCCAAGCTTCTCTGCACAAGTCTTAGTTTCCATTTCTGAGACTTTAGTTATTAATGACAGTTCACCTTTGACCAGAAAGTGCTGAGGTGGGACCCCTCAGGATAAGGGGTGAATGACTTCCCAAAGGATCGGCTTCAAGTAACCATTTGTGACATTTTTGGTGTTAGTCACCGAGAGGGGCTAGCCTGGAATAGATTGTCATGCACATGTGTGCACCCGTGTATCTGCACAGGGGGGTGGGTACCCCTTGCCACTCAGCTGCTTCTCTCGATTTGCTCAAATTTCATTCCATTTGCTAGCAGGACATCTGCACATTTTCCTGCCCAGCCACATTTAATGCACATCAGTTCAGCCCTAAGCCTCTGCTGAGGTCACTGCCCGCCCCCCCCAGGCATCCCAAGGGGTTAGAACTAAGGACACACAATCCTCTAAGTGGAATACTGAAGATCCCCATCTGTCTGGCAGTCCCGATCAATAAATGTGAGCTGTCCTTCCTTCCCAGTTCCGTACAAGAGAGACGTCACCACCTGCTTTAAAGACAAGCAAGCGTGCCATGTGGGTTTCTGAGGGCTCCCAAGTCCAAGCACCCAGCTGTCACAGAGCTCAGCCAAGAAGAAGATTATGCTCTTAATCACGTTATTTTGTTACTGAAACATTCTCTTAAATTGCACTCACCCCTTTCCCTCAAGCAGAATCTTCCAGGGGCTGAAATTGCAGGTGCCTTTCTGATGCTCTGATTTCACTTGCTGAGTGACTCTCTTGGGAAGAGCTTTGTTCTGGTTCTGGGGCATCTTGCTTGGCTTCTGCCAACTTAGAAGGCTGGGCTGCGAGACCAGTTGAGTGCATGTGACAGAGCGCTAGAGGACAGGCATACCCAAGAGCCACGGAGCCTGTTGTCTGATTTGGGACAGTCCCTCTTCAGGACCAGCAACTGAAAAGTGCCTTGCAGAAGCCTTCAACCCTGTAACAAACAAGCAAGTGTAGCAAATTGAAAAGCCTGGTTGTCTACGCAGGGGTGTCCTTGGGGCCACAGCTGAAGCAGACTGTCACCTCTTCCCAGACCAGAACAAACCTGACTTAACAAAGGCCCCTGTAATACCAGGTGTCAGGTGGCACTGAGCGACTGTCTACTCTACTTCACACCAGTGAGATTTGAGCTGCTGTCTCCCACCCCCCCCCCGGACCCCGCGTCTCAGCCCAGGTGAAGGAACAGGGCGCCCAGCTGGAGAGGGGTGAGGTATGTGGGAAAGGAGGGTTGAGTGAGTGGAGATGAGTCTGGGGCAGAGGGGCTGTGGGGCCCCCTCGCTCATGTAGCTCTCAGGATACGAGTGAATGGAGGAAGAGACCACGGATATGTGAGCGGTGGACAAGTCCCTTCCCTCAGTGGATCTCAGCCTCTCCTCTTTTTAAAAACGGTAGGCTCGGAGTAGCTCTGCATTTCCTGCTGTGCCCTAGATATACGGAGGTCAGGCAAGACATCAGCCACATGAGAAGGCCAACAGGATGACTGCAGCTGATTCCGTTGTTTCCTAAAGAATCGACAGTGGAGTGGTATGTCCCCTTGTGTTGCTCCGATCTCCGCGGCCTGCCGTGGCCCCATTGCCTGGCAGCCCACGGCCTCTCCAGAACCAGTCTGTTTTCTACGTTACTGCCAGGCAGCTCTCCAACACTGCTCATCAGTTAGGGCCTGGGCCCTAGTAGCCAGGCTAAGCCTGAAGCTACAGGTTAAGCCTGAGCTCTTTCTCCTGGCTGCCTCGCCAGGTTCTCTGAGACCCTAGGCACGTGTCACTCTGGACCTTCTGTTTCCTTACCCGAGCACAGCTGGTGCTTTTGCACACTGCAGCCCTGCCTGGGATGGCTGTCCAGAACTCACTCTCCGTGAATCCCCTCAAACCTCTGGCCCCAAATCTTGGGGGCACTTGTTCCCACCTCTGGGTGCAACTACGGAGACCATGTCAACCTCTTGTAACGAGGAGGCAGGAAGTACTCCAGTTGAATTGTGCTTGATAATGCCGAGCCCTTTGTGTGAATTCAAGCAATAGCACTGGGTTGACTTGTCAGAAGGTGATTGGGCCACTGTAGCTGTGCGGTTAGGCTTAACCCACAGCTGCCCACACCCTAATGATAAAACATTAAAAAATGAAAACTGTGTCAGAAGGCCAAAGGTAAAATACTGTCACGGAGGACTTTTTCAAGTAACTGTTTTAAGAATGCCCGAGAGGCTGTGCTGGTGGCGCAGCGGGTTAAAGCACAGCACTAAGAAGCTAAAGCCACTCACTGCCTACCCCCGTGGTGACTCACTTGGCACGGCAGACCTCTCCTGACCTGCCCGCTGCTCCCCTCAACAATGTACTTCATCAGTCGGCCTGTTGTGATCCCCACTCTGTCTCTGGTGAATCCTCTCACTGCCCCTGCACCTCTGGCCTGTACCCCAGCTCTGTATGCATAAATAAATCAATCTAAAAAAAAAATGCCCGAGGGGGAGCACTGATCGAGCCATTTCAGAGCGCTGTGCTACAAAATAAAACTCAAGTGCTGAATCCGATGTACCTCCAACCATGTCTTCTGCGTTACGAGATAAATGCTAACAAGGAGTAAAATCCAGCACCCTACACCTTATTAATATGTAAAAAGGCTGAAGTCACATCTGTGCAAGCATCTATTTTTAGTGGACCCTACATACTAAAATCCTAGCCTTGATCTCTTACACTATCAAGCCTGCCATAAATGTTTGATGACGAACAAGCCCATAAAAAGAAAATGCATAAAATGAATAGAAGAAGTCAGTGCGTGCTCTGCCTTTTAATTACTGCTTCAGTACGGCTCCACCATGGGTGCAGGCAGAAAAAACATCAAAGTTGCGTGTGGGGGGTGGTGTTTGGGGGGCTACAGGGTTTACTGCAAACAGTTAGGCCTCATTATTTTGTTATTTTTATTTGAGGCCAGCTAGAGATGGAGGAAGAGGAGCGTCTTACTCAAAAAGGGCAAGGGGCTAAAAAAAAGGAAACATGAAGAGATGAATAAAAGCATTCAGGACACACAAAAATAATGTAGAACAGTCTTGTTTTTATTACTTTTAAGTAATAAAGAGCCTTTTCCTTGCTTTTTTTTTCTTTTTCTTTTTTTTTTTTCCTTTTTTACAACATACATTAAGTTGTGAATCAGATGTTAGGGGATGTAGAGATGGAAGGAAGTTGGTGACATCACAATATTTTTACAACTTTACAACAAATATAAATCTGAGTTTGTTGCATCTACCAGTGTCTAGCAAGGGTGGAAAGCAAAGGCACACTCAGGTTTATGGGCCCTCCCCATACACAGTGGGGAAAAAAGAAGAGGGGAAAAATACTTAAATGCAGAAGCCCAGCTCAATGCATGGGTTAACACCGCAAGTGGTGGCTTGTGGGAAGTCGGGCGTGGGGTGCACGTTTTGACAGGTCTCAACATGGCCAAGGCGAGGCCGCCGCAGGGCACAGCGGCGGGCGCTTGCTGTCTGTCACTCTTCCTTGGGGTCCTCCTGGGGTGCTTGGGGCACAGGGAGATGTCCCCACCCCTTCCTCTGTTTGCATTTGAAAAGAAAAGGGAAATACAACGGTATCTCAGGGTCTAGGACAGACTTCATGGTTTCAGGGCACAGAGTTCACAGGATGTGAACACTGATGCCACTAACCAAACAAAGCAAACAAAACAAAAACATGACACAAAACAACAGAGCCTAGCCCAAACGACAGGGCAGGGCTGCAAGGGATGCTGGAACATCAGCAGAAGGCCGTGCGCCTGGTCACACACCCAGGCTCCGCGTGACTGGTGGATCCCTTTGCATTACCCAGTGCAAAGCTGTCTCTTTGGAAGGCTTTTTTTTTTTTTTTAATTAAACAACAACAACAACAAAAAAAACTAAACTAAGCCCACAAGAGCAAACTGGAAATAGAAAGAGACAAAGAGGCACCCAGTATACTGTTTAACTGTTTAAAAAATACAATAACAAGCAACAACAATGCTCATAGATTACAGTATGTTGACAGTTCTTTTGTTCGGGATAGAGTAAACAAGAATCCCTCTGTGTGCTTGAGCTAATGAAAACCGAGGGGAGAAAAACACACACCCCAGTCCGCCCCCCCCAACAAACAATAACAAAAGGATAAAGAAATTTTTCAAAAAAGTTAAAAATCTTTGCCCCCAATTTTTACCATGTCCACCGTGGCCGGCCTTGCACTTGGAGTGACTGATGAATCACAGCAGGGACCAGCCTGCCTGCATCCATTGCCATGCCATTTCTTTGTGTGCATGGCACATGTGTGCCAAGCACACGGCTTGGAGACTCCGCCCAGCGCCTGCCACACAGCGTGTCCTCCAGCAGATGGACACAGCAGAAAGGAAGACTGGGCTATTAGTCCCGCCCTCCTTCCACTGGTTAACACGAGAATATCACCATGCCGAAATGATCTGAGAACAGAAAGGGAAGCAGGGAGCTCTGGAGGAAGAAAGGGGACCTGCCATCCACAACACTGGGGTCCATGCTTGGCGGCACGGGCAGAGGATGGTTCAAGTTGGCACAACTAGAAGGAAGTGTGAACTGGAGGGTGTGATGTGACCCGGCTTTCCCAGGCTGTGGGATTTAACCATCACCACTGCCTTCTTCCATCTGCTGGACGCTGATCTTCCAGTGGGCTGGAGCAAGGGTGGGGGGAGGGAGCATTAAATAAATATCGGCATTTATTTCAAAAGGGGAAAAAGTTTATCATCATGACAGTTTACAAGCATACACAACTCAGGGTGTAAGGCACAAATTTACATGTGGAAAACAGGCTATTCACAGATGTAATCCCACGAAAAACCCGTGTGATCAAACCATTGATTTATGCAAGGTAGCAGCCAGCATATTAATTAGTTCACACCGTTTGTGGATTTTGTTTGCTGTCTCACATGCAAGGTGAAATGAGATGGTGTATCACGAGCTGTGTGCCTTCAGAAAGTAGGAACCACTGGCAAAGCACATGAGCAGCAGTGGGGCACGGATGTGCCACCCTAAAAGTTCCTGTCCCGGTTGCTTTAGAAATTCGGCTCTGGAAGGACTTTTACCCTATTACTATTGTTTTCTTTTTGCATGTTATAGGCCAGAAATCTGGCCATCAAATTAACTGGTAGATTTAAATAAACATTCCCCTCTTAACCTTTTCCTTTAGCTAGAGATCAGAGAGTCCAAACACAAAGCTCAGAATTCCAGCTCCAACTTAATTACTCAGTGAATTTATTGTAAAAATAAAGAAACTCAATTATTCCAGTTAATGGATTTCACGTTAAATAGTTTTAAGTTTTTCAGTGGACTTTCTGAAGAGCTGTTCTTAAGATAGCATGTGGAAGAGTCCTTTCAGGAAAAACAAGAGTGAACAATAAATAAAGAGTTACTTGCGTTAACGGTCACGTTATTTCATTAAAAGAAGGAGCAGAAACCTATGACATCGTGGCCCAACTGGCATCGTCTGCTAGAACAGAAAGCTGTAACACTGGTGGGCATTTCACAGTATCTGCGCATAGTAAACTTCTGCCATTGTTAAAGTCTGAGTTAGAATTATCAATGAATTCTTTATTTTTTTGTCTTTAATTTTCATCATTTTTAAAAAAGGTGTCTGTTTTGAGGGTGGGAAGGCTGGCCCAGTGTGGCAGCACCCCCGTGCAGTCAAGGACAAGATGTTGCAGTTACTGTTCACCTCTGTGTGTGTGTGTGTGTGTGTGTGTACACGCGTGTGAGTACACACACGTGTGTGGGGTGGGTGGGTATGTGCTTTTGGCTCATGTTTGTGATGATAACTTAAGTCTTTCGTGAGTCCAACCTGTTGTAGGGTGTAAGGGGAGAGAGGGAAGAGATGGAGGTGAGTCCGTTGCAAACTTTCACCAAAGCGCTGGGCCTGATGTTCACGAGCACCCCTGTGTCCGGGAGAGATGGACCCGGAGGCCTCGGCGCAGTCTGGCCGTCCTGGGCTGGCGGGTACTCGGGTGCCAAGCTGAGCGGGCAACTCGCCTTTCCTGCTGGTTCGACCCCGGCCCCTCCCCCTGGGATTATGTACACGCGTCGTTAGGCTTCAGGGATGTGGAAAGGGGAGCAAAGGAAGGTTTGGGGGGGACGTCCGGCTTTAACGAGGGCGTGCGCTTCAGGCCCGACCTGCTCAGTGAGTTGTAGGCGTTGAGGCTGGGCTGCCTCGACACAGTCACCGCCTGGCCCGACGGCTGCGAGCTGTGCACCTGGATAGAGTCCACCCTCTGCGGGGCGGGGGGCGGGTTGTCTCCCCGGCCAAAGCTCTGGTTTCTGGAGAGGTGGGAGGAGTTGGAGGAGTTAGTGTTATTTCTTTTGAGCGTGGTGGCCGGGTGGCTTCTCGTGAGCGAGTTCGTGGGGTAGCTGCGTTTATAGTCCAGCCCGTAGGAGGAGGAGTGGTGCATCTCCAGTCGCTTGCTCAGGCCGTTCTGAGACAGGGAGGCCCCCGGAGGGCCCAGGGAGGCCTCCCGCTGTGGGACTTTGGGGGGCAGGCTGTCCAGGTTCTCCACCAGGTTGACCCCATGGTTAGGACTCTTGCTGCTGAGATGCTCCTTGATGGTCTTGTACTCCAGGGTGGCGGCCTGGTCCTCCAGCGCCATCTGGGCCACCTCGCTCATTTTGGGCTGGTCCACGTACTCGTGCTGGTAGCCCTGCTGCGTGATGGGCAGGACTACCACGCTGGGGATGTGGCTGGGGGAGGCCCGGAGGGGCAAGTCCGTGGGGATCACAGGGGAGCCCATGGGGGGCATGTCCTTGGTGCAGGCATTGATGAGGTTCTGGTTCCGCTCCCACTCGCGGCTGCCCCGGCTGGGCTTGCGCTTCTGCTGCAGCGTCGGGGTGGACTCGGGGGTGGGCAGGGCTGCCAGGTCGAGGTGGTGCTGGTCAGCCTTGATGAGCATCTTGGCCGTGTTGCTGGGCGTGGCCAGCTTGCCGTTGTGCATGAGAGGCGTGAGGATGGCCTCCGGCTTGGGGTCCTTAGACTGCGCGTCCCCAAAGAGGCCGCTGAGCTTGGTGACGCTGCTCATGGAGCCCCGGCGCGAGTGCGCCAGCTCCTTCTCCTTGCGCTGCACCGCCGACACGTCTTTGCGCCGGTGATCACAGACGCAGTAGACGATGATGCCCGAGAAGACAGCTCCCATGACAAAAGCCAGGATGACCGCGATGGCCAGGAGAGTGACAGGAACGAGCTGGTCATGGCCTTTGAGGTAACTTTCCCGAATCACTCCTGCAATAGACATCGCATAGGGCGTTAAGGAATGAAAGCACACCACAAGCCTTATTTTTGTTTGCCGTTCACCCTGTTAATTAGTAATAGTAGTAAGTGACGATAGCACCTCTTCAGGGCGCAGCGTGCCAAACATGGACTAATGAATCCTCAGTGCCCCCCAAGTATGTAATTGCACTCGTTTGTTGCCTTCTTTGTGTTTTGAAAAAGCTCTTTCCCTTTTCGCAGCTACATACTTTCTGCTTTGCTTTACCGTGTGGCTGAGGGCGGCACTTGGCTTCCAAAACGTCCCCCGCTTCATCTTTTTTTTTTTTTTTTCCTCAGTGTCCCATTCACAGAGTTGGGATGACTGAGATATTTTGAGTCGGGGGCAGAGGCAACAATTTGATGCCTGTTAAATGAACAAATCGCACAACTCTCCTGGAACCCAGGGTCTTTTTTTGATGACTTCCTTGTGGGCCCCATCACCCCTTGCTGGAGAAAAGCTCTGTTTGCATTTCCAGCAACTGGAGGAAAGTGAGTCTGACAATGCAAGAATACAGCTCACGTTCACAGATGGCAAATGTTTGAGCTGATTTTGTATTACCCCTCTAAGAAACAAGAACCACCTCTACTCAACCTGAGGTAAATGTGCTGAATGTTTGAGTGAAGCTCTCTTCTTCAGTTGAAGAGAGATTATTTGGGGGAACAGGGCTGGTGAGGGAAGACCATTTGGAGTCCTGTCTTGGATTTGACAGGTGTCAGGTCTCATTACTACAACTAGAGTTTGCTGTCAGGGTGAGATTCTTCAGCTGAGTTAATTTCTTCAATTTAATAAAAATTATGTGACTACACCCATCAATAATCTTATGCTACATTAAGCAAGATGCTGCTCAAGAAAGTCACTTTCCCTGTTCCTGCTTTATCAGCCACCAAGCTCAGAGACTCTAATCAACCGCAAACATGGAGCTCTTATTTTTTAATACCAAGTGAGAATACACATCACAATCATCAGATCTCAAGTGCTAGATGCGGTAGCTGAAAAATAAAGCCTCAGATACCTCACTTCCTGCCTCTGGAGAGTGAAGGACCATGAATACATGACAGGCACCGCCTGGGCTGAGGGCTGTAAACACTGCTCCTACTATGGAAAGGCGAGTAAGACAGAAAATGTACCTTCTCTGGCTTCCGGGGACACATTTTTCATCTACTCACTCAACTTTTTCTGGATATGTTTAATGTGTTTTACTGGCAGATATCAGTAGTGCAGACTTAGAATGAACTCAGAATAAAAATCTCCAACCCCTTCCCAGGCCCATACAGGCAACCCTGACACGTGGCTGAGACGCTTTCTGTGTCACAGCCGAGCGAGGCCTTGCCATGATGCAGCGCTGTCACGGGGTGTTCTGGAAGCTATTTTGATTAGCGAAACTGGTTTTAAAACTCAGAAGCCTTTGGCTGGGAGATTACATTCTCTTTTCTTTCTAAGCTGTCCTCCTTCCCTCCATTGTGACGTCACAGTCGGTTGCTGTGGCAATGATTGTCCAGTGACAGAGGATGTGACTTCAGGTGGAGACAAACAGAAAGAAGCACAAGCATGGCGGGAGGAGCAGAGATACTGTGATGAGACAAACGCCCTCAGTTAGGAAGGGCAAGCAGGGAAAGAGCGCGTAAGGCAGAAAGACGCTGAGTGATTGCCAAGTGTGACACTTTTCAAATATTTCCAGATTTATCTTTATGAACTTTTAAAGGGTAGAAACCGAGAAGCGAAAAGAACAGCAGGAAATTCAGCTATAACTCACACCTTTTATGTTTTGGAGCTCCCCAAACAGTGGGGCATCTGCATTCAAATATGCTTTAATACCTAGTCACCGAGAAGTGTGCTAATGAAAATTTCTCCCTTAAATTTGCATTTCCTTGTTGTAATGCTAAAATAGCAACTGATTTTCTTTCAACTTTGATTGTGTATGGAGTTCTATTGAACGTCATGTTTTACCACCTACACATAATGGCACAAAAATGTACACCTGTGAATAAAATGGGTTTGATTTCCTTCATTGACTTGGTGATTTCAGTGAGGTCTGACACAGGCTGGACCCCACCAACGGTGGGGATGGGGTGGATGCTTGCGCGGAAATGACAGTTTCGTGGCTCCCTTCCAGCTCACTGTATTTCTGGGAGCCTTCCCCCATCGGTGAGTACTTGTAAGTAGGTAGCTCTCTGCCAGTCTCAGCAGAACAAGCACATGGAAGCTCAGTGTCGCTCATTGTCTGTTTTATTCACTGATTGAGAAAGCGGCACCATTTTCATACTTAGCCATTGCTATTTCACTTTTTGCTCCCCAACACTCTTCTTTCATGGCTAAGAGTTCTTGACTATCTCACACTGACGGGAACCACTGCTCTCTTAACTAGGAAAAACTTTTAGTGGATGATGCTGCAGTTCAGATGTTTGGTTGTTGACAAATCAAGCGCGTGTCGGCTTGGAAGGAAAGGAGGTCTTAGCGGCCCCCTTTGGCTTCGACTGTAGTGCCTTGAGCACCTTACTGCGCGAGCAGCCTCGAGCCATTAGCCACGGGCAGGCGGCTTCCCTCACCTGCGGCTACACATCCAGAACCCCACATTCAAAGTCAGAAACAGAAACTCAGTTGAAAGCACCTCCAGGAAGTACATTTGCAATGTACATAGATGCATTTATATAATCTAATTATATAATCTGTACATCTAGGTAAATGCATGTAAATAAATGCCCCTTATATCATGAACAGGGCCAGAGCAGCAGCCCTAGAACTAAGGGAACCAGCACTGAGGTGTCGCTGCTGCCGCCTCCGACACACCAGCCGGTCGCTCGGGCCGGGCGGCATGTCAGAGGCGCCTGCTTACTGGTTGGGAGGCCCTTCAGCAAGGGACTCGACATCTTTGGGGCTCAGTCTTTTCACCTGTAATGTGGGCTCAGCCACACTCACTCTGACTCCTTACTGGTTTGCTCTCAGAATCCAATGGAAGGGTGAATAGGAAAGCGTGTCATTGCTTTAGTTTGTCGGACAAATCTGCAGGGCAAAGAAACCATAAAGAAAAGCCGGTGGTTGACCCAGAGCTTGGGGTGACAGTGACAGCTGCTGCACTGGATCCCATTAGCTGGGGGTCTTGAGGGAGAGGGACAGACCTGCCTCTCCTGTGCAGACCACGTTTTGCCAATGGGGCAGGGGGCGGGGTGGGGGAGGGTTAGGGAACAGGAGGGAACAGGTACCTGTGCTGCAGGACTGCCCCTGAGTTTTGAAGTTAGTAAAAGCAGGAAATGTTGAGCAAAAGCACAGTTAGAGTCAAATTCCTACTGGAGCAATAATCCTGCAGTCAGCTCGGTGAGGGCAGGGCTGGTGTTTTATCTGGGTTTGTGCCCCTTGCCAACTCCAAGGCTCTTGGGTGGGGACCTGATAAGTGAAAGATAGACAAGTAGGTCTTCCCCTTAGACTCTGGCAGCAGAAGGGTGCTCAGCAGAGGGGTGGCAGGCTGATATAGGTAGCGGGGCTGACCAGTGGGCGGTGACCGGACATTTGGAAGTGGCCTGCTGAGCTGAGACTGTGAACCTTAAACCTGGACAGTGCTATAAACCGATGTTGCCACAATTAAAACAAGGGCGTTTGCAAGACATTCTAGTGACATTTCTAAGCCGGTTCCTCAATTGGCGGGTCATCCCTGAGAGACCACAACAACCTTGCTTCTAAAGTCACCGCAACAAATTCTATTTCCTGTCCTATAACAGAAATTGAATCCCAGCATCCAGCAGACGAAAGAAATCTGTAAGGGTATTCAGGATTCGTTCAAAGCCATAATAAGAGAAACAGTGTAAAGATAAAAAGAAATTCATTCCAGATCATTCCAAAAGAGACAATGAGGGTCACAGGGTTGTTCCTAACACTCAGTGAGCCAATGGAATTAAATAATTTGAAACAAAGGCATCACTGCAGAGTGGCAGCAGGATGAACGTCCAGTGTGCCACACGGTGAATGGAAACCCTGGGGAAGTGGAAGGTGTTTGGGGGTGGGCAGAATCCCCTGGGACCCCTTGTAGAGGGCACAATCAAAGTGGCCTCTGCACCCTGGGGTGCTGGAATGCCTTCCTCTAGCAAGCCCCGGGCCTTTGCCCTCACCAGCTCAAAATGGGGCATTCATAATGCAAACAGCATCTGAAAAATCCTCTGCATTGATTCATTAACCAACAGCTATTTCTCACTCGTCATGAGGTGCTAAATGGTTATTCTTTCCACCTTCCTATTGCAGGAAGCAAGGCACACAATGGCTCGGAGATTTCTCTGAAATCATGCTTTAGATTGGCAGAACTGAGAAAGAATAGAATCACTGGTTTTGTTTTTTTTCTGAAGAGACAGTTTTTAGATATTGGAGGGAGTTTTCAGAAGGGCAATTCGAAGCTATCTACAGGCTGAAGCAATGAAAAGATTAGGAACAGCCCCGTCCTCCAGGCCCTGCAAGATGTAATTCAAAAATAAGGGCAATTGCAGAGTATAAAGTCAGGGAACGTTCAACACAGTTCTGATTATCTCTGTGAGGCCCATGTCAGTGCATTCAGAAATACAGACCTCAGCTTCTTCATCTGAAACACGGTTTCTCATCTCCTTGCTCAGTGATTCTCTGCGTGGCCTGGTCTGCATGGGGAGCCCAGCACCAGCAAAGGGGCCCTCCTGTGGAGGGCTAGACTGTGAATGTCTTGGTGCCTTTTTTTGCACTGTCCCGGTCTAGCAAGCTTTCAGTTCCAGGCAACTCTGCGGCTGGAGGGCTGGGCTGGGTGCTGGAGCTGGGTGACAGAGGCTCGGAAGCGGCCACCCAGCAGGACAGAAGCAGTGCCCATGCGCGAACGGCATCCAAAGAGTGAAGTGGCAAGAGCTACCAGGAGATATGTCGCTTCTGCTCCAGTCGTGGACAGAGCTTTAGAAGAGACGAGTGGAGAGGAGCCTGAAGGCTGTGCAGAATTCAGCTGGGATGGGGACAGCAATGAGAACGCAGGCCCAGCAGGAGAACTGCGAAGGCTGTTTCCAGGAGTGGCCAGTGATCTGCCTGCCTTCTAGCATCTTCTGCTCTAGGCTCAGCCACTTGGCTGCACTCTGGCCACTTCTGGACTTTCACACAGGTTCCCTCTGCAGGGGCTATCCCTGCTCACCCCCATTCTTCTGACCCTCACCCATGAAGTGCATCCAAGGTGTGGCAGCATCACGAGAGGTGGAAGCTCCATTGCATCTCAACCCATAGTGGGGGCTTCTTTAGCTCACAGACCAGGCTGGCTCCCCCTCGGGAGCGTCCTGGAGCTCTGTATGTCTCTGTCCCGTGCTACCTGCTTATGTCTGTCTTTGTCTCATGACACTTCTAGACTGTTTAGGAGGGATTTACTACTGAATCCCCAGACACTGAATCCCCAGTAAGTAGCTGTGAAATATATACTCAGTGATTGCATGAATGAATGGCTGCCTGTGGAGGACGGCTTCAAGAGTGAGCACTAAACACTATTTGGAAGTGGGTAGTGGAAAGCCTGAAAGGGATATTTGGAAGACCTGTTCATTTTGGAAGGAAAGCTCTTGGATCTTGTCCTCCTAAGGGTCTTCTTGCTTGAGAAAGCTGCCTTTCCGCTTGTTCTGACCAGGGCTGAATCCATGCTTGAAAAACTCCTGACTTCCAAGAGTCAGTGCCTCAGCTCTAAAGTTGAGCTAGTCTACTTGAAATTACTGCTACGAGAACTAGACTTATCCCCTGGTCATACAGAGAAGCAGGGAGTTGTTATTGTTCCAAGCACAGGAGGAGGCAGAACACACACATGAACGACCTGAAGTGAGTTATACCGAAGCAGCTGAATGCATGCCCGAGCCTTACCCACCCTACCCCCTCTACCTGCCAGTATGAGATCGAGGCGCTGACACTGGAAATGGTTAACTGAGCACTTGCCTCTCTCACCCTGCTCACTGGCCTGCCTGTTTCGGAGTAGCTGTGATATGATGGATGTGTCTGTCTCCATAGTGAAGTGATTAATAGGCATCTGTGTAAAGCAGACCCGGTGACCACAAAGACGACAAAGCCTCTCTGTGTCCTTTAGAGAAATACGCAGAGGCAAAGGGGAGGATGGACATTTCCTCCGCTGCCAGAGCGGGTTCGTGTGAGCCCTGAGAGCTAAGAAAGATGGCAGCGCACCAAGAAAAGCCCCAGAGCGGGAGCCCCTAAAAATAGACTGTTGATTCTGCTTTATAGTAAGACAAGCCTGCAATTTCCTTGAAATCCTCATAACAACTTGGGTGAATGGAATCTAACAACCCAATTTCTCTTGTTTGAAAAACTTAGGGTAACAAAAGGCCAGGCTCCGCGCCCTGCGAAGCAGGATGAATGAGTGAACAAGCCGGGGCCAGACATCACCACCGAGAACCAGAGTGCCCGCTGGAACCCCAGCAGAGACGGCACATGGCTTCCCACTACCCTCCCTGCAGACAATGTATTCTTAAAGCCACGCCCTAGCCCAGGGGGCTGACCACAGGGAAGAGCAGTGGGCACTGCCTGTAGTTATCTCAGCAGGAAGTGGCTTCTTGTCTTACTGTGTAACTCGGACCAGATGGCTCCAAACAAACTGGACCGCCAGCAACCATGGAAATGGGCACAGTTTGCAACTCTAACTTTTCCCTTGCCTTTTATTTAACGATTATTTTTTCCCAGCAGGCTGTAGATTAGCAACTGGGAGTCGCTGCGGTCATCAGGATGCATAAAGGGGATGACTGGCCATGCCAAAGCAGAGGCAGCTCCTTGGCTAGCTAACGGCCTTGATTCAGAAGCTATTCTGAAAGTCCCATACTGAATTAATGCTTGCTGTGGTTATCGGCGGGTGAGGCCACGTCCGGTTATGTCATCTTTGAAACAGATGCATTTGGGGGGTTGTTGAGATGCCATCACAAGAAAGGGGAGAAAGCACGAATTGCATTGTATTTTTTAGGGGAGACACAACTTCATCTCACTCTTCTGTGCCAATAGAGGTATGCCTAGGGCACTGTTCTAAACCAAAGTCTGAAACGTGCCCCTCCGCGTGGTCCCGCTTCAGAGCACAGCTCGATGTCCAGGTCAGGAGTCACTGTGAGATCATTGTTAAAGCCATGTCCTGGAATGTCAGTCTGTGTTGCCGAGTGTTGAACTGTCACTCTCCCCGAGAAGGCAATGTTTATTTCAGATGCACGGGTTTGCATCATGTATTTCCCTTTCTTTGAGGTTTGCTTTCTCATAAGACTGGAAGCCTGACATCTGAGTGAGTTCTGAAACCAGACAAAGCATCTCTATTTCCAAATTCCTGGTCCATCTTCTTTGCTCTCTCAAGGCCTCAAAGCCACAATTAGGGAAAAGGACCTCCCTATAAAAATCGCAAAATTCAAGTGATTCTTTGGTTTATTTTCTCTATGGCTTTGATTTTTTCCTCTATGATAAAGATGAGGAAACGGTCTTGTTTGAATACCCCTAGAATTGCCAACCTAAAAATGTTAGAGTTCTTGCGGTCTGGACTCTATCAATAGATGAGCCTTGGTTGTGATTGGTGAGGGGCATGAACATTGTGGTCTTAAGACCAGGGCTTAAGTCTTGCTCTCTCACCAGTTAGCTCTGTTACCTTGAGAAAAATCACTCAGTTTCTCTGAGCCCCAATAGTAGTGTGTGAATTGAAAGTTGTTGGAAGCATTAAATAGACAGAAAAAGTGAATGCTTGCAAAGCACTTGGCGTCGTGCGAGATACATGTTAATGCCCAATTGATAATGTAAGGGAAGTGATTCTAGAATTTCTGACATGGTACCTGCCTTGTGCAGGGTCTAAGATAGACTGTTTTAAATTAACACTTTGGGATGGATCGATTTTATTAGCCACGAGTGGAAAAGTAGGGATTTAAAAATGCAACAAATCTTGGGAGAATGACCTTAAATAAGACAGCTGGTAATGGCTTGGAATGCACCCTGCGTTAGTTCTCCTCGGCAATACTGTCACCTGGGATTTGTTAGAAGTACAAATATTTGAGTCCTTTCTGCATCAGAATCTCTTGGAGTGGGGTCCAGAAATTTGTGCTTTAACAAAGCCTTTAGATGACTCTTATACGCTCCAGCAGATTGAGAAACACTGCATGATATTCCAGAAAACACACTTAGCTGTTTTGCTTTAAAATGTAACCTTAGAAGTTACAAAAGCAGTGTTTCACCAGACTTTCAAAATATTTGTGAAATAAGTAAGACATACATATAGTCTTCTTGGTGAGTCTAGTGGATCTTGACGATTACTATCATCACTGCAGCTACCCTTTTTTTGACAAAGAATTGATGTGATTTTATTGGAAAGACAAGTCCCTTACACTTCCCTTGGTACCTGACCACAGCTTGATACGTGGCCAAAAGCACTACGATCCCACTTCTATAACAGAACCAACCCATGTGCTAGAGTCAAGAGCTACTAGAAGAATGCCCACGTCTCTTCACTTGCCCTCAGGAAGACCCAGAGGGCCATTTCTGAGGCTCCTCTTCTCTGTCACAGTGGCCCTCTGGGAGTGGTTAGAAGTACAAGAGTCCAGATATGTCTTAGCTGGCTCAGCCCAGTCAGGGCCTAGCCCCAGGGACAGAGGACTCCCTCGATGGCGTGCTTGCAGCCGAATAGAGCTTCCTCCTCTAAGCCCGCATCTCACGTCACCTCGCATCAACCCCGCTTAAACCCAAGTCCCAGCTGGCAAGCAACACACAAGAGAGGGAGCTTCAGGGAGCCTAGAGGGTTCAGAGAGCCCCGAGAAGACTTTTCCTTGATACGCCCGAACCAAAGGAGGGAACTGAGTCATATTTCATTCCTCAAATTAAGGTTCTGCTTTATGGTAGTAGTAGAGCCCAGCACAACAAACACTGCACTCAGAGGAGCTTGGTGCTTATGGATCTGCTGAGCTGAACTGAGTCTGCAAATCTGAGAATTATATAAGGCATTCCAGTTACATTACATTCTGCTGTGTACTTTTAAATCATGGAGCATAAGACCCATCAGCCCTTAATGGTATATTTATTACCTTAACAAATGTCAGATGATTGTGTCCAGCGTTATCTATTATTTATGAATAACAAGAAGCTCTAAGACTGGAAATGACACGCTTTAATATGTCCAAAAGGTTAGGCCTAATGCAGCTTGCTGCCCTATAAATTTCATGACACTATTTTCCGTCCTAATAAAGCATCGTCATTGTTGACTATGCTGAACTCCCATTACCTCTTTCCAGTTCATTAGGACTGCCCTGCTTCTCTGAAGACATGCAATTGCAGATCCACATTGGAGAAAAAAAGGCATCTTTTAAAATTACTAAACTTACAAATAATTGGAGTGGGAAATTCCTATTATCCCATTAAAAATGAATCTCTTTACAAAGATAGTTCCCAGGCTGTGGAACTTACAGGAGCTTATGAAATGTTAATTAAGGATGACAAACCTCCCTACTGCCCATAATGCAGCTACCCCATGTATTTAAATATACCCAGCTCCACCTCACTGCTTCCCTTCCAGGCCTTGCTAGAACCGTGGGTGCTGTGGATTCACACAGCATGCAGGTCCCAGGCCTGCAGGCCTCAGCGCAGCCCATGCATGCACACAGCCCGAATCCCTGGGCCAGCTGGTGAGTGCTGCATTTCTGTCTTCCGTCTTTCTATGGCAAAAGCATGACTTACGTATTCTGAGCAACTCTTGCAGCTCTTGAGGCCACTGTCATGTATAATGTCAAAAAAAAAAAAAAAAAACTCACGTTTGTCTTCAGGAAATTTCCCAATTTTGCCTACTGTAACCTACTCTGTCTGTGGAGAGTCTGTGGAATTTGCAAAGTAAAACTTGTAATGGCGTTTGGAACTCTGAAATGAGGTTATCAGAAAGAGTTTTGAGACCAAGCTATTATTTTTCCATTATTACACATGATCCCAAATAAAAATAGGCTGTTCAGGGCCCTCCCTGGTGGCTCAGCGGGTTAAAACACATCACTAAGAAGCTTAAGCCACCTCCACATGAGTTCGATTCCCGCCTGCCCCGGAGGTGACCACATGGCGTGGCAGACCTCTCCTGACCCACCCGCTGCTCCCCTCAGCAGTGTACTTCATCGATCTGCCTGTTCTGCTCCCCACTCTGTCTCTGGTGAATTCTCTCACCCTCCGCATCTCTGGCCTGTACTCCCAGTTCTGTATGAATAAATAAATCTTTTAAAAAAAAAAGGCTCTTCACCATTTTAATGTTAACCACAACAAATTTTGGATGAGCATAATACAGTTGAACCAATTAAAGAGCAAACTGTTAACTACTCCAGATGTTCAGTTAATAATATCATGTCTAACCTAGTCCCTGTGGTCCTCGAAAGTTCCATTAAGCTGTCAGAAAACTTTTCCATTATGTGTGTTTTGTGCAAAAAATGGGAGGGAAAATGAGGAAAAAGCGACCGAAGGAGAACGGTGCTGGTGAAATGAAGGCGTGTCAAGGATGATGTTGCTTTAAAAAGTGGCTGTACTTTAGGTAACGTAAGGAACTCCTCCAGAAGGTGAATTAATGTCTTAAATACCCTAAGGTTTAAGCTGCTGATTTGAAAAAGAAAAAAGTTCAAGTCTCTGTAATAATAATTTCTGTCCATTTTTTAAGAAACGAAATTTTAGGTAAAAAGGGCTCGTTGGTGTTTTCAGAGTAAATCCAAACATTGGTGTGTAAATTCAGGCAGGCAGGGAAGTGAGACAGCTTTCTACATGGCTGACATTTAACTTTTTTTTTCCCTTCTACCCTTTCCACAATAATCTCATCAAGACCTTAGATAAATTCAGCACGTTGTCAAGAGGATACAAAATTAATTAGATCGAATCTACATCTCTGCCCTCACTGCTGAAAGAACAATCAGGCCGCGCACATGGGCTTCCAGACCCTGCCCTCCGCCCAGCACGTCCTCGTGGGGCAGACAGCGCCCGCACCTGACAGCCCCACCCCTGTCCTGCCCCCATTACCACCTCTCTGGGTTCACCGAAGACCGAGACTACCAGTAGATTCCATTTCTGGTGGGTGACATAGAAATACGAATAAAGTAAAAAGTACCCTGGATTTCAAAATCTTGTTATGAACAAAAAGTCTGCCAGGTGACATGCACCCCAGTGTTCTAACTAAAATGAAGGGAACCTTAGGGCTTTACCTAGGATTACCTCAGCCAAGCAAGGATAATTTACCAGAAAAATGCCAGTGGTGTTGTATTAATAGTAAAAGGCACTTTAGATCCAACACTGGTGCAAAATTCTTTCCCTCAAATTTACTGTATGCCACTCATATCATGACTCACCAGTTTCTTAGCTCTCTCATCTGTCAGGCTCGCCATAGCCACCCTTCTCTCCTGCGTACCTGTCTGCCTTCTCCCCTCTCGCTGCCCACAGCTGAAGCCAAGACACTTCGCATGCCGTTTCAGACTCCAGGACACCTGCACAATCTCAGCTCCAGCCCTGCCCCCCACAGCCGGCATCACTGAAGCCCGGCACACACCTTCCTCTTCACTGCCATCCCACTCTGTTCCATCCAGTTCTGAGTCTTGCTCATCCCTCCTCCCCGCTCTTCTCCGCCACAGCTTTGTAGTGCTGTCCCTCGTCCTCCACCGAGGAGGAACTGTGTCCCTGTTCACCCTCTTGCAGCCCTTTGCCCCTCTTTTCTATCTTCTCTTAGTCTCAGGCTTTATTGTGCCCCATCTGCCAGCCAGGCAGTCACCTGGGTGCAGCCCTGCCCTCTGGGGCCTCTCCCCAAGGCTCAAGCGCCGGCGTGCAGGTGGAACTGAGGTTCAGCTGACGCTGTACCCACTAGAACGCTCAGCTGTGAGGTTTGCAGGCAGCATGTATTTATATTAAACTAGTGTTTTGCAGGGCTTCTGGAGGCCAGTTCATTTCTTCCCAAGCCATGTAAATAAGAAATGGAGAGTAGGGGAAGGCAGTCTTGCAATTAAAGAAGAAACAAAATGATACGGCTAATACAACAGCTGATTAAAACACCAAGAAGCCCTGATGATAAGCAGAAGTAAAAATGACCAGTAATTTTAATCGTGTTCCTGTTCAGGATCAGCTTGATTTCTGAGCCTTCCTCACTGACAAGTAGCATCTGAAAGCTGAAAGTGATACTTTCTTAAATTACTCTGCCACTTTCCAATGCATACGTAACTTGAATGGTCATTCTCTGGTATTAAGTTGATATTATTATTCATAGAATGAAATTTTTACTTTAACTCCTCCTGTATCGGTTAGTCTAATTTTATTTTTTTGTTTTTGTTATTAAAGTAGAGCACTGGTTTTAACATTATATAGGTATATTATTATAAGTCAACATTCATATATACTATGTTAATCTAGATTTTCTCGTAGTAAAAGGACAGCTGTATTCTAAGAAACTGGGTCTTAATACTGAAAAAATGATCAGTGACCTCTTCAACAGTAAACGCCTGGCTACAGTTCAACTTCAGGTTAATAATATAGTTTTAGTATGAGTATATATCCTGTTACTGTGCAGAATATACTTATACTAAAACAGTTCTGAAAAATCAGGATTTATTTATGCCTACAAGAACTGGGGTACAGGCCAGAGGTGTGGTGTGAGAGGATTCTCCAGAGGCAGAGTTGGGAACAGAACAGGCAGATTGACCAAACACACTGAGAGGAGCAGCAGATGAGACAGGAGAGGTCTGCCGCACCATGTGAGTCACCTCCCTGGCTGGGTATTGAACTCCTGCTGCAGTGGCTGGTGATAGCTTCATAGTGCAGAGACTTAACCCCTTGTGCTATCAAGGAGGCCCTGAAAATCAGTTTTAACTGGGAATTCTGTATTTTATATAGTTACAGTATTCAAGTAGTACATTTCTGATGATTAAACAAATATTCTTTAAATCTACTCTGAACTTTTGGTGAAAATAAAGTTACTCTGAAAGTTTTGGTGAAAATAGCTTAAGAGACTAGTGAAAATGATACTAAACCTCCACAGAGCAGATAAGTCACAATTTACAAATTAAAAAATACCAATGGACTAAAATCTCGGCAACAACAGCTGCGCATAGGCGAATTTTCTGAAGGTATCTTTCCTCAGAAATAAAAGTCAATGGACACTAATCGAAAGGCTTGCTGGGACAGCAGCAGCTGACACCACGTGTTAGTGGCCTAGCTCCGGACCTTGGACATCCTGCCCGGATAGGAAGTTGGAGGTACTGCTCTCCCCGCCAGACAGAGCCCCTTTCCTCATTCCTCAAGATTGTCCTGTGGCGCCATCACAATGGAAAATGGCTGCAATCACTGATTTTACTAATTAAAGCTACATAAATCATCACTGACATAGGTGTTTTCAAAATACACCTCAGGCTGTTCAACGAAAACCTGCGTTTGCCAGCATCTCCACAGATTTTAAATATGAATCCTGTGTGCAACAGCTTGACATCCCTCCCCCTCTCTGAAAAGTCGTGTGTGACGGCTAGAACATGGGGACTGTCAGGCAGGCGCAGGGCAGAGGGCATGCACACGGAGCTGTCTCCAGCGGCCTCTCTCTGAAGCCTGCGGTGTATGGTTTTGCCTTGTTCACAAACACAGTGGTGGCCATTGGGGCATTCTGGTACATTCTGTGGCCACATGTGCTTCATGGCTACGTGGGCAGGAGCTATGTCTCCCTTTAACAGCCCCTACCTCCTCATTGGCATCCTCTGCTGCGCTGTGCAGTCAGTGATAAGCTGCTTGAAAGGCTTCAGAAAGTAGTTCTATTAGGGAAGGGTACTGAAGAAACGGCAGAGGAAACCTGGCCTCATTTAGGAGTCAGGAAAAGAAGACAAGCTTTTGTTTCTTTTGACTGTCGCCAGCAACAATTTCCACTCTATTAAGGTCGCCTACGTAGATCCTAATAGGTACCAAGAAACCATGTTCCCCAGTGGGAGAAAGAGGAGGCTCCTAAAATGCCCTGTCTGTGAGAATTTAAGCAATGGTGGTGTTGCCATGACCGAGCAGCTTCTGTCATCAGCTATACTCGCCTCAGATGACTGTGACAGTAGAAGGAACGGAACGGGAAGCAGGGCCCCGGTTTTTGCCAGGCCAGGGAAGCACTGCAGCTGAGGTCCTTACGGGAGTGAGGAGAGTGTGGGCAAGGCAGACAGGCTGCAAGAAAACTGTCCTCACCGCATTCGGCCAGTGGCCAGCTGCTGTCTCCACTGCATGCTGCCGGCACGCAGAATGCTCTGCAGGCGCTTCATACACCTAGAGTGGTCATTACTGTCTACATTTCCTCCTGTGCTCCTGCTTGCTCAGTGTCCTCATCCCCAACCCCAGCGTTCAGCATTTGGGAGAAAAGTTTGGAGAGAACTAGATGATGCAAAGCGCGGCCCACGAGAGGGATATGTGTACGCACTTGGTTCTGCAGGCTCAGCCTGAAGCGGACCTCGTCTCCCAAAGGCCAGAAACGAAGCTCTGCTGGAAGCTTCACCCTCACAGGACTCCTTTACTTGCTCTAAGTCAGAGTCACCCTAACTTCAGTGCCTCAACTGACCAACACTAGGGTTCTAGTGAGTCACACCTGTGATTACTTCCCTTCAGATTTTTATACCCCTAGTACCTGCATCACTATTAATATTCCATTCAATCACCGTCACATTGCTTTGCAAATGCAAACTTTATCTCACTATTGTAAATGGGGAAAGTATCGCTTCTCAGAGGCAGGAGGAGCACAGAAGTAAAATTAATGCAACCAAATGATGTTGATTACAGAGAGTAGCAGCTGCCAGGCAAAGTCCCCCATCTTGTTCTTTCTTGTTAGAGAGAGTCAGCAGCAAGAACACTGAAGAGAGAAGTGGGGAGGATCTAACTGTGCAGTGGGAGGCAGCGTCCCCGGGGCAGAGAGGTCCCTTAGCTGCTAAGTCACCTTAGGTCGGTGCGTGTCACTTGGAGGCCACACTGCTGTAGGTCTCACTGCATTTCAGGAAGAAATAATTGACTATTAAAAGGATACTCGATAACCCGTGATTTCTAAGTTCTATTCAGGATTATTAGGAAGTGTGGACAGTAGCTACACACTCATCATCCTTCGTAGGCCTTACAAATACTGTTTCCCAAGCTGAAAACTGTCATCGCGAACAGCTTGTTCATTGATTAAATGTATTCAACATTTACTGTCCATTTCACTTTAAATTATTCATCTGATCTGTAAATTAGAGTCTTTCCGTGTCTGCAACGAGCCTATCTGCTTGACTAAATGTAATACTGTGATCATATCTCATTTTCAAGATTTCCCAAAATATATGAGTATATTACTACAATTTCGGCATCTCTAATCAAGCGAGAACATCTTTCTGTCTGTTGACTGTTTCATCTGTTTTCTGGAGCTCTCAAGAACTCTGTGAGTCCAGAGCAGGAGATTGTCTTCTGATTCTGACTGAGTCTGACCGGCAGCGGTTGGCACTTACATCTGGTATTGATGCTGTGCAGCTCTTCTGCATGTTTAATTTCCTTACATATCTCGCAGTCTTCTTGGAAATCGGGTTTTATCATTTTGTTACTTTTGGTCAGAAACAAGAGGCCCAAGAGTGGCTGTTAGTTGTCAGTATTGCTTAACCTAAAAAAGCAAGCTCTTAAGTCTTTTGCTGTGGGCTGGGGGTGGGGGTACGGACACAAGCCAGCTCTGAAAAGAAACTGGATTTTCGTTCTTATTCATATGTAATTAGAGTCCCTTTGGAACTACTCATTACCACCTCAATAGTTATAGAATGAATAAATAATATATATTTTTAAATGTGGCAGAACCAAGAAAGAAATAGCCAGAGCTGCATCTAATTTATCAACTTGCTGATTAAAGGGCTGGCTTCAGAGGCTCCAGACATCTAGGGACCCAGAGATAAAATGGGGCGGTTGGCTGTGTTTTTACTAATGAATCTCAGGCTTGAAAGATATCAAACAATTTTAAAGAAAAGCAGCAAGGACAGGAGACACTAAGGCAGGGCCAGTAGGGTAATGAAGGTCACGGCCAGTTACTGAGAGAGAAAATTACTTCATTTTCTGCGATAATGCCGCTGCGTGCTGTGGCGGCTCTTCTCACGCTGTTAGGACACTGTACCCACGGCAGCAGAGTGCTGCTCACTGGAGAAGGGAAGAGCCTTGGAACCTTCCACAGAGGGGCAGAGGGCTGGGGTCTCTTGTTTGGAAAGGGGGAGGCCATGAACAATGGTAGCAGAAGGGGATTAGGTAGGTTGCAAGGTGAGGAACGCCTGCTTGGACAGGATGTGAGGGACGCACAGGATTCAATCAAGACATAAGACATAGCAAGGAAAAGAAAGAAAAATGCAAGCAAACATACTCTGGAAATGTGGAATCGCTTGGAGGTTGAGGCGGGACCAACTCTGGGGCCGGCCCAGTGCGGTCCAGCTGTGGACCGCCGTGCTCATGGGACTTTCTGCGGCGGCCCCAGAGCCAGGTCAAGGGCGCTGGACGCCCGCTCAGCCAGCGGGGCTGCAGGCGTGTTTTCTGCTTGGTGGGGGAAATGCACGGTCTTTAGGGAACAGTTCCAGAGTATATTTAGCTCCCAAAGCCGGGCCACACAAATGTCACATTCCCATGAGACAATAGGCCCAGTGACAAGAGCACCCGCCAGAGGCCCCGGAAGACCCACAGGATTCTCGCATCCCGGGAGATGCTGCGCACACGGATGTGACATCGTTCCAGCACTCATGTCAGGGAATGAAAAGAAGCGAGGGATCCCAGATTGGCCCAGATTAAGGGGTGTCAGAATGAGGCAGAAAAGAAACAAGATTTTTTTTCCCCCCACCGGGATCACCCCACCACCAAGTCATACCACACAGCACTTGGCAAAACAGAACAAACGTTGAAAATAAATCATGAACATCAAACAGAAAAACAATTCCGAGCAAAATGGAAATTAAAATCATAAAAGTCATGATGAAAGGAACATTAAGCTTCGCCTGTTTCCCCCCCTCCCCTGATTTTCTGCACGACGACTCATTGGCATTGCCCCACCAGATACATCATCATCAGTTGTCAAAAAATCAAAGTTGGATTTGACGGGGCAAGGCAAGGAGCAGAGAGCACAAGCACAGTGATCATGTTAAACACCCATGCAGTCACCTCTGCCACCATTGTCTGACACTCTGTAGACCGCTTCCAGCTTTGTCAATATTCGTAACAAGACCCGAGAGAGTGAACACTGCCGAATTTTGAAATGATCTGTCACAGTGTTAATTGGACTCTTCGATAACCTCCGTCCCTCGGGGGCGTTAGCGACTGGAGAAGATCCACTCCGCCCACCTCGGTGGAGTGGAGAGAAAATGATTGCCACCAACAGCTGGATTTGGGGTTGACATATTTAACGCTCTACTGGAAAGACTGTTTGGATTTCCAGAAAGTCGTAACGGACAAACACAAAGTGATTTTGCTTAGTCGTTTCTCCTTGAGAACTCAGCCAAGACTAACACAGCTGCAGTCGTAGCCACACAGAACAAATACTGGCACATGCCGGCGGGTGGCCCACGAGGGCGTGCTGTCCTGCCACCCACTGGCCCGGTGCATTCTCAGGATGGACCGACCGGCGACCCCTTCCTACTTCAGGAGGCTACTGAGGCCAAGTTTTGTCTTTCAAAGATGTGGGGTCAGGAATGTCGATGAGCGGAAGTTAGAGGAGAATAAACCCGGCAGAGCGGACACGCTCAAGACAAACTAACAGGGTCACCTCTCTCCACGTTTTGGCTTGGCCGGTGAAGCAGCAGTGTGTGGGCATTCTGGGGAGAGGAGTGGCAAACGAGGATGAGAATTGAGCAGGAGAGTCTGCCTGGAGAGCCTTCTCTCCAAGTAAAGATGGAAATATGTAGGCAGACAGCGCTGGGGGAGGACACCATAGAGACGGCCTTACAGGGTCACTGCGGCCGGGCTGCCTGGAGACGCAAAGCCCCGCTTGGATGAAACTCTTGAAAACATATAGGAGTAAACAATTCTGAATGGGGGGAAACAGCTCGCAACATAACTGGGCTTTTCAGCCGCTGATTTACAAGACTGTTTGTTGGACAAGTAAAGGCCTCTTTGGTCGCAGCTGCAGCTAAAGTGGGATGTGTTACCAGAAGCAGCAAATGGCGAGAAAAGACGTGACATTTCCTGTCTCCAGTGGAGCAAAGAAAGCGAGGGAGTATTTGGGACAGTCACAGTGGAACCCCTTTCATTTGGTGCAGCTTCCTTTCCATTTTAAATGCACAGCAATGCTGCTGCATTCAGTCACATATTTTTGTGTTAGCTGCTGTCCCCTCCGGGGCCACCGGCGTCTGGCTCAGGACCTGGCTCTGTTCAAATTCCGCACCAGACGAGGGTGAGGGGTGACCAGCCAGAAAGGCCTGTGCCCCACGATTTCACCATACAGGGGTTCAGTGGGCCTCTACCCCAGTGACGTTCCTTCACCTGGGCCGCACGGCATTCCGGCCACTGTGGTGAGCAAAGGGAGCCCCCGAATCACAGAATCCGCTAAGAGCAGTGGAAGGGATCTCAGAAGCAGCAACTGCTTGGGGCCAGGCCACACCTCTTTGGGTGGAGGAAGCTTCGAGCATGAGTTATTTGTTTTGTGTGGCTACTCCTTGGTCGGGATAATTTAGGATCAAGCCCAGAGGATGAGCTTGCCGTCTTTCCTGAGAAGCTTGCAATGCCAGCGTGTTGGAGGTTCCTTAAGGGCGGCTACGAGAGGCAGCTGGAAGCAGTTACACAGTCCTCCCCACTTTTCCCACCCTCTCCCCCCAGAGGAAGAGGCATTTCCAAGGCCTTACCCTTCTTGTCTTGGTGATTATGGGAAGACACTGCCCCCAAAGTGTCTGTGCTGTCCGGTGAATGGAGCAGGTCCTTCCAGTCCAGCATGCCTCCCCTAGACTCAAACCCCTCTTGAGCCGTCGAGTCTGACGTGGTGGTGCTGTGCAAGAGGGAACTGGAGTGCCCTGTTTTCATCACAAATACAGTTAGGGGCGACATGGCTGGAGAGACTCACGTTCCCTTTCCTCAGAGGCCAGGCGGTGGGTCACCTGACCTGGCTGGTAAGACCGGAAGGAGACGGTCCCAGAAATGACAAGGCTGGGGGGTGGGGCTCAGGAAAGACACCCTGGACTTACAGCTAGGGCAAGAAGGGCGAGGTCCTGTCTCTGCTACCTGCCGAGTGGGCCCCTGGGGATCACGGGACCGCCCTCAACCTTTGTGTTCCTTTTGTGCACAGTGTGGCGATGTCACTTATATGAGAGACACAACGAGAGTATCTCATTGTGTCTGACACATGGACGGTGCTGGAAAGTACTAGTGTTCACCTCTGGTATCCCATCGTAGCGCTGAAGGCAGAATGGCCCACTCGGGGACACCACGTGTGTCTGATGGGGCAGGTTTACAGCAGGGGTGAGCCTTTCCTGTCACAGGCAGCCGAGTGCTAGAGCCCGTGTGTGGACGACATCGGGCCTCGGCTCAGCTTCACAGGCTTTCCTCTTCCTGGAGGAGGGCCTCTGGGGAAACTGGCTGCCTCCCCTTCTCACTGGATGGAGGCCTCGCCTGCCCCATGGTGTCATGGCCCTGTCTTTTGTGTCTTATTCCAACAAAGTAATTTTCATGGCTCATTTACAAGGGGCCATTTTTGAGACTGCACTGGCTGGTGTGATTCAATGTCAGAAGAAGAACAAGCAGGCTGGAAGTTAGAGTGGAAATTCTGGGCATTTCCCATGACACATCCCTAAACTTTCCCTGCATCACTCCACAAGGTTAAGTGCAGATTGCATCAGGTTGCTTTGATCTAAACTGTCACAGTGATTTAAAGAAGCCCCTCTACCTGTTCTCCCTGACAGCAGTAAAATATAACCTTTCTGTGATTTTCAAGTAGAGTCTTTGACTTATTAAACCCTCTTACCTATAGCAACCTCTTGAACAGTTTTTAAAAAGGCATCAGGCTCGGCTGCTGTGAATGTGTAGTAGGTGCCTGTGGCACGAAGCCGGACAGACTCCCAAGCGGCTCCAGCCTCAGGCTGTGATCGTCACATATGCAGTAAAACACTGGCTATCGGAAAGGTTTTAACCATCGATGCCCTGCATTTTATCTGTTTAATAATTAATCTTGGGAGCTAGATTCCCAGGAGATTTTAATATTGCCAATTGCAGACAAATTTGCATTATTGCAAATGACAGACAACATATGTAATATTGAGATAACGGTATATATAGACAGTATATATGAACATACATATGTGTGTGTTATATATACATACGCAAACACACACCCTTACAAAGATAACTTTTAATCTTCTTAAAATTTTGCTTAGCAGGGAAAAGCCAGCCAGCCATGTGGTTCATCCAAGCTATATAAGAGTCTCCTGGAACCACAACACTTAAATAACCACAAAGCTTTCGTAATATTTCAGAGGCCTCTTTCTGTAGAGAACTTGTCTGACTTCACACAGCTTCAAACATGCACTTTGTTGCAAATAGTCTGGTTCAAATCCAACTGTGAAAAACATGTTCCCTTAAAACTCAAGAGTGCTTGCATCTAGACTTTTTGTTTTTCCACTTCTGGGCTTCATATCTCATAATACTGATAAGAGAACAGGGGTAGGAAAATTAGCCTGAGAATTAGGAATATGGAATTTCCCTTATTTCCGTTCTGCTTCCATTGAGGTCTGAAATACAGTCCATCTCTCCCACTCTTGAATTGCATTCAACACTGCCTTCATGAAATACGTGGTCGATCTAAAGGAAAATTCAGCACCCAGCAAAAGCCAACAATTAGAAATAGCTTTGTAGGGAGTTAAAAAGTGGGGAAGGAAAAAAAAACAAAACCCCACCTCTCCTCAAGGAGCATGAAGTTTCTTTTACCTGAATTGATATGCATTTTGAGCACTTTCAATTTAATTGTGTTCAAGGGGCAATTTTATGGTAATGCCATAAGTATGGTTTAGGGAGAACGTTTCTTAATACGGTAATCTAGGGGAAATATATGCCTAGGGGACACATTCTCTGTAGAAAGATTTCCTGGACCATATGCTGCAAATACATGGAAAACTCATTGGTAATGGAAAGCTATGGCGATGGGAGGAAATTAATGTGGACCAGATGGTAGTTAGGTAGGAAAATGTTTTACACAAATGTGAGAAATCAGCTACTTCCTCTTGCTGAAGTGTTAGTGTATAACCCACCATCTCTCTATTTTCTATATGTAAATCTAGAGAAACCATGCATCTGATGTCCTCAGAAGAAAAAAAAAGTAGTACAAGGTCTGTAATTTTTAAATTGATGCTTGATGATAGGCGATTTGTGCCACGAGAGAATCCGTCTCAACATTTTTAGGACCACCATCCAGAAGCACCATGAAGAAGCGCTCTGTTTTTTGAAACCAGTCAATAATATGGGTTATTATTACCAAACTTAAAAATTGGTAGAAGGAAATCCCTTCTATTGCTTCCTGTAATATGAATGGACAAGCTGTATTATTTTTGTGCACTCCCTAGAGACTCTGTAACCAAAATAATGCTATAAAAATAGACAATCGTTTGCGGATATGGTTATCACATATCAGTAGAATCCGAGCCTATAATTTTGCCTTGTTACTCCAGTAAGAAAAGGCATATTTTAATCAGGGGAGCTTATGCTGTACTGTACATAGGGCATACAAAGACACAGATTGTAAAAGTTAGCTTTACTATGCATCTTACTGTTTCTCTATATCTACACGTCACTATGATTCCAGAGTTAGAAACTCTTCAAACGACTTATTAACACTAACTGCAGCCAGTTAACACACAGAGAGACACCGAATCAGTAGAGAGAGAAAGAGAAGGAAAGCAACCAGGTTCCAATTCACTAAAAGGGATAAGTGGAGTGGTCTCCACAATCTCGTGGAGGGGTGAGGAGATAACAGTTGAGGGGAATGTTTGCAGGGCTTCTTGGCAGTCCTTTTTTTCCTGAGTTGGGCAGTTCTGGCTTTGTGATTCATTCCATAGTCTCTGACAATGAGCGTGCGCTCAGCCACTGAACTCTAGGCACATGCAAAGGGGCCAGCTAGAAACTGTGGACTTGGAGGTCGGCTTCCTGTTCTACATGTTGGATTTCCCGTGGACACAGTACCTTGTCCAGCGCCTGGAACATAGCGGGCATTTAACAAACCCTTGCTGAATGAATGAATGAAATCTATTCTAGGTTTATTCACTCAAAAATAAGTATGTCTCAGAATAGCTTATGAAGAGGAATTCTTCTGTATATTTTTTAATAAGTACTGTCTTAGACCAACCTTCACTTTGACAGTTAATCATCTGGGCACTTCATGCAGGATAGATTTAGCCTGAAATGGACCGGATTTTTAGTTGAAAGGAAAGCTCCCACTCTAGTTTTCTTACAGAAATCACTGATCAAAAGCTGAGGGCAAATGGGCATTATCCTTTAAAGTGTGAATATGGAGGGATTAATCAGTCACTTTTCCTTTGCAAAGGAAATAATAGAGATCTATAGATTGGAGGGTGGTTTTTGTTCATAAAGAACATCCCTTGGAGAAACTCTTCTATCTATATGAGAAAATTACCCGAGAGTTAAGATTGGCCTGAATATGATTGATTAATGTTGGGAGTTTGCTAGTTCAATTAGATTCAAGACCTGAACTTCTCAATATCTGTAACGATTATTCCGTTATAGGAAATGATTGCCATGTATGATATTGGAGAAGCGCAGACGCTAAGTGGTTTCTCTTTTTGAAGGGCAAGCTAAGCTAGATGACATTTGCCTCCTGAGAAATTTTGCTTCCAGTTGTTGGTATTTAATATTCTGGCTTGACTCAGAGATCAGAGAATGTTAAAGGTGGAATGTTAATTCTGTGGGCTTGCTCCTCCACGCCACGCTGCCTTTACTACACACTGGAATCACCAGGAGATAGCAGGCATCATTTTGTGCACGGTGCACAAAATGTGATAAGATGGCCCTTTCAGCTCTCAAAGAGAGGTTTTCTCTATGCCAGTTAGCCATAGGGAGGGAAAGTTCATATAGCGCTATAAAATACATTTGCGGCCATCTTGAACTATTTCTTTGGCTCCTAAATCCACCTTGATTTCTTCCCCCCCTCTTCCTTTATTTCCATTTCCTTTATTTATTTATTTTTATTCCCTTGCTCTATTACCTACCTCTTCATCTAAAGACTGCTCTGGAAGCATTGTTCCGTTACTTATCTTAAACACACACACTAGAAATATCAGTGAATCAATGAGGCTTGTAGGCCCACTGCAATGTGAAGGCTTAAATCTGCCATCACACCACTGTTTCCCATAATACATATTTTTTAAAAAGAATACTTTAATAAATATTTGAGGGAACTCTGAGAAATGTAACTGACACATTTCAGCTTGTCTAAAAGAGGTCAGAATACTGTTTATGGGCTTCATGGTTTGTTTAGTGCATTGTGTGTGTGTGCCTGAGCGGGAACAATGGGATAAATCCTGTTTGCACATCATTCCCACTGCGTCATTCTTCCTGGTATACACTGTGAAGAAATCGCACTGAAAATATGTCTAAATATTCAGACTCTCCGAGAGCGTCCATTTCCAAGGCTGACTTAATGTGAATTTCAGAAAGGGACTGCCGACTAAGAACTGGGTCTCTGCACCCCAAAGAGGGTATTGTTCAGCAGCTAGGGTTTGGGGGACGGGGGCGCAGTGTCTGTCCTGGAGCTGTGGCCCATCAGGTGTGAGCACCATGCTTTTCATCTTGCACATACTTATGTCCAAAAGCAATTTCTTCTCCCTCAAGAGCTCATTAAGCAGATTCCCCAAGGTTGGCAGGTTTTATGTTACCTGAATTAAAAATGTAGGACTTGGTCTCACATGCCAATTGTCTCACAGAGGCAGAATGATTTTTGAAACACGGTAAAATCTATAAATAATTTTAGTGAATTGGGGCCCTGAAGTCACAAAGAATCTGGTCCATGGTGTTTAGGAATGAAACTATAAACTACTACAGGGTGAGTGGGTTGAAGAATTAAAAAAAAAAAAAAAAAGGAAAGGAAAAAAAAAGAAATCTATAAACTGACCAGATACCGTGTTGTAAGACATTTCATAATCTGGTAGAGGAGTTGAAATGTCTATAAAAAAATAATGACGATAAAAAATTTATTAAAATAGAAACCTAGGGTTTGAAAATTCTCAAGAGAATTAGTGAAATAAGATTTCCCAAATCGACTGCCACCAATATTAAATTATGAGTAATATCTTCCTTACCATTCAGCGCCACAAAGGAATCTGAAAGACAAAAGAGAGAAGGTGACTTAATGTTTCACATTTTGCTTAGTGTGACTTACATAAGAAGTGGGAATGAGCTCATACAGAACTAGGTTACCATATGATCCCCAATATCAAGTAAGCATTTTTAAAATTCCTGATTCTAATGTAAGATGCTCAGATCCCCACGCTCCTCCCTTTCCCCTCCCGCCTCCAAGCAGATGACATCAAAGTCACTGCCTTTGTCACCAGGAGGTACAGGGAAAAGTCCAAGCTACTAGAAGGAAGGCTTTTAGTGATCACACGCCATCCTGAGAATCCCAGTGCTACTCTAGAGAGAGGGATATGTATGTGGACAGAATAAGTGCTTTCTGGATCACTCTTACAAAGCACCTTTCTTTCTTTCTTTCTTTCTTTCTTTCTTTAAGATCTTTGGTTGCAATTTGAATTTCATAAATCTGACAAATAGCACTGGGTAAACTTAAGGTGTGCAACAGGTTACCTTGATCGATTTTTTATACTTTGGTTGTTGTAGTCATATTGAGCACACTACATAATTATAGTACAACATTATTACTTATATTCAGAGCTTTTATTCCTTTGAAAAATTGTATATTTTTAAAGTGAGGTAACGTTGGTTCACAACACAGTGTGATTAGGGGTGTAAATGTATTTCACCACACTGCATCTACCACAAGAGCCCAGAGCAGGGAACCCCTCCTTGCTGCTCCCCACCTCCAGTCCCCTCTGGTAGCCTCAGTGCTCCATTCAGATCTCTAGGGTGTTGTTTTTTTTGTCCTGTTCCTTTGTTTTGTTTCCTTATATTCCTCGTATGAGGAATGAAGTCATCTGGCATTTGTATTTCTCCTTTGACTTACTTCACTTAGCAAAGCACTTTTCTTTCTGTTCTGTCATTTCATTCCCACAGCCACGCTGTGAAGAACTGTCCAGTATCACAATGTTCTGAACTCCACACAACGAGTTGGGAAGTTACAAGCAGAAATAAAGGCACACACGTTCAGCACATGTGTGTGCGTGTTCCCGGGGCCAGAGCACCGCCTCTCTCGGCTTTCTACCAGCTTCTCGCACAGACGCTGTGACTTCCTGTTGCCCCTGAAAATCCCGTGAGGGGTTTCTGAAGACACTGTGCGTGCCTGCCTACACCTCTGCATGCCTGCGTGGCTGGGGCAGAGAAGGGGGCATGGAGGGCAGCAGCAAAAGTGGGGTTCGAGGCCCTCCCTGGTGGCGCAGCGGGTTAAAGCGCAGCACTGAGAATCTAAAGCCACTTCCGCATGAGTTCGATTCCCGCCTGCCCCGGAGGTGACCACATGGCGCGGCAGACCTCTCCTGACCCGCCCGCTGCTCCCCTCAGCAGTGTACTTCGTCGATCTGCCTGTTCTGTTCCCCACTCTGTCTCTGGTGAAGCCTCTCATTGCCCCTGAGCCTCTGGCCTGTACCCCAGTTCTGTATGCACAAATAAATAAATCTTTAAAAAAAAAAAAGTAGGTTTCGAGGTTAGGGGGTACACGAAAACATGAGGTTTGGCCACAGACTGAGAAGTGAGTCACTGGCTTGCTGTCCGAGGGTGTACCCTGTGCTGGACAGGAGGCCTTCTCAGGTCCTCTGCCGGAGGACACAGGGTGACTGCTTTACAGAGACGGTAGTAAGACTGCTCGTCGTTGGTATGTGAACACGTGCAATGCAAATCTGCACCCCTGTCTTTCTACAGATGCCCAAACCACCAGATCGTTATGCTGTGACGGAAACGAGCCCTTAGAGTCAGCTAACACGTTCACAGACCAAAGCGCATTCTCCTGAAAGAGCAGCAAGGCACCAGCATGATTAAGATCCACCGATGAACCCTAAGATCCTTCCCTGTAGACAAGGGGCCCGTTCTCTGCCTCTTGGGCTACTCGCTCAACTAGTGCATTCTGAGTGTGAGCACACCGTGAAGAAACTTTGCCAAGATATAATATTTGCACGTGCTAATATAGATAGGAGACAAAGATTTGAGGCTGAGGCTGCCTGTAGCCCTCGGGTTATATCCGAGCGCTCAAACAGCTCAGGTAAGAAGCTGGATGGCACCTAGACTCCGCTGTTCAGTGCTCATGAGTTACAGCCATGATTTTCACTATAGAATTGCACTTCAGAAGCAGTATCATGCCTTTCTCTTAAGGAGCTAATATTTTTTGTGTCATTTGAACACAAGCTTCTTGAAATTCATTCTGTATGATATTTAAAACATCATGAAATAAATATTTCCCAGGAGTATAGCATTGTCCTGCTCTTTAGCGTTAAAAAGTATTTTTAGGAGATTGCTGATATTAATCAATCCACAGGTCCACTGGCCAGAATTTTGGCTAGGATACTTGATATATCTAAAATGTTTCCATTTCATAATTTTTGAATGAACTCTGAGATTAGCATGGTGGATTAATGCCTATAAAAAGGTATCTTGAGTCATTTTGCCCCTCCTGGCTTTCTCTGAAATTATTTTCTACCAGAAATGGTAACAGACGTCAATTTAATAAATTCAATAAATTTAATAAAATGAATTACTTTTGTTAGTTGAACATAATTGCCATGTTCAAGGAAAAATAAAAGTCCCGGTCAATTTAAAGGCCACAGTACAGTGTTCAACCCATCTTATTATTTGCCTAAAAACTATATTGTAATAATATTTCCAAAACAACAACAATAACAAAACCATGGCATGGCATTTTAAATGGAAATGCCGGTGTGGCTGCTGCTCTGTTCTAATTAATATCCTCAAGAGAGAATTTGTTCCACAATATTATAATAATGAAACAGGTGACAGCATTTCATTGCGACAACTCTGACAACACTGTGTTGATTTAAAGTTCTTTTTTTTTTCTTACAACATGGACCTGCTATTTATTTGATGTGGAGAAGATGATTTCTGCTGTTTGCGCTCAGCGCCAGACGCACTCAGCGCCACGTGTGGGTCTAGGCCACGCAATACGAGCATGTCTGCCCAAAGCTAAATGCGGCTGAGAAGCTCTACTCACTGTGACAGTCTCCCAGGCCATCTGTGCTGCCACGCTCTATGTCCTGTTCAAAAGTCAGCCTTAGAAAAAAAGGTGGGGGAGAAAGGCAGAAACAAATGCAATAATGTGAGTCATTATTCCAGAACGAGTCTTAAGTCACACCAGAGAAAGCAACAGTTTGATAAATGGAATGGCAGGTGCAAAAAATGAAATCAGTAACAGCTTGCAAATTTATCTCTGAAGTTTACAGAAGTGAGTCTTCTGTGACTCTCCAAAGAGGAGCCACAGTTGAAGCAGCTCATTCAAATAGTGTGCAGGGAGTTCATTACTTTATGGATTATTTATATCCTTCTTTACTTTGATTCTCTGAGCATTAAATTCTTGGAAAGTTTAGATGTTAAACTATGGCCCTTATATAAACAATATGGGAGTCTGTAATTATAAACTAATTTAAAATGCCCTCCTCTCTACTCTTTCTTTCACTCCTAGACTGACTGTTGGCTTTCAGACCTTTTTTCCTCGATTAGCAATCATTTGCATAGAACAGAGTATCCAAAGGTCCAGAGAGGTGTGTGGGGCCCCTGAGGGGATAGTAACTGGCAGAGTGTTTTGCTGAGGCCACTCAAGTATGTTGTTGGGGTTGCCCCACACCCAGCTATTGGGAGTACTGTCCCCAAGTCCCTCCTCACTTCTCTTCCCGGGTCAGCATTGGAGTGACAAGCTATCGATATGCAGCACGAACAGGAGCAACCTGAGTATCTGCTTTACCTTTGAAAATAAGCACCCAGGTACCAAAGTAGACCTTCTTTGCAGGAATTTGGGCTGCTACCTGCCATGCAACTAAAGCTTCTGTTTGCCTTTGACGTTTACGAGCCATAAAGCAAATCCATTTTGAAAGTTACAACTTGCAACTAATAATCTACTATATTTGTGTTTCCCCTGAGTTTCGCTATATTCAAAGTCAGACTCATCCTCAACATTTTGGATTGCTAATGGTGGTGAATCCAATATTCACCGGGCCCTGACCAGGACTGCTTTCCCAGGGGACTTCCACATGTTTAGGCCACTGTGGTAACATGCGTAGACCTTTGGGGAACTGTGCCGGGGTGTCTGTGTTGACTTATATAATATCAAAAAAAAAAAAAAAGTCTTATTATCTTTGGGAACACTGGAATATAGGAAAGAGAGAAGCGGTCGTTTCCCTTACTGCTTTGTGATCCTTTCTCCTTTACCTCAAGGCTGTTCATGGAAAGATGTTAAGCTCTCAGAGCATAGCACGTCTACACGGCAGCTTACAACACTGATCTAACAGCACAGTGACCAACCCTTTGAGTTAGTGAGATTTCGAGGTCTGACTTAATGCTTGTTCTCGTTATGGGAGTCATCCCCCTCTCTCTGTGCAGGGGTGGTAGCAGATACACTCTCTTGTGCATTTTCCTAGTTACTCTAAATTGGGGGAGGAGATTCAGAGTGACAGGAGGATGATTCCGTTTCCCATCGGGTTCTTGAGGTTGAAGGGGTAGCTAAGTAGACAGTGCCCTAAGGCACCTTCCTTGAGTTGGCCACAACCAGTCAAGACCATGCACTGAGTAGTTTTCCAAATGTAATTTTGGATTGCACAGCCAGTCAGATAATAGTATAAAAGAAAGTTTGCACCGGGGCCATTGACCACTTTGAGCACCAAGTCACAGGCACAGTGGGCTGGCTGCGTCAAGATGACCTGCGGGAGAACTGCCCAGAATTGAGCAGCCAACTGCTCCTCAGTGCAGGGAAAAGGTTTATTGGACGTGCACACCATGCTTGCAGTAGAAATACATCGCTTAACAAATGCTCTCAATTTCTTCTCAGCCTTGCATGGACAGACCACGTCCCTAATTGAATTGACAGCCTCTTGCTCCTTCTCTGCTGTGCTCACACTGTAGCGCTCAGGCAAGCAGCTTCTTGCAAGTACTTAGAAGTCCACCCTTTCCTTTCTTGGTGGTTTTAATCAGTGTGAGGATGAATGATCAGTCAATTGGAAATGTGCCACGTGTCATGTTGGGGTGCCTGTGCAGTTGTGAACAGCACGCCTAGTAACGGGGGTTTTAAATGCATGGCGGCCAAAGGCCACAGCCCCTCGCCAGTTCCTCACGCTCCTTACCTGCTGCTGGGTGACAGATGGGCGCAGGCACCTGCTTCCTTTACCCACCCACAGTAAGGGTCTCTGGAGGCGATACAGGTTCTGCAAGGAGAAGAGGCTGTCAGCGACCTTGGACTCCTGTCTAAGCCCTGTGGGCCTTCTAAACTCGGAGGAGGCAAAACACGTACTTTTTACACGTCCCATGTCGTTCACACCGGCCAAGGGGAACCTTTATCACACAGGTCGAGAATGCCACGTACAGAGAGCTGCTTGCTTTATCCAGCTGCATGCCCATAATTCTCTTGTCTTCCACTCCATCATAGCTGCACCTAATTTTATAAGGCGGCATCATATCATGATTAGACTCACTTGAGTCAGTTCTTCTTGCTTGCCACCACTCTTGTACCCCACCTCCGGCCCACAAGCTGATCTCTTAATCTGATCTAATCGGGGGCGAAATAGATCCTCGTGTTTGCGAACACACACACACACCGATCTCTGGTGTCTATATAAACATGTGATTAGCCAGGAGAAAATGACGCTTTTTATCATGCACTAAATGCTTTTTACAAATAATATTAAAAATCACTTAAACAGGCATAAAACCTGGGTCTGCTATGATTTTTCTCTCAGTGAAAAATGGGCCACAGTAGCATGCCAAATCATGACAAAGAAGGAACCAAACATTCTACTCACTTTTCAGGGTTGTAAACGCTTATCTCCTCCAGGAAAAGGCTGTCATTTAGAAAACCACTGTTTCCTATCCTGGCCAAGAATTTCAAGATGATCCCCTTCTCCGACCCCAGGAAAACCACCGTGTGATTGAGATACGGCCCAGCAGCGGTGTCCACCGCGATTTTGGTCAGGCGGTATCTGAAATGACAGGAACCACTTTTTAAAAGTCTCTTTGTTACTCTGTCATTAAAGTGCCCCCTTTTCCACTTCAAACAACTGTGACAGAGCTTTCTAGTAATAACCTCAAGAAAAATATATGCATATAAATAATACTCTCAAGCTGTTCTGGCCCTTTATTTCCATATGCAGAGCATTAGTCTGGCTCCAAGGGGAGGAAGGAGGTATGTGTGTGGAGGCCAAGTTCCATAATAAATAGACATGCACAAGCATCTGAAACCACTCAGCAATTATCCGTTCCATGAGCAGCAAGGAAAGCTGATGTCTCCGTTGAGGAGGGAAAAGAAGGAATCCGTGAACCCAGTTAACACCGAACAGAAAAGCAGTGACTACCATTTTCCCAGTCTTCTCTGACTGCAAAGCCCTATCGGAAGAGTGTCAGATTGGAGCGCTTTCTGACCATAGGGAGAAGGGCCGAGAGGGTTCTGAAGGATGGGGAAGTGGGGGCTGATAAAAAGACCGGGCAGTGCAAACGGACAAACGCCACTTACAGTCGGAAGTGACACCATCAGTCCTCTGCCTGCCCAGGCTGAGGGCCCCCGGAACCGCCCCTGAGACCCCTCGGCACTGCAGTGCTCCAGAGTCCTGCTTGTCTTAAACGCCTGCAGGAGCCAGGTGCCGCCAACCCCCCTGAGAGTTATATCCCACAGTTTTTCTCATGGGCAAGGGCCGCTGTAGTATTTTAATACCTTTCTATAAAGTCACCGTATAAAATGGTGATAAGGTCATTTAGCCTTTTGCTCAATGGCCGTTCAACTGGATGGTGCCTGGGAAAGCTGCTGAGTGGGTTGGAAATAAGCTTGAAGCAGAGCAGAGGAGGCGACACCATCACTGCTCTCATCAGCTTGCCCTCCTGTGGGCCACCAGTTCACATCACCTGTGCTGCAGTATCACTCCCTGGCTGGCATCCTGGGGAACACGCCGTCTGACAGCTCACGCCCAGGGCTCAGGCTTGGCTGGCATCTGCAGCCCGTGTTGTGGCCATGCCCTACCCAGCAGGTACCCTCATCCGCTGACGGCCTCTTCCTCACTGCTCATCCACTTCTGCACAGGCTGGGTGAGGGGCTAACCTAGAAGTGCAGATCTGTGTACTGCGCTAATTGTTGGCCCGTGTCCAACGAGCCTGACACTATCAGACCTGGTCTTGTTGGGAGCATGGTAATGGGGTGGGGTGGCATCCACCCAGCCCATTGGCATTTTGGAGCTGAATCAACACCTAGGCTAACAGAAGCTGTTTGTGGCACTTCAAAGCCCGATCCACTGATGGCTCCTCTGAGCGTGCGAGGGCATCAGGGAAACCCCTGTAGGACATGGCTGGCTGGACACCCACCTGACCATGGTCCGCAGGAACCAGGGCTTGTTGATGATGGAAGGCACGGCCTCGTCCATGAGCGGGTGTGTCTTGATGAAGTTCAGGGTGTCGTCGGGAAACTCGTTGGAGGTTGCATACTTTTCTAAGGAGGATGAACCCGCACAGCAACCTGGCCTAAAACAGAAGAAGGGATGGCAGGGCGGGAGCTTATTTCATGACTGACGGCAAAGCCTTTGAATGACCCACTCCTGGCAGGAAGGAGAATGCACCTTGGGCTGAGGAGAGGAAGGTGAACAGTGCAGAAAGCTGTCAACTAAAACGGGCCTGGGTTTCCTCCACCTCGCCACCTCCTTCTATAGAGGAACCTGAGTCCGCCACAGTGGGGGTGGCTTGGCTTCCACCTGGAAGCATGAAAGGACCCTGAAGCAGCCGTGGTGGTTGGCTGCCAGTGAGGAGGGTGTGTGTGGTTTGCGCATTTCAGGATCAGCCTACCTGTCCCCAAATTCTGCTAGAAGTCCTGGGCATGTCATTTATACAGGGGAGAATGAAGCTGGCTTTGTCATAAACGGAGATGACAAAAGCACTGAAGAAGCAGCAGCTGGCACCCCGACCAGTGCGCCTTAACGTAAGATCTCTGGTTAGCTGGAGGTCAGAAAACATTGGGGTTTTCTTTTTTGAATATTGTTTTGCTTTCCGTTTGAAATGGGCGGTTAGGAGAAGCCAGTTAAGTTGAAGTTTCCCTCCTGTAAGGTCAGTTTCTTCATCACTAAGCAATGAGAGTGAAAATTCATTTCTTTAAGAAATTCTTGGCTTTCAGGACTCAAGGGACATCTCATCAAGGTGACACTGGGGGGACCCCAATGCTTCCGTGCCACGTGCTGTGCCCATGGGTGCAGGAGGGGAGACGGGCATGTCTGAGAGCCCTGCAGAAACTTCCCTGGCACTAACCCAGTCGGCTTCATGCAGGCAACCCCATGTCTGCAAGAGGGGTGAAGGAGCGCGTGGGAGGATGACGAAGCTGATCAGTGGAGCGCCTTATTGATTGGGTTGAAATCCTGACTGGGGCATCAGGGCTGCACCCAAGTACCAAGATGAGAAACACAGAACCACTCTGCCCCTCCTTCTTTTGCTTCTCTCTTTTCACTTTGACTTCCCCTTTTCACAATAACTATCAATAAAAAGGCCAGGTTCTTGCTCTTGAGCAAGCATCCCCTGCATTATGGAGCCTGCTCCACGACTCCCATTTCATTGTCAGTGTGGTGTTGCCCGATGCAACACCTAAGTACAGGTAACTCTGGCTTTTGGTTAAGGGGATGAAGGCAGATGACCTCGCAGGCCTCTCTGTGCTGACTTGTCGCTGTGGGAAAGCAGAGGCCAGAGCGTGGGCCCACAGGACGCTCGCCATTGGGGAGTGGCACTGGGCCATCTGTGTGTCTGCACCTACCTGGGCTTAGGCACACGTTCATCGGGGACCGGCGTCCAGGTGGAATCTGGAGACTTCTGTTCCTTGAATCTCCCGGTGAAGACAGAGGCAATGTCGTGCATGTCATAGGCGCAGACCGCAGAGCCGGGGATGCTGCAAGAACACATTTCACACAGAGGGTCATGCATGCCACCGGCAGGGCTGCCATTTGGAAAGCATGACCCAGAGGAGCTTTCCTGCTGCGGGCCACTGAAATGTCAAGTTCATCCCCTGACTACTAGAAATGTGGGATCCCAGAGCATAGAGAACCTTTCTGTGAATCAGATTTGCATTCTTGGCCTTAAAGAAAGGACTAGTTGCAGCAAATTCTTGGGGAGGAAAGGTGCTCTCGGTGACTTATTTCTGGAACTGCTCTAATTTGTAAAGGAAGAATGGTGGACCTAGTGATAGAGAAGTTTCCCAAATTTCCTGATATCTTCAGCCAATAACCCAAGGATAAAATCTTTGGAAAACATTCTGCATTGCTAATATTGGCAAACAAGTGGAAATTGAAGTGCCCCCACTGGCTACATATTGCTGCTTTGAATTGGGTTCTTCAAGCGAGACCCCCAGGAGTGAGAATGTGTACGTGGGGGAACCCATGTATATTTTATGTTAGAACATTTCGATTTTTATTTCCAATTTATTTGCATATGACTAAACAATGTAAATCTCCAAAGCACTAGTACTTCAGAAATAAAGTGCTCTACTAAATGCTAAATAATAATAATGACGGTAATCTCTACCCATAATTACATCCTTGCCTGGCCCTCCTGGAAGGACTTGGGGAGTTGGCTTTGTTTTTTTTTTTTTTTTTTCCTTCAGTCATGAGAGGCATTGAATTATTCATTCATCTGGGTGCACTGTTTGAATCCATGTTTGTTTTTGACTGTGATCATTCCTCGATTTTGATCGAATAAATTGCAGGCCCCAGCTGGCCAAGAGTTTTAATCAGGCTTGAGGTGGTGCAGCTTTGCACAGAACAGGCAGCTACGGCAAGGCTGGGCTTGGTCACGTGGGGATACCATGCAGGCCCGAGAAGTTTCTCGGAGCCCTGATGGGGCAACTGTGCACAGACTATGACAATCCCTAAATAAATGACTAGGAGAATTTTACACCACTTTTAATTTCTTAATGCAATTATTACCTATAACCAATAAAGCAAGAAAAAGAGAGATTAGAAAGTTAGTGTAAAAAAGGTAGCGGGGTGAATTTGAAGGTGCCTCATATACATTTCACAGAATTGAGTCTACAGGGCAGTGATGCACCATTTGTTTTGGGAATTTCTGAAGCCTACATTATACATTTAATTTGAGGAGACTCTTTTCACACCTCCCTTTCCTACAAGTAGTAGGTCTACGTATTTATATATTAAGAAAAATAAGATAAATGTTGGTTGAGGTATTTTATGAGGCACCTCGTAACAACTAAAGACACCCTTGAGTTTATAACCTTCCCAAGGCTGAAATCACTTGTGAAATCCTTTCTTCTTCCCTCCCTGATTTACTACCTCTTCTTCTCTTTCATCTTCCCACCCGCTCACTCAGCATGTATTTGTGAAATCTATAATCTCCAGGAGAAAATGCTCAGTAACTAGAGTCCTGCTCTTAGTTAACTCAAGTTCAGTGTGGAGACAAATCACACCAACAATAACAGCAGTGCTGATAAGAACAACAACAATAACTACTACTACCACTCATAATAATCCAGAACAATCTGTAAGAGCATATGCCCAAGGTCCCATGAGCAGGAACATAAGCTGAGACTTGGAGCAGCCACAGGGGCCCAGAGGGCAAACAGATATGGGCTGTGCCACTGTACCCACAAGAGCCGACTGTGTTCCAGAATCACACTTAGCCTCAGTGGGCCTGTGAAGTGGAGGAAACTGGTCCAGTCACAAGGGGTGCATGCCATGCCTAGGAACTTGTTCTTTACCCCCCCAAAGCAAAGAGAAGCATGTAAAGGAACCACAGTCATATGACCTAGTTAGTGTCCGTGAGGGAAGGGTGGGGAGGAGAACAATGAAAACAGCAGTAAAATCAGAGAGGGACTATGATGTACAGATGAACTAGGCGTGTGTGTATTTACTATTTTCCTCAAAATATGGATGTTAGCTAGGTCCCTTTTAAGAAAATTCTTGAAATGAAATAACTATAGTACATAGAAACCTCTTCCTGTATTGTAATCACAAAGTAACTCATCCTGTCCAAAACAAAGAAATTGGAAATTCCACTAGCCCTTGCATTTCCATGTACGTATTCTTTCTTCAACAGTCCTTCATAGGATTGGTACTGAAGTAGGAACAGTCAGGACCTGACTTTTTATATCTTTTCTATTCTCACATCTAAAAATCCCTGCCTATAGTGAAAGCTTACTTAAATCTGAGCGCATAATTCTTGCTGTAGCTTGGGTTCATATTTTCACCTATTTTCAGTAGGGAACTCTTGACTCTTACCCTCTATAGAACTGAGGAATGCAATTTCATCTTTCAGCTTGCACTGTTCTGGGCTTTTCCCAATTCTCAAGCATTTTTTCTTTTTGAGATATTACCTTCCAATCTCATACTATAGGCATCTGCCATCTAGACTTGTCAAGTTCTTTGTGAAATATCTAACGCAAAGCAAAGCAGTGGAGGTCAAGAGAAAAGTAGCGTCAAACATTCAGAGTGCTACACAGAAATGAAGCTACATGCTCTTAAGACTTCATGACCATGTCCAGATTCCTGGCAGTCTGGGAGAGAGAACCAGGAAACCTAGTGTGGACCTTCCATTCTTTAATTTCTACGCTTTTCCACCACTCCAGGACCAACTAGTGGTGCATAATTTGATTGATTACTGTCTTAGCTTAAATAAAGGCAAGGAGTGGAATACACTGAGCCAACTCAGCTCTGCATGGTCCAGCGCATGATGCCTTAGCTCCTCACTGGAGTCTGCAGAGCCAGAGCGATGCTGTGGTTGGGATTTGGGTCCCCTGATAGAGTGATCCCCTAAGGGGGGTCCAGGACAGACTCATCTCAGTCCCAAATCTCACTCTGTAGCATTTTAGGAAGTTTCCAGTGTTTCTATGTCAGAAGTTACCGATCCAGAGAGAGAAATATGAGAAGTCAAATGGAAGATTAGCTGACCTAGGAGAGGAAGAGGGGACCATTCTTGAGTTCCAAGGCTGCTTTTCATCTGTTGACTACCTGGACCAGTGGTTCAGAGGTGCTCAGTTTCCTCTAGTGTAAAGAGAAGGCCACAATATTCTGTTTCAAGGATTACTGGAGACATTTAGAAATAGCACACGCATCGTGTTTATATGCCAGGAATATAAACAGAAGATGTTGTCATAATTTTTCAAATTTCTTTCCTTATTAATCTGATCTAATAATACTTAGAAATGACTGTTAATTTGTTAATGAAAACAGTGTTAAGTGCTTCTTAGCTACAATGAGCGAGCGGCATTTTGCTGGCAGTTGAGAATTTGGTGTGTGAGAAGGGAACCCTTGGGAAAAGTATGCCAAGAAAAGCCAATTAGGTCAACACGGCCAGGCTCTGGTTACCTGTTATAAGGCGTGGAAAAGGTTGCCAGGACAACATCACGGCCGTTAATACGAATCACGTCGGTAACCGCCTGCAGGATGTTGAAGTAGAAATGAGAGTCTCCGGGTACGGAGCAGTTGAGGCGCGCCTTGAGAAAGGATGTCCACTGCTTCTCCAGGACTCTCTGCGAGCCGCCCATGTCGTTCTTGCAAACCTGAGCCACTCTGGGGAAGACGACCTGCAGAGGGACAACACCCAGGGAAAATGAGATGCATTCTGATTTCCAGGAGATCGTAGCAGAATTTGTCTTTCTTTGAAAATAGAAGCAGAACAACAAGGTGCTTAATTTAATCCGGTGTTTCTAAAATCAGTAGCAAAAAAAGAGGCGGGGTTGGGGGGGTTGGTGCAGAGAGGAACTCAGCCTTGCAACAGCGTGTTTTAAAAGATAAGGCTGTGGCATTTAATCCAGAGCCATAAATCCTTCAGGGGATCCGCTCCCAGCCACATAAACTCATTTCCATACAGACTGCTTAGCTTTTTATTTCCTCAAACAAAAGCACACTTTGTATGCGCCTCGCTGCCATCCTCGAGAACTGCCTCTGGGCCCTGCATCTCATATTCTGAATTCCTCTGATGGTGCGAGCCACCCCAATACTGAATCTGTGCCCTCGACTTAGTGACCTTGATCTACTCGCTGGTAGACATAAGGAAATGGACATCTACTAAGTGTTCTATGGCTTCTTGCAATAAAGACAAAAATTCGGAATTCCGTTTGTGCAAAGCTACTGGGTATTTATTGTCTCTGGTGGGGGGACCATATTCAAAAGAAAACCTCTTGAATGTATCTGGAAACCATATCTCAAGAGAACACAAACACTCGGTATGAAATCAACCACCCATCTGTCAATTAAATTCTCAACAGAAATACTTCAGAGGGAGTGTTAGAAGAATGCATACAGGACTGTGAGGCCCACCCATCTGAGGCTGAATCTGCTCACAGTGCTGACTCGTGATTAGATACCTGGTGCTCATTTCAAGATCACGCACAGCAACAAGAGTCTAGAGCGAACGGGGGGCCCTTCTTACCTTCCCCATGGTGTTATACTCCACCGCTATTTCCCTGAAGAAGAAGTAGATGTAGTTGCCATAGTCCACTGCTTGTACGAAATACGGCTCTGTGGACAGACGGGCACGTTAATTGGTGACATGTCACACAGAGTTAAAGGAACTTCAATCAGTTGCGACCCAAGACATGTTATTAATTAAAAATGTAGGGCCATTAGACATTTGCTTAACACTAACCATTTCTAATGACTTCACACAGGCAAGTACTGGTGATTTCAGAGAGCATTCAAGCCTACAAATTATATCTTTCAGAAGCAGTTGCAATTAACAATGGAGAATAAATGAGTTTCGCATCTCCTGTAATTTTATTTTCCACAACGGAATGCACATATTACAGAAAGGATTTTGTACACATCTCCTTGTCAACCCTGACTCAGAGAAGGTTGTGAATAGCTGCCTTTTTTTTTTTTCCTTACTGTTCCCCACCACCTCCACTCCCCCGATTCCTTTCATGAATGAAATGTTCAATTCTCTTTATGTGGGACTCTGAACGAGAGTTTAAGGCAGAGAAAGATGAATATAATGTACCCTGTTGTACTAGCGGTGGTAGTTTTGTTCATTCTGTAGAAACTCACTGGAAGTGAAAAAGGAAGGCAAATAAATCAGTTGAGGCAAAAGATGCAATTTCCACCTTCCTGTCTGCCAGAAGCTATTACTAAAAAATGAAACTATAGTCCGATTTGCCAAAATCTCCTTCAAGGTATGCTCCCCTCCCCCACATTTTCTCTGTTAATTGTTTGTTCACCTTTCAGCCATTTTGAATCATGCTTGACAGTCCGTAGGGTTGGGCTGTCTCCAAGACTCCGATAAATGACAGCATCGATAGCAAGGAAGTCAGTCACTGTGGCCGAGTACAGTTTTCCATCTTAGAAGAAAACAGAGAAGAGGCGAATGGGCTGGGAGCAAGATGGTGGGATAATAAAGACACCCCCCAGATTGCTTCCCTGCATCAGGCAAATAAGATAGGACAAGTGGGGAAAAATCCAAGAGTCACTGGGAAAATACTTGGCCCACATTTCTAACCATTTTAAATTGGGATCACGAGAGATGAAACATTTTTCATTTTTAAATTGCATGGCAATTTCTAAGCAGCAGCAGCTCAGGGAACAGGGTAAGTGAAAATGGTGTGCGCTTCACTTGATTAGATGGACCTTGACTGAGACCTCAAGGCCAGGGTCCCTTGGACACGGCTACTGCCACCACACCGTGGTAAAGTGGATTAGGTGGGAGCCTGTGGAAAGATAGATGCTGATCGTATCACCAGAAATTTTAAGTATAAGCAGAAGAAATGGAGTCTTCAGCCCGAACAGGTGAGAAGAGGGGGAGGAAGAGGGGAATCCTTAGCAAAAAAAAAGCTGGTGAAATTGCTACATATACCCAAGAATCAGTCACTCATGAGAGCCACTAAGCCATGCCAATCTACCTTAAATAAAGAGACGTTTGCTCCAGTGCTTCCAAAGTCATGAACTGAAAGCATTCTTGATAAACGAGATGCTGACACAGAAATAAGGGGAAGGAGGATGCCGGGTTCAAACTGGGTGTGTTTTGGGGGACATGCTTGAGGGTACAGCCAAGGCAGAAGAGAACAAAGAGAATTAAGGATTCATCCTTTCAGTTCATTTCCTGCACAACAAAAATCTGCACAGAAAAAAACAAAGGGGAATGTTCTAGAATAGTGAAATCTATGCAGATGACACCAAAACAATCATTATATTCAGAGTAAAAAATGACTTCCTTGGGTCATTTATAATGGTTACACATCTTCATTATCTGTGCATCAAAGTGATTTACACACATCGTTTAAGCTCTTCCCCTTGTGTGTGACATAATCATGTTCTTTTTTCCCCAAGAAGCTTTTCCAGACATATGGAAGCAAAGTTCTTGATGTCTACTTTTGGTCTTAGGATCACTGGAATTTACTCAGGCCCAAGTTAGAGCAGGTTGATATCTGCAGCCAGAGATAAGTTAAGTGTTGACTGTGTTGATTAGATTTAAACTGCGGGCAGTAAGCCTTTCTGTGTGTATGTGTGCATGCCTATGTCACCTGCTCCTCGCCAGTACTTTTTGTTTTACATCCAGCGTTGGTTTCCTCACAAGAACTTCTGTTTGTAAAACAGGGCACTATTTTGCCACTTTTGCTAATATGACAACTATTCAATATGGCAAGTATCTTCTATAAATAAGGACTGAGCTTTTATGAGATTTCAAACATGCCAAAGAAAAACTACTGAAATACACCACGGAAGGGGGGCCTCAGGGCAGGCACCGCATCAACTCGTGTGCCTTGATCTGCATAGCTTCTGGAAGGTTGGCGCCCTTAGGAAATACTTGTCCCTGTACCTCAGGCTACAAGTCCTCCTTTGAGTTTACGGTGCAATTTAAATTCACCACTGCAGCCCACATCCTCGAGGGAACCAACCGATGCAGGTTCAAGTGTCAGAACAGTGCGCTGGTGGAAGTTACGCACTTGAGAATATATTCACAAGTACTCTTCCTACTGGCCTCGCTCCTGCTCTTGCTGACTAAGAGGCTTCCGAGACTGTTTCTTACAATGCTCTTTCCCAGTAACACCGTGTTCTCCATTCCAGGGAGGACCCACGTAGCCTTTTCTTTTTAACTCGCTTACAAGCCTCTTCTCCAATCTGTGGCTACATATTCAGGTTCACAGATGGATGATACATGTTGAGTGCAAAGCAGTTTGAGGAGCTAATCTTGTTTCATCATCAAAGCCCTAGTGTTCCTCATCTAGCTAGGATGTACCAGTTTTTAGCTGTTGCGATGGCATTTTAGCTAACTGCTTTATTATATGCTATAGCAATCACTATTATACCAGCACTTCTGCCTCCACCCACCTCCACATACACAGCTGGCAATGAATTCCTAAATAACTTCCTAATTAAAACACGCACACACTTGAAAATGATGGCTTACTTGCTGCTTGCTGTGTTTTATCCTTTGCGGTGGAAGAAAGGGCGGGAAGGGAAGGGGGCGTGTGGGTAAAATTGATCAGCATCATCCCTCAGTTACTGCAGTCATTCTATCAGAGACAGGCATGTCACCTAATTAGGTCAGTGATACTGATGACGGTTTGTTGCAAATCTGTGGATATGTGGCCTCACTGCTCTCAGAGCTTCTAGAAGCTTCCTTTGGTGTCTTCCCTTTTGCCTTCTGTGTGTGGGGAGGTAAACATAGCTGTGCTTGGGGCAGGCAGCCATCCTGTGACTGTGAAGTAGCAAATCCCACTAGCAGAACAAAGTGAAAGAGCAGAGTCGCGACAAGGAACTCATCCTGGATAGTCTGCTGAACCAGACTAACCTAAAAGTCTACCCCACATTAAGTACAAAACCCACATTGCTGGTTTGAGGTAGATTTTCTGTTATTTGAGCCCAGACATGGCCTCACACTGGTAGGTCACAAATTCAAGTACAAAGCTGTGATCCATTTGGAAGTCACAGATGCATGGGTAAGCGTGGCAAAGACTGCTTTTAAGAAGCAAAAGTACACTTTCTATACTAACCTCAAATGGAAAAGACATTCTTAATTACAGTATTCACCAGAGACTCCAAGTAGAACTGTGACTCTGCGAATTCTCCAGAGCAGTTCCGCAGTGACAGACTAAGCACGCAAAGCAAATGCAACCAGGAGAAATCAGGTCATTTACCTGCAAACAGTGCAACGTTGGCATGTTTGGCATCATACGGGCATCTGGCCATTCCACTAAATTCATCCCCAAAAGGTTCCAAAGTATCCATCTAAATGAAATAATAGCACTTAATTAGGAACAACCATCACCAACATTAGTAACAGCAACTAATATTTGTAAAGAGCTTCACATGCTTAAGCAAGTCCAATGCGAGTAATCCTCTAATTCTCTTGAGATTAAACATATTGGTTTCAAATGAGGAAATTGGAGGTCTAGAGAGAGTGAGTCACTTGACCAGGGTTCTACAGCTCAGTGTCTGAATTCAGTCATGTCTGATTGATTTTGCGCCATTCCAGTAATTAGATTCCCCTAGCCTTTGGAATGATCTAGAATTAAGCATCTTGGAAAAGGAATTTCTGAGGCAATCATGGCGAAAACTTACTTCTCTTCCTCCATCACTCCCTCCTGAATTACCTGTTGAGTCATAAACCCTATAGAGAATGACTTCAGGTTTTGGTTTTGTTTTGCCTGAGGAGTTCTGTCATTGTGGGTTAAATCCCAGAAGAAGACACTGGAATTTTTCCTGGGGTTAGCTGGCAGAACAGTATGGCATCAACTGCCAGCTCTCAAGTGGCCTTTTGCACTTCAGAAATGTGTTGGAGTCTCTCATGGTATGGATGAGAAAGAGGCGCTGAGAAGCTGAGGTGCACACACAGGTCAGAGGTAGCGAGGCATGGGGCTGCTATTGGACATCCACCTATTGGTGCTTACCCCAGGCCTCATTTTTGTATGTTAGAGGTTATAAGTCAGTTTTATTTGGCCATCACACCGTATTAAAACAAAAAGAAAGAAACTAATGCTGGTTTCAGTGGGAAGACTGTTCATGAAAACTTGGATTTCTTGCTTCTTCTGAATTGAAAGTCAACTCAGTCCTTCTTGCCTGAGTGGCAGTGGCGAGCTGCAGCTGAGGAAATGAGCCCCAGCACCAGGCTCCTTTCACCCACTGGACATAGCTAAGCCCTGCTTGCTTTGCTCCCAAAAGTTGTCTGCCTGACCTCATAGGCATAATGGGTGGGGCAAAGCCTTGTTAGCTATTCAGACTTCTACTTCCCTTTCCTCCACATCACACTAAGCTCCACCTCCCGTCTTCCCTTGCAGTCAGGTGTGACCCCATGACTAATCTCAGCCAGTGGAATGTGAGGCTAAGGCCAGGCACTACCTTAACATTGTGCAAGTATCTTTCAAGAGTTGCCTCTCTTTCTACTTTCCCTTCCTAGATACAGAAAACCCAGTAGAGAATTGCAAGACTAGTCATAGAGAGGGTAGAGGCATGACCAGGTGGGACTGTGTCATCCCAAGCAACACAACCCGACACTGACCCACTCTCACTGTTATGGGTCTATTGAGAATGACCCACCACAGTCAGAGGTCAACCTGTCTGTGAGAGACAGCAGGCCCCCCCATTGATGTTGTTTTGTTGAATGCTGGTTCCTTACAATGTGATGAGGAAAAACAAAATCCCAGGCGATGTTGAATGAAACATCATTCTAGGATGGACTTCCTGAACCTTTTTGCTTCAAGTCTTTGTTCCAAGAAGCTACTGACCCTGCCGAGGGAGGACTCACTCTCCTGTTGCCTTCTTTCCTTCCTTACACCACGGGACTCCACAGCATGTAAAATCACAGCTCCTTGAGTCTGTACCTGATCTGTGCATCATTCATGTTTATACAGTCCTCTGTGGTTCGATCTTCTTTATAGTTTAAGGGTATTTTGTTTACCACTTGGCAGCTACACAGTTTGGCTAGAGATCTGAGAACTGGTACTGAGGCTGGACAGAAAGGTCTTTAGTACTAAATTTAAGGTGCCTTAAGTAATGGTGCTTTGGGTCATCACCCAGGAGGAAGGAGCAAGGGTCTGTCTGGACAGTTGCGTCGTCCAGTTCTGTTGTTCTGAACTCCCAGAGATCATTTTTTTCAGGGATATGACTGTCCCTTTTCTGACTGCGCTCGATTTGATATGGTTCCCCTGGAAGCCACTTATTTGTTTAAACTGTCAGTGAGAGTCATATAAAGCTATTGCATTAAAAACATTTGTAGGCAAAGATGTGCGAGTCAGATATCCTTAAAGCAAATGTACTCTTTCAGCCACATTTGTATGAAAAGCCTTTTTCTGATATTTTATCCCAACAAAGAGCTTCCCGTTGAAATGTGACTGACTTTGTGCTCTGCGGGGCAGGCAAAAATTTGGAAGTGATCTTAGGATGCAGCAAAGCAAAGTAGGTACCCTTATCCCAACCAAGGTGGTCTGTGGTCCTGGCAGTGGGGATCTGTATTTTTAAATGCACCTGCTTCTCAAAAGTGGCCACATTCGTGGCTCGTCCAAGGCAGGAAGGAGTGAAGAATGAAAGCAGGGGTTTGTGAGTCTGGAGAGGTCCAAGGACAAAACAGGGCCCAGGTGAACCCCACCTTCCATGAAGTTGGAACTAATCCGTGTCAGTCATCGAATCTCAGACTTTAACAGCAGCCTCCAGGGAGTTAACTCACTACAGAGTGCAGATAATTATACAACGAATCGGTGTGATTTTTGCAGAAGGTCAAGAGGTAACAGGAAGGAAAAGGTAAAGGAAAGGAATACAGCTTGAGATTCACAATGGGTCGCCTACAGAATCCTTCACCAGATCATCTTTAGCACATTTACCTACTTCTATTAGAAAAGGTGCATAAATTAGGGCTCGAGGCAGAAGGAAGAGATTGAAAATTTGTCCCTGTTCTGCTCAAGCTGGTCTCATCAACTTGCTGCTTCTTGGACTGTGACACTTGAGCTTTTCAATGGAAGGTGGATCTTGGGTTTTGCTTGGAACCTTTGGTCCTGATCCCGGAAACAGAGTCCTTAACAGAGAGGCAGTCCATCCCCCCTGCGGTCATGTACACCATGTCCTGTATCTTACAGTCAGGTCATATAGATGGGGACTGCGTGGGAAGAATCTGTCTGTGGTTTCCGAGAGGCCTGGGCTTCTGGAACGTGTCTCAGCAGGTATGGCTAAAACAAGCAACAGGTCTCACTACAGGTGAGGCGTCTGGGGACTGGAACACAGGCAGCCACAACAGGCTGCCTGTGTATCGCCTTGCCAAGGAAACCTGCAGTTTGTCATAAAAGATAGCTTTCCGGCTAGGGGATTCCTTGCGATGTGTTAGAAGCATTCATCTTAGTAAGTCCAAACAGTACCAAACAGGGGTGGAATGTTAAGTGGGAGAACTGAAGTCGGAACCTCAACGAATGCTGTGACTGGCGAACATGAGCATTGGATCGGCCTGGCTGCCTTGGTCAGGAATGAAGGCTTCCGTGTAACTTCAGTATTTGACGACAGGATTTTTTGGCATTCATTTGGATCTTTAAAAATACGATTTCAAGGCCCTCCCTGGTGGCGCAGCGGGTTAAAGCACAGCAGTAAGAAGTTTAAGCCACTTCTGCATGAGTTCGATCCCCGCCTGCCCAGGAGGTGACCACATGGCGC
>NW_004567122.1:12535309-12633811 GCF_000260355.1 Condylura cristata
CCTCGATTTTGATCGAATAAATTGCAGGCCCCAGCTGGCCAAGAGTTTTAATCAGGCTTGAGGTGGTGCAGCTTTGCACAGAACAGGCAGCTACGGCAAGGCTGGGCTTGGTCACGTGGGGATACCATGCAGGCCCGAGAAGTTTCTCGGAGCCCTGATGGGGCAACTGTGCACAGACTATGACAATCCCTAAATAAATGACTAGGAGAATTTTACACCACTTTTAATTTCTTAATGCAATTATTACCTATAACCAATAAAGCAAGAAAAAGAGAGATTAGAAAGTTAGTGTAAAAAAGGTAGCGGGGTGAATTTGAAGGTGCCTCATATACATTTCACAGAATTGAGTCTACAGGGCAGTGATGCACCATTTGTTTTGGGAATTTCTGAAGCCTACATTATACATTTAATTTGAGGAGACTCTTTTCACACCTCCCTTTCCTACAAGTAGTAGGTCTACGTATTTATATATTAAGAAAAATAAGATAAATGTTGGTTGAGGTATTTTATGAGGCACCTCGTAACAACTAAAGACACCCTTGAGTTTATAACCTTCCCAAGGCTGAAATCACTTGTGAAATCCTTTCTTCTTCCCTCCCTGATTTACTACCTCTTCTTCTCTTTCATCTTCCCACCCGCTCACTCAGCATGTATTTGTGAAATCTATAATCTCCAGGAGAAAATGCTCAGTAACTAGAGTCCTGCTCTTAGTTAACTCAAGTTCAGTGTGGAGACAAATCACACCAACAATAACAGCAGTGCTGATAAGAACAACAACAATAACTACTACTACCACTCATAATAATCCAGAACAATCTGTAAGAGCATATGCCCAAGGTCCCATGAGCAGGAACATAAGCTGAGACTTGGAGCAGCCACAGGGGCCCAGAGGGCAAACAGATATGGGCTGTGCCACTGTACCCACAAGAGCCGACTGTGTTCCAGAATCACACTTAGCCTCAGTGGGCCTGTGAAGTGGAGGAAACTGGTCCAGTCACAAGGGGTGCATGCCATGCCTAGGAACTTGTTCTTTACCCCCCCAAAGCAAAGAGAAGCATGTAAAGGAACCACAGTCATATGACCTAGTTAGTGTCCGTGAGGGAAGGGTGGGGAGGAGAACAATGAAAACAGCAGTAAAATCAGAGAGGGACTATGATGTACAGATGAACTAGGCGTGTGTGTATTTACTATTTTCCTCAAAATATGGATGTTAGCTAGGTCCCTTTTAAGAAAATTCTTGAAATGAAATAACTATAGTACATAGAAACCTCTTCCTGTATTGTAATCACAAAGTAACTCATCCTGTCCAAAACAAAGAAATTGGAAATTCCACTAGCCCTTGCATTTCCATGTACGTATTCTTTCTTCAACAGTCCTTCATAGGATTGGTACTGAAGTAGGAACAGTCAGGACCTGACTTTTTATATCTTTTCTATTCTCACATCTAAAAATCCCTGCCTATAGTGAAAGCTTACTTAAATCTGAGCGCATAATTCTTGCTGTAGCTTGGGTTCATATTTTCACCTATTTTCAGTAGGGAACTCTTGACTCTTACCCTCTATAGAACTGAGGAATGCAATTTCATCTTTCAGCTTGCACTGTTCTGGGCTTTTCCCAATTCTCAAGCATTTTTTCTTTTTGAGATATTACCTTCCAATCTCATACTATAGGCATCTGCCATCTAGACTTGTCAAGTTCTTTGTGAAATATCTAACGCAAAGCAAAGCAGTGGAGGTCAAGAGAAAAGTAGCGTCAAACATTCAGAGTGCTACACAGAAATGAAGCTACATGCTCTTAAGACTTCATGACCATGTCCAGATTCCTGGCAGTCTGGGAGAGAGAACCAGGAAACCTAGTGTGGACCTTCCATTCTTTAATTTCTACGCTTTTCCACCACTCCAGGACCAACTAGTGGTGCATAATTTGATTGATTACTGTCTTAGCTTAAATAAAGGCAAGGAGTGGAATACACTGAGCCAACTCAGCTCTGCATGGTCCAGCGCATGATGCCTTAGCTCCTCACTGGAGTCTGCAGAGCCAGAGCGATGCTGTGGTTGGGATTTGGGTCCCCTGATAGAGTGATCCCCTAAGGGGGGTCCAGGACAGACTCATCTCAGTCCCAAATCTCACTCTGTAGCATTTTAGGAAGTTTCCAGTGTTTCTATGTCAGAAGTTACCGATCCAGAGAGAGAAATATGAGAAGTCAAATGGAAGATTAGCTGACCTAGGAGAGGAAGAGGGGACCATTCTTGAGTTCCAAGGCTGCTTTTCATCTGTTGACTACCTGGACCAGTGGTTCAGAGGTGCTCAGTTTCCTCTAGTGTAAAGAGAAGGCCACAATATTCTGTTTCAAGGATTACTGGAGACATTTAGAAATAGCACACGCATCGTGTTTATATGCCAGGAATATAAACAGAAGATGTTGTCATAATTTTTCAAATTTCTTTCCTTATTAATCTGATCTAATAATACTTAGAAATGACTGTTAATTTGTTAATGAAAACAGTGTTAAGTGCTTCTTAGCTACAATGAGCGAGCGGCATTTTGCTGGCAGTTGAGAATTTGGTGTGTGAGAAGGGAACCCTTGGGAAAAGTATGCCAAGAAAAGCCAATTAGGTCAACACGGCCAGGCTCTGGTTACCTGTTATAAGGCGTGGAAAAGGTTGCCAGGACAACATCACGGCCGTTAATACGAATCACGTCGGTAACCGCCTGCAGGATGTTGAAGTAGAAATGAGAGTCTCCGGGTACGGAGCAGTTGAGGCGCGCCTTGAGAAAGGATGTCCACTGCTTCTCCAGGACTCTCTGCGAGCCGCCCATGTCGTTCTTGCAAACCTGAGCCACTCTGGGGAAGACGACCTGCAGAGGGACAACACCCAGGGAAAATGAGATGCATTCTGATTTCCAGGAGATCGTAGCAGAATTTGTCTTTCTTTGAAAATAGAAGCAGAACAACAAGGTGCTTAATTTAATCCGGTGTTTCTAAAATCAGTAGCAAAAAAAGAGGCGGGGTTGGGGGGGTTGGTGCAGAGAGGAACTCAGCCTTGCAACAGCGTGTTTTAAAAGATAAGGCTGTGGCATTTAATCCAGAGCCATAAATCCTTCAGGGGATCCGCTCCCAGCCACATAAACTCATTTCCATACAGACTGCTTAGCTTTTTATTTCCTCAAACAAAAGCACACTTTGTATGCGCCTCGCTGCCATCCTCGAGAACTGCCTCTGGGCCCTGCATCTCATATTCTGAATTCCTCTGATGGTGCGAGCCACCCCAATACTGAATCTGTGCCCTCGACTTAGTGACCTTGATCTACTCGCTGGTAGACATAAGGAAATGGACATCTACTAAGTGTTCTATGGCTTCTTGCAATAAAGACAAAAATTCGGAATTCCGTTTGTGCAAAGCTACTGGGTATTTATTGTCTCTGGTGGGGGGACCATATTCAAAAGAAAACCTCTTGAATGTATCTGGAAACCATATCTCAAGAGAACACAAACACTCGGTATGAAATCAACCACCCATCTGTCAATTAAATTCTCAACAGAAATACTTCAGAGGGAGTGTTAGAAGAATGCATACAGGACTGTGAGGCCCACCCATCTGAGGCTGAATCTGCTCACAGTGCTGACTCGTGATTAGATACCTGGTGCTCATTTCAAGATCACGCACAGCAACAAGAGTCTAGAGCGAACGGGGGGCCCTTCTTACCTTCCCCATGGTGTTATACTCCACCGCTATTTCCCTGAAGAAGAAGTAGATGTAGTTGCCATAGTCCACTGCTTGTACGAAATACGGCTCTGTGGACAGACGGGCACGTTAATTGGTGACATGTCACACAGAGTTAAAGGAACTTCAATCAGTTGCGACCCAAGACATGTTATTAATTAAAAATGTAGGGCCATTAGACATTTGCTTAACACTAACCATTTCTAATGACTTCACACAGGCAAGTACTGGTGATTTCAGAGAGCATTCAAGCCTACAAATTATATCTTTCAGAAGCAGTTGCAATTAACAATGGAGAATAAATGAGTTTCGCATCTCCTGTAATTTTATTTTCCACAACGGAATGCACATATTACAGAAAGGATTTTGTACACATCTCCTTGTCAACCCTGACTCAGAGAAGGTTGTGAATAGCTGCCTTTTTTTTTTTTCCTTACTGTTCCCCACCACCTCCACTCCCCCGATTCCTTTCATGAATGAAATGTTCAATTCTCTTTATGTGGGACTCTGAACGAGAGTTTAAGGCAGAGAAAGATGAATATAATGTACCCTGTTGTACTAGCGGTGGTAGTTTTGTTCATTCTGTAGAAACTCACTGGAAGTGAAAAAGGAAGGCAAATAAATCAGTTGAGGCAAAAGATGCAATTTCCACCTTCCTGTCTGCCAGAAGCTATTACTAAAAAATGAAACTATAGTCCGATTTGCCAAAATCTCCTTCAAGGTATGCTCCCCTCCCCCACATTTTCTCTGTTAATTGTTTGTTCACCTTTCAGCCATTTTGAATCATGCTTGACAGTCCGTAGGGTTGGGCTGTCTCCAAGACTCCGATAAATGACAGCATCGATAGCAAGGAAGTCAGTCACTGTGGCCGAGTACAGTTTTCCATCTTAGAAGAAAACAGAGAAGAGGCGAATGGGCTGGGAGCAAGATGGTGGGATAATAAAGACACCCCCCAGATTGCTTCCCTGCATCAGGCAAATAAGATAGGACAAGTGGGGAAAAATCCAAGAGTCACTGGGAAAATACTTGGCCCACATTTCTAACCATTTTAAATTGGGATCACGAGAGATGAAACATTTTTCATTTTTAAATTGCATGGCAATTTCTAAGCAGCAGCAGCTCAGGGAACAGGGTAAGTGAAAATGGTGTGCGCTTCACTTGATTAGATGGACCTTGACTGAGACCTCAAGGCCAGGGTCCCTTGGACACGGCTACTGCCACCACACCGTGGTAAAGTGGATTAGGTGGGAGCCTGTGGAAAGATAGATGCTGATCGTATCACCAGAAATTTTAAGTATAAGCAGAAGAAATGGAGTCTTCAGCCCGAACAGGTGAGAAGAGGGGGAGGAAGAGGGGAATCCTTAGCAAAAAAAAAGCTGGTGAAATTGCTACATATACCCAAGAATCAGTCACTCATGAGAGCCACTAAGCCATGCCAATCTACCTTAAATAAAGAGACGTTTGCTCCAGTGCTTCCAAAGTCATGAACTGAAAGCATTCTTGATAAACGAGATGCTGACACAGAAATAAGGGGAAGGAGGATGCCGGGTTCAAACTGGGTGTGTTTTGGGGGACATGCTTGAGGGTACAGCCAAGGCAGAAGAGAACAAAGAGAATTAAGGATTCATCCTTTCAGTTCATTTCCTGCACAACAAAAATCTGCACAGAAAAAAACAAAGGGGAATGTTCTAGAATAGTGAAATCTATGCAGATGACACCAAAACAATCATTATATTCAGAGTAAAAAATGACTTCCTTGGGTCATTTATAATGGTTACACATCTTCATTATCTGTGCATCAAAGTGATTTACACACATCGTTTAAGCTCTTCCCCTTGTGTGTGACATAATCATGTTCTTTTTTCCCCAAGAAGCTTTTCCAGACATATGGAAGCAAAGTTCTTGATGTCTACTTTTGGTCTTAGGATCACTGGAATTTACTCAGGCCCAAGTTAGAGCAGGTTGATATCTGCAGCCAGAGATAAGTTAAGTGTTGACTGTGTTGATTAGATTTAAACTGCGGGCAGTAAGCCTTTCTGTGTGTATGTGTGCATGCCTATGTCACCTGCTCCTCGCCAGTACTTTTTGTTTTACATCCAGCGTTGGTTTCCTCACAAGAACTTCTGTTTGTAAAACAGGGCACTATTTTGCCACTTTTGCTAATATGACAACTATTCAATATGGCAAGTATCTTCTATAAATAAGGACTGAGCTTTTATGAGATTTCAAACATGCCAAAGAAAAACTACTGAAATACACCACGGAAGGGGGGCCTCAGGGCAGGCACCGCATCAACTCGTGTGCCTTGATCTGCATAGCTTCTGGAAGGTTGGCGCCCTTAGGAAATACTTGTCCCTGTACCTCAGGCTACAAGTCCTCCTTTGAGTTTACGGTGCAATTTAAATTCACCACTGCAGCCCACATCCTCGAGGGAACCAACCGATGCAGGTTCAAGTGTCAGAACAGTGCGCTGGTGGAAGTTACGCACTTGAGAATATATTCACAAGTACTCTTCCTACTGGCCTCGCTCCTGCTCTTGCTGACTAAGAGGCTTCCGAGACTGTTTCTTACAATGCTCTTTCCCAGTAACACCGTGTTCTCCATTCCAGGGAGGACCCACGTAGCCTTTTCTTTTTAACTCGCTTACAAGCCTCTTCTCCAATCTGTGGCTACATATTCAGGTTCACAGATGGATGATACATGTTGAGTGCAAAGCAGTTTGAGGAGCTAATCTTGTTTCATCATCAAAGCCCTAGTGTTCCTCATCTAGCTAGGATGTACCAGTTTTTAGCTGTTGCGATGGCATTTTAGCTAACTGCTTTATTATATGCTATAGCAATCACTATTATACCAGCACTTCTGCCTCCACCCACCTCCACATACACAGCTGGCAATGAATTCCTAAATAACTTCCTAATTAAAACACGCACACACTTGAAAATGATGGCTTACTTGCTGCTTGCTGTGTTTTATCCTTTGCGGTGGAAGAAAGGGCGGGAAGGGAAGGGGGCGTGTGGGTAAAATTGATCAGCATCATCCCTCAGTTACTGCAGTCATTCTATCAGAGACAGGCATGTCACCTAATTAGGTCAGTGATACTGATGACGGTTTGTTGCAAATCTGTGGATATGTGGCCTCACTGCTCTCAGAGCTTCTAGAAGCTTCCTTTGGTGTCTTCCCTTTTGCCTTCTGTGTGTGGGGAGGTAAACATAGCTGTGCTTGGGGCAGGCAGCCATCCTGTGACTGTGAAGTAGCAAATCCCACTAGCAGAACAAAGTGAAAGAGCAGAGTCGCGACAAGGAACTCATCCTGGATAGTCTGCTGAACCAGACTAACCTAAAAGTCTACCCCACATTAAGTACAAAACCCACATTGCTGGTTTGAGGTAGATTTTCTGTTATTTGAGCCCAGACATGGCCTCACACTGGTAGGTCACAAATTCAAGTACAAAGCTGTGATCCATTTGGAAGTCACAGATGCATGGGTAAGCGTGGCAAAGACTGCTTTTAAGAAGCAAAAGTACACTTTCTATACTAACCTCAAATGGAAAAGACATTCTTAATTACAGTATTCACCAGAGACTCCAAGTAGAACTGTGACTCTGCGAATTCTCCAGAGCAGTTCCGCAGTGACAGACTAAGCACGCAAAGCAAATGCAACCAGGAGAAATCAGGTCATTTACCTGCAAACAGTGCAACGTTGGCATGTTTGGCATCATACGGGCATCTGGCCATTCCACTAAATTCATCCCCAAAAGGTTCCAAAGTATCCATCTAAATGAAATAATAGCACTTAATTAGGAACAACCATCACCAACATTAGTAACAGCAACTAATATTTGTAAAGAGCTTCACATGCTTAAGCAAGTCCAATGCGAGTAATCCTCTAATTCTCTTGAGATTAAACATATTGGTTTCAAATGAGGAAATTGGAGGTCTAGAGAGAGTGAGTCACTTGACCAGGGTTCTACAGCTCAGTGTCTGAATTCAGTCATGTCTGATTGATTTTGCGCCATTCCAGTAATTAGATTCCCCTAGCCTTTGGAATGATCTAGAATTAAGCATCTTGGAAAAGGAATTTCTGAGGCAATCATGGCGAAAACTTACTTCTCTTCCTCCATCACTCCCTCCTGAATTACCTGTTGAGTCATAAACCCTATAGAGAATGACTTCAGGTTTTGGTTTTGTTTTGCCTGAGGAGTTCTGTCATTGTGGGTTAAATCCCAGAAGAAGACACTGGAATTTTTCCTGGGGTTAGCTGGCAGAACAGTATGGCATCAACTGCCAGCTCTCAAGTGGCCTTTTGCACTTCAGAAATGTGTTGGAGTCTCTCATGGTATGGATGAGAAAGAGGCGCTGAGAAGCTGAGGTGCACACACAGGTCAGAGGTAGCGAGGCATGGGGCTGCTATTGGACATCCACCTATTGGTGCTTACCCCAGGCCTCATTTTTGTATGTTAGAGGTTATAAGTCAGTTTTATTTGGCCATCACACCGTATTAAAACAAAAAGAAAGAAACTAATGCTGGTTTCAGTGGGAAGACTGTTCATGAAAACTTGGATTTCTTGCTTCTTCTGAATTGAAAGTCAACTCAGTCCTTCTTGCCTGAGTGGCAGTGGCGAGCTGCAGCTGAGGAAATGAGCCCCAGCACCAGGCTCCTTTCACCCACTGGACATAGCTAAGCCCTGCTTGCTTTGCTCCCAAAAGTTGTCTGCCTGACCTCATAGGCATAATGGGTGGGGCAAAGCCTTGTTAGCTATTCAGACTTCTACTTCCCTTTCCTCCACATCACACTAAGCTCCACCTCCCGTCTTCCCTTGCAGTCAGGTGTGACCCCATGACTAATCTCAGCCAGTGGAATGTGAGGCTAAGGCCAGGCACTACCTTAACATTGTGCAAGTATCTTTCAAGAGTTGCCTCTCTTTCTACTTTCCCTTCCTAGATACAGAAAACCCAGTAGAGAATTGCAAGACTAGTCATAGAGAGGGTAGAGGCATGACCAGGTGGGACTGTGTCATCCCAAGCAACACAACCCGACACTGACCCACTCTCACTGTTATGGGTCTATTGAGAATGACCCACCACAGTCAGAGGTCAACCTGTCTGTGAGAGACAGCAGGCCCCCCCATTGATGTTGTTTTGTTGAATGCTGGTTCCTTACAATGTGATGAGGAAAAACAAAATCCCAGGCGATGTTGAATGAAACATCATTCTAGGATGGACTTCCTGAACCTTTTTGCTTCAAGTCTTTGTTCCAAGAAGCTACTGACCCTGCCGAGGGAGGACTCACTCTCCTGTTGCCTTCTTTCCTTCCTTACACCACGGGACTCCACAGCATGTAAAATCACAGCTCCTTGAGTCTGTACCTGATCTGTGCATCATTCATGTTTATACAGTCCTCTGTGGTTCGATCTTCTTTATAGTTTAAGGGTATTTTGTTTACCACTTGGCAGCTACACAGTTTGGCTAGAGATCTGAGAACTGGTACTGAGGCTGGACAGAAAGGTCTTTAGTACTAAATTTAAGGTGCCTTAAGTAATGGTGCTTTGGGTCATCACCCAGGAGGAAGGAGCAAGGGTCTGTCTGGACAGTTGCGTCGTCCAGTTCTGTTGTTCTGAACTCCCAGAGATCATTTTTTTCAGGGATATGACTGTCCCTTTTCTGACTGCGCTCGATTTGATATGGTTCCCCTGGAAGCCACTTATTTGTTTAAACTGTCAGTGAGAGTCATATAAAGCTATTGCATTAAAAACATTTGTAGGCAAAGATGTGCGAGTCAGATATCCTTAAAGCAAATGTACTCTTTCAGCCACATTTGTATGAAAAGCCTTTTTCTGATATTTTATCCCAACAAAGAGCTTCCCGTTGAAATGTGACTGACTTTGTGCTCTGCGGGGCAGGCAAAAATTTGGAAGTGATCTTAGGATGCAGCAAAGCAAAGTAGGTACCCTTATCCCAACCAAGGTGGTCTGTGGTCCTGGCAGTGGGGATCTGTATTTTTAAATGCACCTGCTTCTCAAAAGTGGCCACATTCGTGGCTCGTCCAAGGCAGGAAGGAGTGAAGAATGAAAGCAGGGGTTTGTGAGTCTGGAGAGGTCCAAGGACAAAACAGGGCCCAGGTGAACCCCACCTTCCATGAAGTTGGAACTAATCCGTGTTAGTCATCGAATCTCAGACTTTAACAGCAGCCTCCAGGGAGTTAACTCACTACAGAGTGCAGATAATTATACAACGAATCGGTGTGATTTTTGCAGAAGGTCAAGAGGTAACAGGAAGGAAAAGGTAAAGGAAAGGAATACAGCTTGAGATTCACAATGGGTCGCCTACAGAATCCTTCACCAGATCATCTTTAGCACATTTACCTACTTCTATTAGAAAAGGTGCATAAATTAGGGCTCGAGGCAGAAGGAAGAGATTGAAAATTTGTCCCTGTTCTGCTCAAGCTGGTCTCATCAACTTGCTGCTTCTTGGACTGTGACACTTGAGCTTTTCAATGGAAGGTGGATCTTGGGTTTTGCTTGGAACCTTTGGTCCTGATCCCGGAAACAGAGTCCTTAACAGAGAGGCAGTCCATCCCCCCTGCGGTCATGTACACCATGTCCTGTATCTTACAGTCAGGTCATATAGATGGGGACTGCGTGGGAAGAATCTGTCTGTGGTTTCCGAGAGGCCTGGGCTTCTGGAACGTGTCTCAGCAGGTATGGCTAAAACAAGCAACAGGTCTCACTACAGGTGAGGCGTCTGGGGACTGGAACACAGGCAGCCACAACAGGCTGCCTGTGTATCGCCTTGCCAAGGAAACCTGCAGTTTGTCATAAAAGATAGCTTTCCGGCTAGGGGATTCCTTGCGATGTGTTAGAAGCATTCATCTTAGTAAGTCCAAACAGTACCAAACAGGGGTGGAATGTTAAGTGGGAGAACTGAAGTCGGAACCTCAACGAATGCTGTGACTGGCGAACATGAGCATTGGATCGGCCTGGCTGCCTTGGTCAGGAATGAAGGCTTCCGTGTAACTTCAGTATTTGACGACAGGATTTTTTGGCATTCATTTGGATCTTTAAAAATACGATTTCAAGGCCCTCCCTGGTGGCGCAGCGGGTTAAAGCACAGCAGTAAGAAGTTTAAGCCACTTCTGCATGAGTTCGATCCCCGCCTGCCCAGGAGGTGACCACATGGCGCGGCAGACCTCTCCTGACCCGCCCGCTGCTCCCCTCATTGGTGTACTTCCTTGATCTGCCTGTTCTGCTCCCTACTTTGTCTCTGGTGAAGCCTCTCACCGCCCCTAAGCTTCTGACCTGTACCCCAGTTCTGTATAAATAAATAAATACAATCTTTAAAAAAAAATACAATTTCAAAAATGACATTTATCTTGACTACTGAGATCTGGGGGTGGCCCCTTACAGCGGGAGTTGGAGACATGCACCTCCCTTGGCCCACCCTAGTCCGGTGCTGCTGGGAGTTCCCAAGTGGAAGACAGAAGGTGAGCCCGAGACTCCAGGACGCGCCTCTCCGTCAGTGACAGGCAGAGTCTTTTCAGACTGTCACACCAAAGACTCACTCTGGTATGGGCCCATCTTTACTTTCCTCGGACTTGGCACTTCACAAGAAGGTGAGGGATGCCCCAGTTCATGCTGCTGGAACCCATATCTGCACTCCCCCTCCATCAGGAGGCCTGCTCTTCCGTCTTCCTGTCGACTTCTCTGTGCGTGTGCCAGAGACACCACCGTTGCCCGCGGCCAGTCACACTCAGTGTGCCCCCGCCCCCGGCCCCAGCCTTCCTCCCACACTCCAGCTCAGTGGTGATGGCCCGCCGCTCATCCTAACCCCTCCCTCTCCTCATCCTGCTGGCTTATCTCCACTTAAGTATTTCCTGAATCTTCTCTCTTCCCTTCGTCTCTGGGGCCACCTTTCTCTCCAGACTCATTTTTATTATCACTTTGCGCTTTACAGTCCAGTACTTGAGAACCAAATGGAGCTTCTCCAGCTCTGTACGTGGTATGTTTTACTCAGTGCCTTCATTCATGCGGTCCCCCTGCCTGAAATCCCTTCTTGCTTAATTTGGCTAGCTGCTGCTTCCTGACCAAGGAAGGCTTTATCTCATCTGCTATAGACCCCAGAAATCCAATGGAGGACCTCTCTGGGAGCAGAACCTCTCAGGTTCTGGACAATCTGGGGTTCAGGGTTGGGGGTGAAGATGTTCCCTGTGTAAGGAGTGGCTGGGAATGCCAGCGAGAGAGGCTGTCTCCCACTCCAGCAAGCTTCTCCTGATGCTTCGTCTCAGGCTAAGTTCCCTGTTGCGCTTTCATAATGCTTTGCGTATGTCGGCATGGCAGCCACCGTGGACTTCTTCTCCCTCTCTGGCTCCCCCAAAGATGAAGGCCTCCTGTTTGTCTTCAAACCCCAAAGCCTGGTGTTGAGAGAAATGTGGTCTGTGTTTGCTGAATCAGACTGTGGCCAAGAGGAGGGGTGAAGAAAGCTAACGTCTGTGGAGCCTGGAGCTCGCATGAGCTCACATCACAGCCTCTGCGGCAACGCCTCTGTTGCCTGTCGCTTCCTGGCGACTAACCAGCTGCACCACCTCTTTGGCCACCTGCCTGCAGGCCACAGCAAGTAAGGCCATGGACAAATAAGCTCAGTGCTAGATGAAATGAAATTCCTTTGCTCTTCAAAACCTCACCTAGGGCAAAATACAGTTTCCGACGGAATGCTTTTGAGATACCTTCCAAATAGGAATCATGTAGGCTATAGGTGTGTTTCTGTGCTCAGAGAGGAGTGGTAGGGTAGGAGAGAGGGAGAAACAGTGAGGGAATCCACAAGACACAGTGTGAGGCATGTTGGGATTCTGAACAGTAAGGGACAGGATGTTGGAGAAATGACCTTGACAGGGTAGGCTCTTTAAAGATCTGTCAGCCAATCCTGGACCATCAGGAAGCTCAGGAGCCTGCTCAGGATGGCTCACGTGGGACACGCGAGAGGAACCGGGTGGCGTCTGAGCAGGCCTCTTAGGCTATGGCAGGCACAGTCACAGCAAATCATGAAATACCTCCTGGCTGGGTGGTTCCGGCAGGCAGGACGGTGCTTACCTTATAGTTTCTGCAGGAGGGGTTAAAGGCATTAGTGCCGCAGACAAACAAGGTATCGTCGCTTTTCTTTAGAAGAACTTTAATAAAGTTGTGACACTCGTCCTGGAAAATAAGTCAGACTCGTTGGTATCCAGCCCACTTGATGCAGAAGCCCCTGCTTGCCCATCTACCACGACCAGCTGACAGCGAGATCCAGGCTGTGGCTGTGTCTGCCCGCTCAAAGTTCAGGCTCCTCCTGATACTAACCAGAAGATGATGTTGACAAGAACAATTGCTTTTGGAGCAGTAAATGAAAGCACGGCATAGCGAGGAAGGCTCTGTGTTTATGTCACAGAAGGAAGGCAGACCTGGGAGAGCCAACCTCCCATCATATTAATGTTAATGCCAGATGCTCCAGGGTCCCCTGATGTAAAAGGCTCCTGGCTGAAGTGTGTTTTCGTGTTGTTCAGGCTCAGCCCTCTGTGTGCCTGATGCAGCCTTAACTGAGCGCTCCCACAGACCCCCCCCCCCGAGTGCACTCAGAAGATGGGAGGGGGGGCGCGAATGGGGGAGAGACTCGGGGGGGGGGGTGCTACCAGCTTGGTGTCCATAATCCCCAGTATCCCTAAGGAGTTCACCACGACAGCTCTGGCAGCTGTCGTAATGTTTCATCACATTAAAAGCAAACTATTTTTTGCAAATTAAAGCCCTCAATAAGTTGATGGAAAAAGCAATTACTGGGGAAAAGGGACTAACACAAACCATTCCACAGCACGGTCTACAGCGAGAGATAACGGCCCAATAACGGCCCAAAACTTAACCAAAAGTGGCAGCTGCAGGAAAAATGAAAATTGCCTACCTTATGTTTTCCCTTCATTCTGCACGTGTCAACATCAGCCTGTCTAGATTTCCATGTCAGTTTCTGCAGGGATCAAGAAAGAAATCAATGAGAGTCCAGAGGTTGTTGCATTTGATTTGAGAAATAAGAGTTCCCTTGGGGAGAGTAGAGGCTGGCCATATATTTATTGAAAGCTTTCCGCACCCTTTCTCCATGATTAATTCACCATAACAACAGAAGATAAGAGATGGAAATGTTCATTTAATTTTGAATGCCTATCTATTCATTAAACTACAAAAACGACTTTTTTTCTCTTTGAGATAAAGATGGAGGAGGAAGGAAAGAAGAATAAACAACAGTGTGGAAATTTCACACGAAGTATCCAAATTGGCTGGTGAGATTATGCTCATTTTAATAAAAAGCATGTCTTTGGCCTTGCCTTTCATTTGATGAATCAACTTTCATAAAGCGGTCTTTTTCCTTAAAATATGGAAGTCATTTTCTTCAACATAAAGGAGACATTCACTGGAGGTGGACAAAGATTTAATTCAGGTTGGGCTCCTTCACGTAAATTCAGGGACTGAAGGGATTGTCCGCTTTGGTGGCAGATTTTATGAAAATACCTCCATGTGGAGTTATAAAAGAAGCTTAGGTTATATTTTATGTGTGCTTGAAAAGGATAATGATCAAATTCCTGAAGCTCAACAGTCAAATCAAACTTAATACTGTAAGACCTGGAAACATAACAATGAAACATTTCTGGGAGCAACTTTTACATGGGAAAATTGATATTTTTTTGGACAGGACAAATATGGTAATATTTTATTATAGGAATTTAAAGAATGATTTAAAATTCTAAAGCATGTATGCACACATGTTCAATGAATAAAATATGAAGTTCCTAACTGTGAACATGAATTAAGCCCCAATTTATTCCCAAATTAGGATTCTACAAAATATCCAAAATCATTTTTCGCCATGCCATCTCTACCAATGCATTTAAAATACACAACCTCTTCAGTGGCTACTCCAAATTCTTTAATTTCAGGGTTTAAAGTTACTTACTTTGCTACAATAAATTTCTTCTGTATGTGATGTGTCTATATCAACAGTATAAATATGGTCCCTGTAAAAAAAAAGTAACACAGTGTCAAACACAAGAGTCAAGATAGTTCATTTTCTCCTAAATGAGAATGTTTGATTCAAGGCAGATAAATCCACATCATGCTACTGAAAAACTGGACTTCTATGTCTGGGGATGAACTCATTTGCAACAGATGCTTCTAGATCACATTGGGCACCTTCTGATACGAGGTGCTCAACTTATTTTTTGGGTGGGGTGGTGAAGGGACACTTTTAGTGGTACAGTCCACAGTCTCTTTACTGCCAGATCGTAACATCTACATATATATATATATATATATATATATATATATATATATATATATATATATATATAGCTCAAGGGAGAGGACTCTGGAAGTTCATTTGGCTCCCAAATCAGGATGCATATGGGTTCACCTGCCGCTTCAATATCTTCAAATCCACGTTCCAAACACTTGTTATTCAACATGCCACATTTGTTCATCAAGAGGGCCCAGAAAAAAGCAAATCTATCTCCATCTCTCTTTGGAAAACATATTTTCAGCCTCAGCTTTGATGATTTGATTGACACGATGGAAGATGAGAAAGGTAAAATTATTTCCAGAAGCCACTCTTTCCTTCACATGATGATGGTCAATTAAGGTCTAAAATGTACATGAGCTAAATAACGTTTACATTTCTTGCTTCTGTTCACCTCCCCGTTTTGCTGAGAATTCGGTTGCCTTTACAATTTGCTGCCAATCTCCCCCTGGAAGGGGAGAAACAGAATCAGCAGCTCAGGTGTGGAACTATATTTAAACATCCCCTTCTGTGTGAGCTGAGTACAAGGGCGTTTTTGTCTGGAATTCAGAAGAAAGAAAAGAAAAGAAGTACGCTCAACTGGAGGGACATGGGGGCTAGAAAGGGAAAGCAAAACAGCTCATTTTCCCTTGAAATAACATTGACTTTTTCTAAAATGCAGGAAGTCCTGGGGCTGGAAATTATCCACAGCTTTAACTCAGGACCTCAAGGCTCCTGTGCAGGCTTTCAAGCCCCCTCATCGCTTAAAAGAAAGTGTAGGGGTAGGGAGGGAAAAGAAAGGAAAAAACAGAAGAAAGAAAGGCATTATCTGCTGTCAGGATTCACTTCAATTTTTCTCTCCAGTTCTTTGGAAATCTGTTTGCTGTTGCTTTTAGGGAAAGTACAGCAGGGGGAAACAAAACAAAACAGGCTGTTTCGTGAAAATAAAAAGAATGGGTGAGGCCGTTGGCTTACATGATTCCTTTGCCTGCTACTGAACTGCGTGTGCACGCAGGCAGGAGTGCTGTGTGCGTGTGTGCACGCGTGTGTGCGTGCGTGTCAGGGTGGCAAGGGGGAGAAAGTGGAACTCACTCAGTGGGGAAGTTCTTCCCCCTCTGGCAGATGCCAGAACACTGCTCTTTCATTTCAAGGCAGTTTTATTGCGTTCATTTATTACTTGTTTGACTTTATTGGCGGTGCTGTGGGTCAGGCTCATTATCGGAATGGAATTGCCTATTACTTTGGTATGGGGTGAGAACAACTCCAAGTTGTCCCTTGCCCTGCTTCCCCTCAAAATTTTAAGTAGGCACTGAATGTATGAATTGTAAATTAACAGCTGATTAATATGCATCAGCAGCTCCAGGCCTCTTGGATTGCCCCCTTCTGGCAAGGCCTGTTTATGTTAATTAGCAGTTTAGAGATTAAACAAGAAAGAGAGAGAGAGAGAGAAGAATTTACAAAATGGATAATAATAAAGCTGAATTGAAAGGGGTTCTTGACATCGAGCGCACTCAATCCCACAGTTCTAGATGGGTTGCAGTTGGCTTCCAATGGCTGACATAGACAGAAAGAGCTGAGAAACCCTTTAAACATGGAATGCTGTGACCAAAATCTCTCTTTGGACAACGGTCATCTTTTTCACTTAACCAGATCACTTCCCTCAGTAAACAGAAACAGTGCTCCCCACTAAACCACACTCCAGGGCCGGGGGTGATTCCCAGTCACCCGCAGTACACCCCAGGATCCATGTGCTGCTCTTACTGAATTAAGTTATTTGAACACAAACTGACTTAATCCTCCGGTTTCCTCCCTCCGCCTCAGTGGGTGCCACTTAATTGTGTTAGCATGGCTGAAGCCTGGGGGACGATTTAACTTTAAATCGTGTTATTTGGTGTTACTTGCTGCCCTGGGAACCTGGGTCTCTCAGGGGAATGCTGGGAAGTGTGGGATGGAAAGGGCAGGAGAGTCCTGGAGTGAGGTGGCAGTTCATGAGGATTGCTTCCAAGCTTGTGTGTGGAAGGGAAGAAGGGAAGTGGCGGACCATAGCCTGAAGAATCTCTCACTACTCAGGTGTTCATTACAAACTAGATTTTTTTTTAAAAAAAAAAAAGATTGGTTTATTTATGCAAACAGAACTGAGGGACAGGCCAGAGGTGCAGGGGTGGTGAGAGGATTCGCCAGAGACAGTGTGGGGAGCAGAACAGACAGGCCGACAAAGTACACTGCTGAGGGGAGCAGCGGGCGGGTCAGGAGAGGTCTGCCACGCCATGTGGGTCACCTCCGGGGCAGGCGGGGATCGAACTCATGCAGAAGTGGCTTTAGCTTCTTAGTGCTGTGCTTTAACCTGCTGCGCCACCAGGGAGGGACCACAAACTAGACTTTTAAAGAAAGACAAGTGTGTTCTATAGTTTTAAAAAGCTGAATGCCTTTCTCCTTTCCTTCCCTCCAATTTCTTTCTTTTTTAGGGTAGGGGGTGGAGATAACACTGCCTTGGCTACAAAGAGCTGGCATCAACTTGTTGGGAAACAGGGCAGTCAGATCCACCATTTTCCTTTCCCTTCCAGAAAATCAATGGCAAAGTGAACAATGCATAGGAGATTCTTGAGTCAACCCATTTCTCGCAAGCCCAGTGTTGAATCATTTATTTTGGTCCGCCTTTAGATAATTGGGTACCGATGTAATCTTCCAGCCCTGCTCCATTCTGGAAACGAAAAGTACTATTTAAGAAGGAGCTCATGTTCTAGCAGCATGCTCACTGGAATGCTTTTTAGTGAATACCAACAGTGACTGACTATGCTCTTGGGTGAGTGCTGTTCCCAGGACAAATGCTACCCACCTGGACAGCTCAGGAGGCTGCAGTAGAAGGAATAATGGCAGGCTCCAGAGCAAGGCCTACTTCCTCCCCAGCCTCTTTTGACCCTGTCATCTTCCGTCCCTGTACCTTGCTTCCTTCCTCTCAGACACGAGGGTAATAACAACTCCTTCTCATAGGATTTTCTCCCCCATGATTAAATGAATTGACATTTATAAAGCATTCACAACCATAGTCGCAATTTACATAGTACATATTACCAGTGTGTGCTGTACAGTATTGCAAAATAGAATTTTTAAAGTGTTCTGGCATTGCTCCCTGGAATGAAAAGGGGAACTGCAGGATGTTGGGAGCCAGTTAATGGTTTTACTCCTTGTTGCAGAGTTCCTCATTTCAGAGCATCAGAGTGCGTTGAAATGACTTGAGTGGTGTTTACCTGTTTTTGACCTACACTCGTAGCTCTACTGGCATCATAAACATAATCTCAATTTCTTATTGCCAGTATGATCAGCTAGGACCACAGTGGAATCCCACAAAATAATTGCTCACTGTCTCTGTTCACTGAGAATTATTTTGAATGAGCTGCCTACCCCCATGGGTAGGTATCATTAGAACCCCGTTATCATTAGAACCCCAAAAACTTCATCAGGTAATTTAACCTTTCGTTTGACTTATAGCCAGAGAAGTTATGGTCCAGGTAAATTAAGTGTAGACTTGAAACAAAAACCTAAATCTGTGTGTGACCTCCTTTTGGGCAGTGTTCTTAACATGCTTTTCAGCCTTAAACTTCACTCTGACATTTTGCAATCGCTATTTTTTTTTTTTTTTGAGATTCGGTGAAAATACAAACAGGTTTACTCTAGGCACACCTACACACTCTCTAATACATGTTTACAAAGTATCCAGGAGAGAAGCACGCTGCTGGGTGCGTGGGTAAATATTTTTATATACATTCAGGATAAACAGTGGGTTGAGTCTAAGCTTCAAAATAGGCAGTTACTTCTACCTCCATCCACGTTAAGTTAAACACACAACCTTGCAAGGGCTGACTGCCCCATTCGCAAGTGCCCTCGCATTACGTAACACTGCTTCCGGCGCGGTGACGTGCGACGTGACGTGACGCCGCGTGCGTCACTCACCTAGCAGCAATGTAGAGGGTCCTGTTCATGATCATGATCATCTGGATGTCCAGCCTGTGCCTCTGTGTGGTGTTCCGTCCTGGCTTGTGGCCCACAAACACCGGATACTGTTTTGTATCTGTGAAAAGCGGAGATGGGGGCGAGAGAGGGAGAAGAAAATGAAGCCAAGAATTCACAGCAGGGGGAGAACCCCCAGGGGGCGGGCCCCAGAACAAAACCACTTGGAGGCGGGACCCCCCGGCGCCATCTTCCGCTCCCACGCGGGTCTGGGATTCCAGAAAACGCGGGGATCACAGGGCGCTCCTTCAGGACCAGCGGGTCACGCTTCACGTCCAGAGGACCGTGAGCCTGGAGTTGTCTCGCAAGGGGTCACCGCAGCTGCCTTGTCCCTCTTTCTGGGGGTTCAGCTTGCGAGTGAACCCTTTCCATGAAGGTGTCTTTTCTTCCCCGGTTTTCTTTTCATCTTTTTAGAGTCTAAGCCGGAGAGGCAGTCTGCCAAAGATCTTGTCTCGGGACAAAACTATTTCAAAGCAGCCTTCCCATCAATCACCGCAGAGGCAATGTGGTCTGGAGGCAAAAGCCCTCGTCCAGGAGCCAGGAGAAAAATACAGTCTCCACAGGCGTCCAGTTGGAATAATCCACTATTGAAGGCCGGCCCAGCTAGGTTGGTTGGCATTCGAGGAACTGTGGGAAGCTCACTCTTGAGTTAAGCAATTGGCTAATCTCACAGAAATGGGGTCTTTGGCAGGCCAGGGTCAAACGGAGTGTAGCCAGTTGGGCTCTCTGGAATTTTCCCGGGCTTGGAGAGGCAGTGAGTGCATTTCTCCTCTCCTGTAGCTCTCCTTGACTGAGAATGGGCACTGTGGACTAACAGCTGACCTTTAGAAACACCTACCTCTCAAAAAGCTCTCTGACTTTCAATCTACGATCTCCAGAGCCCTGGCAATCCTCCAGAGAAACGAAGTAGGCAGGAAAGATATGTCAGTTTTTTAAAGGCCAAGAGTTTGGCGGAAAGTTGGGGTAAGGAACGACTTGAACACCACACACAGATGCTCAGATCCCTCCGCGAGGTCCTGAGTCCCTTAGCATCTCACTCCAGAGCCTCGATCTGTCCTCCAGTCAGCTTTGCTATGGGGTTGGCTTGTGCGTCTCCTCCACTGGCTGCATTTTCACTCACCCATGATTGAGGAGCTTGCTAAATCAAGCCATGTTTCTCAGCTATCAGGGGTTGGAGTGCCTACTGAAGTGTGAATTTTCAGAAGCACATTTGGGCTGGGATCTCTTCTGTACTGGAGCACCACATACAGAATGTAGCAAAAGAAATGCTGTTTAAGGTGTGGTACCCTTAGGTAGACTAGGTCACTAAGAATGAGGACGTGGCCTCCACCGCTTGGTCTGCAGTCACTTCCTCTGGTGGTTGCTATGAGCATCTCATCCTCAAGACGCATTATCTCATTTTACAACCCAGAGCATCCAGCTTGGAGCTGGCCGGTTTTGCTAGTGCCACGTATTTGTGTTAAATGCCTTCGGTGTGGTTTGTTCAGAGCTGGTTTGGGGATAGCTGCTGGGAAAATCGCTCTTTGGGGAGAAGGTTCTCTTTCACCTTTCCTGTGATATTTTGGCTTTTGAGAGGAAAAAAGTAGTAAATCAGTTGTTTCATCCCACTCACTTCATCCCACTCACGGGGAGGGCTTCCTCTTTTGAGGAGCAAACTGAATTCTCCACATGCTGCTTCCTACTCCAGAATGCAGGAGAGACTTGTTATAACAGTTAAAATAGGATCTCTGTGAATTAAAAAAAATCAGTCTACCCAAGTCTAGCAGTGATGCAAGTTGTTTTTCAAAAAGTTCATCTTTATCTCTCATACTCCAAAAGAGACTTTGTTATTCTCGTGTAGCTGTAACAACGCCCAGCTAGTAATTACATGTGAAAATGCGCAATACTGGCAATACCCAAATGCTAGAGATTTTCTCCCAAGCTGGTTTTCAGACATGATCTTGGCCTCCGTGTAATGAATGAAACGTTATGGGAGGTACTGAGAAGTTTCTCACATGCTGCCCACATTTGCATCTCCACAGCAACCCCGAATAGAATTAGGAAACCGTTTTCCCATCAGACTTGAATTAGACCTTTGCCTCGGACAAGGCAAAAGACTAGATCTATTTTATTAAAATGTTGGTTTTTATATTTTGCTGGTTCATGCAGGCCGATGTGCCCACAAAGGGAGAGACGAAGGGTGAGGTGATGGATACTCACAGTTGCCATGCGAAATACTGATCGGCTCAGAATCTTCTGGGAAGCCAGCCCCAGCAAAGTGTAGCAGTGTGAAATATAGCAGCAAGGCTTCTGACCTCATAGTAGTTCAGCGGGGAGACTTTATTTCTCTACTTCACCCTGCCAAAGAGCAAAGAAGGAATTTTTTTTTTTCCAAGTCAGCTATATTCAATTCCATAAAGTGAAATGGTCTCGTAGATCAATTGAAGAGAAAGGGGCCTCCCCTCCCTATTTCCCATTGTGAATTCACTGATTATTGTGTTTTATATAAGGAGCTTGTATCCATCACCCTTCACTCCTCCCTGTGCACCTGAGCCCTCTTGCAAAGCTTCTCCCAGACAAGACAGAGATAAAGCCTTAGTTCCTTCGTCCCCAGCCATCCCCAGCCATCTCGAGGTCATTATCAGTGGTTCTGTCACCATTACTAAACTCTGCATTCCAAAGAATGTGGACAACTGAGAAAGCTGCTTTTTTTAAGGTAAATACTTCTTCTTTGCAGCAGGTTACTACTTCAAAGAAGCAGGAAGCTTCCTGCTTCCTCTCTTTCTCCACCCCAACCCCAAATGTTAACTGCAGCCAGCCCAGGATCTTTCAAAAATCTGCAGAGATTGCCAACATTGAAAAACCGAGTGACTTGCAAACTTTTAAAAATAAAAATCAGAGTATCTGCCTCATACTGACCTAAAGAGCATTTTCCCTCTGGTACCTCCCTCCACTCTATAAACACACACACACACATCTGCTCACTTATTTCCATTCATTACCTTATATTGGAGAGTCTCACCCCTGGTGTATATATTCTATAGTGATCTTAGAATCAAATAAAACCACAAATCTAGGTTTAAAAAGAACTATACACTTTCAGGTACTATGAAGAATACTATAGGGGGAATCTGAATTCATATCCTGAAGTGGTATTGTTGATTTTTTTTTTGAGCAGATCTCTGTATATTTTAGTCTCAAATACCACCTCGCAATGAAATAGTAATGAACAGACACGCCAGAAACACAGTTCTGCCCATCTGTGCTTTTTTAAAGATGCTCTTTATATGTAGAAAAATTCTCCTAAATCTTAGAAGTAAAAGCAACCCCATGTGGGGCTTCTGGATACCGTGAAAGAAGACTTGTAATATAGTAAACACCTCATCACTCTCAGGCATATTTCAAATAAGTGTTGAACTGTCGGGGAAATTAATGTAAAATGGGGGTATCTTTTCATCTTTCCACAGTAAGTAAAGCCTTTGAAGTAGCCTGCCAAAGAGCATCTTTTTTGAACAAAGCTATTTTACAGCAGTCCATCAATCATTTAAGATCTGTGCATAGAAAAATCAAACTTAGTAACTTAGATGTCTTTGAAAGTTAATTTGGCAAACAAACTGCTAACTTACGCTTTTTAGAACACCACTTAATATTAGATACCTATGTCTCTCTTCTTCATGCCAAAAAAAGCATTAACAAGTCCCAAGTGTTGCATCACAACTTGTAATTTCACAGACACAGCTGGGTCTTAATCATTTCTTCATTTGGAAAGTGCACATTAATTAATTTGCTTTATCTTGAAAATCAAAGAGGGAGACAGGTTGAGAGAAAGCCCCAGCCATTCCATATCTCTATCTCTGATGCGCAGATTAAAATTAAACTTTAAATGATTGCATGCTCACAAGGGCGATCCATTACCAAGAGACATAAACAAGGTATTTATAGGCAGGTCAGAAGCCACAGTCCCTTCATTCATTTGCCAGATCTCTCTGTGCCGGAGGAGCTGATACCAAGGGGCAAGAACTCTGAGGTACCCCTACTGGCTTCTCATGGCTCCTGTTCAGTAGAACATTAAAGAGAAATCAATAACAAGAGTAAGTAAAGCAAAAAACCAGGCACCTGTCTGTTGCTGTATTGTAGATGAGAGAGTGTGTAGGGAAGCGGAAGTGGCAACCTTTAGGGAGGATTTGTGAGCAGGACTATAGTCTCATCCAGAAGCGAATTGCCTGCGAGAGATGGCCACAAGCAATGGGAGAATAAGGGAGACTCAACAGGCTCATTTTCATCCTCCAGAAGGCCTTCGGGCTGTACGTCTAGTTGTAGAGATCATTTTTCTCAGCATGACAAGTGAGTTTCCACCCTTGTACCACTTCACTCATCTTTGTATAAATGCCCTATATGGCAGTGAGACAACATTCTGTTCCATTATTATATTATTATAACATTATTATAGCTCCCAATTCTAATTTTTTCGGCTTTAAGATTGCATGGACTAGATGCAACATTCTCAATCCCAGAAGCTGGCAGCAAAACATGGAGGAATCTATTATGGAATTCAGTGGCTCGTGTTGACCCCTGTATAGCCAAGGTCACGGCTGAGGCGTGTTATTTAAATATCTCCAGGCTTGCAGCTCTGTGCAAGGACAAATAGCTGTTTCATGCATGTTCCCATCATCATATAGTCAGGTTAGAGACATATGGGTATATCCAATGGGTGCAGATGTCCTGGCTCCTCGGGTGGACCATGCCCCCCGTCCTGGTGAGCCTTGGAAACTTTCTTCAACTGCAGATGTGACTCCTTCCATGAGAGTCTGTATCCCTATCTACTTAACTTTGAGCGGTAACCTTGGAGACGTGTAGACAATACATTTTCTCATTGATATTACTTGCAGAGAGCTCCCTATTCAATCCCGTTATCCTCTCCTGTCCTACAGAACAAGGACTGTCTTTTGCTGTGCAACTTTGCACCAGCCCAAGAGAATAAAAACCAACACTGGGTTTCAAAAATCTGGAACTAGCTGAGATGATGCAATGAAAAAGGTAGTTAAAGTAACTTCCAAAACTCTGGAAAGGGCTTGTAGACATTTGTCCATTTTCCTTTCTGCGATTGTGTTGATACAGGCTCTGGATGACTTAAGGCCGACCCAGCTGCCCCGAAAAGTAGAGAATGGGAAGATTGTCAACATGCGCTTTCCAAACAAAAACATTCACTTCCAAAATCAGCTTATTAGGCCTGATTTCTAATTGTCTCATTTCCATCTAATTGTCTCATTCGCTCACCTTTCTTAGTCAGAAAAAAATAAAGTGGTCTTTTTAAAAAATAGACCATCGCTGTTGTTATAATCCTCTTCTTCCCCCGGTCTATGAAGTTCATGAAAAACCTTAAGAATGTTCTTAGTTTTTAGGAGGGATGTTTAGTGAGTTTACTAGAACTGCTTAATTCCATGTAAAATTAATTATACAACTTTATAGGGAGTTAGGTGGGCAAGATTTGTGTTGACTTTCTATACATTCTGAATCCAAACTAAAATTCTTTTACTGTAATTTCCCTCTAGAGTTTATAGACTAACTTGAGCCCAGAAGTTTGATGCATAAGTGCTCTGTGACTGTTGGCTAAATGGCCCGTGCAGAATGCTGCCTGGCCCGGAAACTAGGCTTTTAGATGTTCCAGATTGAGGAGAGAAAAAAGGTGCTCCCCGGAGGTATGTGTGGAAATCCCATGGCTGTACTCTTGTTGATAATTGTTTTTGAAAATGATCGACTCTTTGATAACTGAGGCTACCCTCCATGCATCCCATATCCTGATCACACAGAGAGTCATTCCGTCAGGAAAGCAGGAGGTAAAGGGGGTATCTGTGGAGATGGAAATGAGGGTGAAGTCAGAGGGGGTCACAAGTTGCCACGTCTTACTTTTGATCAATCAGGTTGAGCTTAAAAAAGATTTCATTTATTTATGGATACAAGAATTGGCGTGTAGGCCAGAGGTGAGGGGTGCAAGGATTCACCAGACACTGGGAAGCAGAACAGGCAGACTGAAACACACTGAGACAGGAGAGGTCTGCTGTGCCATGGGGGTCAGCTCCCTGGCTGGGGATCGAACTCATGCTGCAGTGGTGATAGCATGATAGCGCTGAGATTTAACCCCTGCGCCACGCTGGGAGGCCCAGGTTATTTTCTTAAGAGTCCCTAGGACTGAGAAGTCATAGAAACCTTCCACTTTCCCCACACTGGCCTCATGCTTTGCCCAGCCATTCCCCCACCAGCTGGTATATTTGGCTACACCTGTTTCACAGAGAAGAAAAAAATCTAAATGAATCACCACTGTTTAGGGGGGGAAAAAGTGATTTAATACTCCAGATTTCTGACTTCTTCAAGAAAAGAACCTGAGATCTGCCTTTGCTGGTCCGCAAGCTGCAGCCGACCCTGCAGCAAAGTGGGCACCCCGAATGGCAGAGGACTGTCCTCTCCTTGGAAACACGCGTGGGAAGCCTTACAAACCTGAGTTCAGGAAGTGAACTGGACTTTGGTGATGACACAGGGTGATTTGGTGATGGGAAGCCCACGGGGATTACAACTGAGATGGAAAAAGGCACAAAATGATTAAAAAGAAACTATTATATTATTTAAAAAAATAATAGCTTTATTGATATGATTCACTTATAAAATTTAAAAAAAAAAATCTTGAGTTCAAATTGCTTAAAAGCACCTATGTGAAATCATGCTATGCAGAAAGAGCTGGGAGAGAAAAGCTGGGGTTTGAACCCCTCCATTCCGCTCACTAGCAGGGACTTTGGGCAAGGTGCTGGCACTCGCGAGTGTCAGCCTGCTCACCTGGAGTGTGGTTAGACATGGCTTAGGGCTGGAGGTGAGATAATGTACATTAAAATCCCAGCCCTCAAGTCAGGGGTACTGAAATTTGTCTTTTGATAGCTTTTCTTGGAATTCCGTAAGAAAGTCTCAAGACCCCTCCCCGATGGCACAGCAGGTTAAAACACAGCACCGTGAAGCTGCCATGGCCTCTTGGGTGCGAGTTCGATCCCGGCCCAGGAGCTGAACCACATGGCGGAGCAGAACTGGCCTGTCTTGCCCGCTGCTCCCCTCAGCCGTGTATTTCATCAATCTTCCTGTTCTGCTTCCCACTCTGTCTCTGGTGAATCCTCTCACTGTGCCTGTACCCCAGTTCTGTATGCATAAATAGATAAATCTTTTTTAAAAAAAGTCTCAAGCAGCCTCCAGATTAGCAACTGGCTTCTTACTTTTCAGTGGGAAAAGACGGTCTCTCCTGTCTCCTCCTGCTTCTCCTCTGCGTCCTGGGTAAGCTAAGCTTCTACCTTTGGAGGCCTCTGTCTCCCAAAGGGAAAAGATTTGAAAAGAAACACCTGCCAGCCCACACTGTGGGGTTTTTAATGTGAATCACAACTCTGACATGAGGGCGAAAGAACAGAAGGCCGTGGAAGCCAGGCCGAGTGCAGGCTCACTGAGTTCCGTGCGTGTGCAAGGCACGCGCTCATATGATTCAGGTCAGGAGAGGGCCCCTCCCCAGATGCACACAAGGAAACTGAGGCCCAGGGAGGTTGAGTGCAGTACACACTGGAAATTTGTGGCACATCAGTACAGAGGAACAGCCAGCGCCCCAACTCGCTGGAACACAGGCCCAGTTCTTTGTGATACCAACGTGATGTCCTCCCCAGCACATCTAAGCAAGGGGACCTGAAGGAAGGTCGGGAGGACAGAGAGCGCTGGCATAAGTAGAAACTGCACTTAAGCTAAGAGGCGAATATAGCTTGATGCATCTATGCTTATGAGGGCAGAGTGACTGAACATCCCTAATGGCTTCAGTAATAAAAACCTCTCCGAGGAGTACACAGGAGCTTGCAAACAGACAAAAACATAAAAGGCTCCTTCCACTTTATGGCCCTGTGAATAGAAACTCAAGGTGAAAGATGCAAATGCTTCTAAGCAGACACTTAGGAGGAACTGGTTACCGCACGACACCAGTGTTGAGTGGAACCACGCGCCGACTCACAGCCCCCTGGGTGGCAACGCTGCAAGTCACAGCTCCTCGAGAACAGAGCCTGCACAAGCACAAGGTGCTCGCTTCAGGTGCTGATACCCCAAAGCGATCTGGACACCCCTCGAGTCAGAGTACGGACGGACACTCTGCCCAGAGAGAGGTCAGAAGCAAGGGCTGGTGCAGAAGCTGCGCTGGCTGGGCCTGGGCACCTGCCTCACACAGGTGTGAAGCGCCGACAGCTCTCGGGCTGGACCACCTGGAGAATCGAAGGTGTCCAGTCGCTGGTGTCCTTCACTCTCGGGCAGCCCCGTGACAAGGGCTGCAGAGGATGGGGCCATCACAGGCTGCATGGCCAGGCCAGAGAGAAAGGCTTCCCCAGGGAAGAGGACACAGCTTGGGCCAGTGATCCTGGTTGAAACTGTGACTGTGCTCGGTCACCACGCGGCCACCTGTCAGGGATCCTTGCAGATACAGGGTTCATGCAAATGGCAATCTCCGCTCTAGCCTCCTCTTCTCAGCCATAAGCAGAGGCGTAAAAGCACCCATGTCAGAAGGAAGAGAAATGCCACCGATCTAAACTCAACACATTTTGGAGGAGGCTGATGGCATTCAACGGAGTATAATAATAATAAATATCGACTGTGCATAATAGATGCTCCATTTTGGATAGGAAACCACTGTCACAGAGAAACAGAAGGAGAGCTTTATATTCAGGAGTCCTTTCAGAAAAAAATAAAGGTTTTGAATAATGAAGATGGGTTGTAAACCTATTTTCTTAGCAGAGAAGAAGAGATGTGTCTTTCAGGCGATTCTGTGTTATGACATTTTCTTTTTCTCTACTAATGTGACCCCCTCTTACCCCTCCCCCCCCAAAAAAAAAACAAAACACCCACACCCAAGCCCCTGAGCCAGCATTTAACACACTTGGCTTGGGGTTTCAGACAGTCTAATGACTCACGGGACTCTGTAGCTATAGGCAGGCTGAAAATACTTTGGCAAACTATCTTCATCTCGAAGTACTGCAGCAATTCCGACCATGTTTATCCATGTCACACCCCCGCTTTTTACCATCTCTGTCTTTTCGTTTAATCTTTTCAATTAAAAAAAAAATTGGAGTAACACTCGTTTAACTTAAAGCTCGGGGTTGTATTATTTAAAATCAAGAGCAGCTTATACTATCATTCGGCCGCCGGTCACTGTCCATGCGCTCCAGAGGCGGAATCACATGACCCTTCATTGTACTGTGCAGGAGGCTGAGGCCCTGGGAAGTGAGGGCAGTGGCACAGCTCGAAAGTGGCCAAGCTGAGCAGCAGTCAGGGACTCCTGATTCCTTCGCTGAGTTGTATGCCTGCATCACGCTGCTTTCAGGAGGGGAAGCCAAGACCCATTCATCTCCCCTTGGCTGGCTGCCTGTGTTCATTACTTCCATTGCCTGGTTTCCATCTTACCCATTTCCCTGCGCTCTGCCGGGCGTCAGGCTCTGTGCTAGAAGCTGATGTAGACAGAGATGGAAAAAAATCATCCCCTCACCCTTCACGGCCTCCCTGTTTAGTAAGCAGATGGACCTGACTCTTCCAGCCCGTTGTTCCAAAAGAGAACACGTCACCAATACTTTCTCAAAATAATTACAATTCAGTCGGGAATAACACTGTACAGAGAGTCAGAGTGTTGTGGAGACACTCGGTGGGGAGGTCAGCTTGGCTCTGGCTGAAGAAGGCCCAGGCAGGAGGCTTCACGGTGGACCCTGGGCGATGGAGGAGGGGCTGGTAGAAGACCCTGAAGGTGGAAGGACCAGGGCAAGAGAATGGGGTGTTCAAGTGGGTCACCCCTCTCTTCGTGCTGTCCGGACGTGGGGACCACTTCACTCTTAAGTCCTTAAGGAACCTCAAGCATCGGTCTAAGGAGTACATCGACTTCCCCCCACCTCCCCCAAAGATTGGCTTGAAGAATTCTAACTGAGAATAAAGATCACATCTGATGACTTGTTCCTTCCAAGAATATGGCAGGAGAACACGCGATGGTGGCTGGGGAGAGCATTGCAATCACAGCTCCGAATGTTGACATTTATTCCTTCCAGGTGCTGAATGCGTGAGTTATTTTCACATTACTCTCCCTGGTTTTCTGTACATTTGTACTTTCATTCAAAATGAAACAGAGGGCAGAAATAACATGCCCAAATTGAAGGCACTTTCCCCCCTGCCCTTAGAAAGATATTTGTAGAGTGATTTAAACGAGAGCGAAGCGGAGATCTTAGTGACTGTGTTCTCCCATGCACCGTTGTCAAAACCCTGAGCTGATTTAAAGTAAAATAGAGCAAGCACTGCCCTTTGACAGGTCAGCTCTCCCTAATAATTCCTTCTCTGGCCCTCCCTGGTGACGCAGCGGGTTGAAGCACAGCACTAAAGCCACTTCTGCGTGAGTTCGATCCCTGTTTCTGAGGTGACCCACATGGCGCGGCAGACCTCTCCTGACCCGCTGCTCCCCTCAGCAGTGTACCTCCTCGATCTGCCTGTACTGCTCCTCACTCTGTCTCTGGTGAGTCCTCTCACCACCCCTGCACCCTTGGCCTGTACCCCAGTTCTGAAGTAGAAGAAATAAATCTTTAAAATCAATCAATCAATAAATAAAAATTTCCTTCTCTGTTCACACTCAGTGTGGCTGAGCTAGAAATCAGAATCTCCCAGCTACCATTCTCAGCTCCCTGCCCCTCTCTTAGCCTAGGAGGGGTCAGGCACAGACACCTGCCGGCATGTTCTCTTCCCATTTTGGAGTGCAAACCAACTTCAAACATGGCTTACTGAGAAATAAAAGACCTGCAAGTCTCTGAACTCTGAAGAACAGCCCCAGATAACAAGATCACTCATCAGAAATGACTAAAACTTTGACCAAGCCCTAAAATTCTTAATGCTTTTTTTTTTTGATAGAATTGTCTCAAGATCAGCATGAAAGTGAAAAAAAATTTCCTTGAACTATTTAAGCCAGGTACTTGGGGTTCACTGCATTGTGTTCTCGTCTCTTACCATGAGGTCTGGTGCTTTCCTGAAAGTCAGGAAAGTAAAAAATAGAGCTTGCATTTGACTCCAAGTTTCTAACTCTGTAGAGAGACAGTGTCATTTCAGCGTTTGTACCATATTAACGCTCGCAGTGGATTATCAGATTCTCTGTCCATCTGTCTGTCTGTGCTTCCATCCACCTACCTGCCCATCCATCGAGACACATCAAGAAATAAGATGGAAACATTACCTTTTGATTTTCCTTTGATTTTCCACAATTGTCTTGTACTCTTTAGGAAAGTCATTTCATTTATTTTTTAGCTTTTATTCATTCATTCATTCATTCATTCATTCAGTTTTTATTCATTTATTTTTTAACTTTTGTAATCGATTGATTTATTTATGCATACAAGAACTAGGGCACAGGCCAAAGGTGCAGAGGGTGAGAGGATTCACCAGAGACAGAGTGGGAAGCAGAACAGACAGATGGACTGAAACACACTGCTGAGGGGAGCAGCAGGTGAGACAGCAGAAGTCTGTTGTGCCGTGTGGGGTCAGCTCCCTGGCTGGGGGTCGAACTCATGCTACAGTGGCTGCGGACAACTTCATAGTGCTGTGCTTTATTTAACTTGTTGTGCCACCAGGGAGGGCCCCTCATTTCATTTATTAAATGAATACACTATAGCCCACGGATGAAAATTGCAAACTCATACATTTTCATGTGTGGCCGTTTCATATTGAACTTGGTAGATCTTGCTACATTTTCCTGAAACTTAGCATGTCTCTATAGGCTTTGCTCGTGTTCTTTACACATAAAAAAAGGGACTCGTTAGCCTAGCTCCATTTAGACTGGGGGCAGCTATTAACTTGAACTGGAATGGAGAGGACAGCATACGCTAGAAAGATATTTGTAGAGTGATTTAAACGAGAGCAAAACAGATATGTCTCTTCCCAAATCAGTCAGATTCAGTAATAACTCTCTCTAAGATGGCCAGTGGCTTTCCATGTGAAAGCCTACCCTCAAAATTAAAAACCATTTCCAAACATCCTGAAAATGTGTTTCCTTAAGGTGAATGAGTAAGTTCCAGGAAATTATGGGTTTGTTTAAATGTCTCTAGGACTTAATGACTTGAATCCTCACACAGGTGACTTAAAGGTCACTGTGCAGAAACAGATTTAAGACCCCTTTATGGCGTTCACCCAGCAGCTGGAAGAACTACTTCGGTGAGAATACTTCTAAAATCTGCCTCACTTCTCCTTAAGTTTAAAGAAAATGAAGGTTCAGATTTCCCTGTCCTTCTCGGTCTGAATAAGGCAAGTAGGTTTTGGAAATTCAGATACATAATCCTTTTGTTGCAAGTTAAAAAAAAAAACACAAGAAACCCTGAACACCCAATATTTTTTCCTAGTCATTATCATTTTTATTTATCTCTTAGGATAAATATGGGTACATTTCACTGTAGAAATATTAGTGGGTTGGTTACTGGATGTTGATGCTTCTAGGGAAAGTGTCCCACATTTGTTTTTTGAAATCTGAAATATTTAAAATTCCAAACACATCTGTGCCAAGGGTCTCGAAAAAGGAAGCTGAAGGCTTAGAGATGGAGTGAAAAAGAAAAAGAAGGAAAAAAAAAAAAGGAAAATACTTCATTGTGAAATTTCCAAAAGGGATTTGGTTGAGCCCAGATCTGTCTATGTGATGGTGTATTGAGAAATTTTCAGAGAATTAGAAAAACTGCATTCTATGTCCATTTATCTTTTTAAAAAATCTGTTGTATTCTGCCTGAAATAATAATTCAGAAATTAGGAATCTCTGACTCAGTCACTCCTTCATTTCCTCGGTTCTGTGTGCTCATGAAGTTAGGGTTCCAGATCTCTATCTGTCCAAAGCACCAGCAAGGACAGCCTTCCACAACATGAGGGGTGATCACAGATCAGGGGTGGCTTGATAGAGGGTCGCTTAAGCCTTGTAGTCAAGCAGCCGAGGAGGAGGCCCTGCGCATGCGCATGCCTGCCTGGGTGTGTGTCCTTTCCCTTGACAGCCAACCACCTGCAGGTCTGCTCCCCTGGGTCTCTCGGTAAATGGCTTCTCTGTCTGGTCGGGGCTGGTTTCTCCAAAGACATGGCATCACGTCTGCGGCCGGTAATCTTCTCTGCCGATGGCTTTTTCCAAGCCTTGTCATCAGAGCGGATGATCGGCTGGGGTCCTGCCCTCTGCCCTGTGTACCTTCCCTTAGTTTCCACATGCCTGCACTGCTCCTTCCATAGATAACTCCGCGAGTTGAAGGATGGATTGATTAAATGGTGAATGTCAATTTCCAGAGTGTTTAGGGAGGATTACAGTTTTGGAGGCTGAAGTTTGGGAGGTAGTTGCGAAGAACAGAGCCCTTCTTCCCTTCCTCACGGAGGGCGCCCCTCCTCAGGTGACCCCCCCTCCTTGCTCTCAAAATGGGTCCAACTGGCAGCAGGCACCATGGTGATTGATTTTAACTCTGAGATAAGAATGGAGGCAAAGGGGCTCTCCCTGGTGGCGCAGCGGGTTAAAGCACAGCACTAAAGCTAAAGCCACTTCAGCATGAGTTCAATATCTGCCTGCCCCAGAGGTGACCCATATGGCGCAGCAGACCTCTCCTGACCCGCCTGCTGCTCCCCTCAGCAGTGTACTTCATCAGTCAGCCTGTTCTGCTCCCCACTGACTCTGGCGAATCCTCTCACCCACCACACCTCTGGCCTATACCCCAGCTCTGTACGTCTAAATAAATATATCTTTAAAAAAATAAAATAAAGAACGGAGGCAAGGGCCCTCGCTGGTGGCGCAACGGGTTAGGACGCAGCACTGCAAGTGAGCAGCAGCTGCTTCAGTGCGAGTTCGATCCCCCACTCCAGAGGTGACCCACATGGCAGACCTCTTCTGACCCGCCCGCTGCTCCCCTCAGCAGTGTACTTCATCAATCAGCCTGTTCTGCTCCCCACTCTGTCTCTGGTGAATCCTCTCACCACCCCTGCACCTCTGGCCTGTACCCCTGGCCTGTACCCCAGTTCTGTATGCATAAATCAACAAATCTTTGAAATAAAAAATGGAGGCAAATGGTTAATATCCGATAACCTGGACACAAGGTTAATCACTGCAATCCACATTATCTGGAAGGAAAACGGTCCGTGGACGTCACCAGTTAACCTCAACGTCTAAAAATAATTTAAAAAAAAAATCACAATTTCCCTAATTAATAGCACAGCAGACAGCCACTGTAATTATGATCTCTATGAGAGACCAGAATCAGGAGGATAAATGAAAGTACCCAATCAATGTGAGTGTGACCAGCAGAGGCAAATTAGAATGCCGGGGGTCAGACAAAAGAGAGACGATCAATCAGGGAGAAAGCCAGCAAGAGCGCGCACGTGCCTGCTGCCTGCCTGCCTGCCTGCCCGCCCGCCCGCCTTTGGGAGGAAAAGGAGACGCGTGGCATGCCTAAATGACTCCGAAGCTGGGCCTTCCTGGCTGCTGGAAAGCACACATGTCCACTTGGGTCATCCTGCTTTCACGGCAAAGGATGGGACTTCCCGAGCAGTGAGACGGAAAATACACAGCGCTGGAGTGCACTAGCGAGAATGCACAAACTTCTTTTCCAAAGAGCCCAAGTTTACCTGGAATCACGCAAAGACAAATGTAGAATAATTTTCCACTCAGATACCAATATCCTTTCTGTTCAGTTAACATAGTCTTCATCTTTGCAGAGAGCACAAAAAGAAATCATTCTGAAGTGTTATGCAACAACAGGTGGACGTGTTCTCCCCAACTCAATTGAAAACAGCCCTTTCCAGCAGGAGAAGACATGAAAGGAAACCGTGTCTCCTCCAGAACCTTCAGCTGGGAGGCAACAAGGTGCTGTGTGGCGCTGGGCCAGGTGACTCAAGCCTGGGAACCCCTTCTCCACCTGCAAATTGGGGTCCTAAGACACCCGCCCCTCCGTCCCTCAAAAGATGCAACAGAGTCATCACGAGTAAGTGTTCTGTTTCTTACAAGTGATTTCACTCCCAGGAGCCTCATGTACAGCATGGACTACTCAAATGTTTGGGGAGTTAATGGCAAGAAGATGAGACTTGAGAAAACACTGCAGCAGGGAGAGGCTGTGAAGAAACTGTTTGACCTTTGCTAGCTGCTGTCCTTCCTTCATTCCCTTGTCTATTCATTCACTCAAGAAATGGTCGGGACCAGTATGTGCATGTCATGCCCTGTGCTGGGGCCACGGGGAAAAAGAGTCACGGGCTCAGTTACAGTGTTTTCTTAGGGGCCCCCACCCACTCTGGGAAATAGCACAGGAGTGACTATCACAAGTAGAACACAAGGCAGTAAAGCCGCGGGATTTCAGGGACTGAAAGGGTACAGATGTGCATACAACTCCCAACAAATGCCCAGTCTGCCCACAGCTGCCATGCTTCTAACCAGCATGAACGCCCCATCAGCTCCTCCTTAGACCTGGGCACTAGCTCATCTCCCCTTCCGCGGCCCTCTTTCCTTCATCTCTGCAAAGAGACTGATGGTCTTTCTAAAACACAGATCCCCTCGCATGTCTTTCCCTGCATAAAACTCCCATGGCATCTGCATTTACAACAAAATTGAACCTACCCACCCTCTGCCCCCAAACAACACTGTACCTTCTGGGTGCCAAAAGCATCCCATGTCTCTCTGCCCATAGCTTGTTCTGCTCTTCCCTATTCTTTTCCAGGCTCTGCCTGGCTCTCCTCAAGCACACTCAGACAGTCCTCTTTCCTACTTTAAGGAGTAGCTGCTCCCTTCACTTGGATTAATCTCCTCTGCCCTCGTCTTCCTCGAGCTGGCTCACTTTTGTCATCAGAACTCAGCTGAAAGGGCTTTCCCTGACCCTGAATGCCTTTTGTAAGCCCTTTAGTCTAAATTTTAGTAAAGGATTTGTCCCTAGTTGATATTCCCTGTTTGTCTCTGCCTGCCCATTCCTCCACTAGAATATAAGCATTGGGTGGGCAAGCTAATCTAGTTTAGCGCTGTATCTCCATGAGAAATCAAGAAGAGCATCAGAACAATTTCTGTGCAGATGTCAGAGGCAAGGATGGCCATTCAGGTATCTGAAGAGAAACCCGAAAGCTGTTTGTGAGGGCAGAAACTATAAGGAGATGATTTCTACCCAAACTAAGGTGAAACTGTTGCAGCCACCACTAGTAATGGGAACAGGGACTGGCCAGCAAGAGGACGGACAGAGAGGGTGGAAGGAATATTGTCCAGAGGATCCCGACATCGGATGTGGGACCAGACGACGCTACGTTTAAGTCCCCAGTGGAGCGCCTGACCGCCTGTGATCTTGGATGCTGTGGCCAGTCCTTCCTCCCACGTTCTTAGAGCCGGAAGCCACAGATGGCCCGGCCCAGGCCTGCTGTGGACTTGAGCTCTGGCTGGAGGCTGCCCATGCAGCTCCAGAGATGGAATGCAGTGCTTGGAATTGATGGCCCAAAAAGAGAGTCCACAGACTTGACCTCATGCACTCATGGTCTTTGTCTGGTCAGCTTGTACAGGCAATAGACCCATAGCCAATAAGTAGATGCCCGCAAAGTGACAGACGGAGTGTCACGTGCATGACTGGGGGCCCCTGGGGTGGGAACGCACAGCCTTCAGTTGGCACCACATCCTCCATCTCCACAAGCTCGGAGAAGGTCTCATAGTGTGGGATGCAAAGTTAAGCCCTGGTGTGTGGCCTTCCCGGGGATGTATGTCATCTACTGGCTTGTAACTAAGGCTCAATTGCCAATGACATCCAGACCCCAAGAGATGATTTAACTCCACTCTTGTCTCAAATCCCTTCCCAGTGACTCATAACTTTTCCCTGACACCAGAGCAGCTGGACCAGCCAGCTGGAGAGACAGTATGCAGATGTTGCTGGCTGGCTTCGGAGGAGCTGGGGTGGGGGTGGGGGGCTTTTGTGTGCAGCCAGCCCAAGTTGCCTCAGTGGGGCCCAGAATGGTTGACTCCCTTTGTAGGCAAGACAGGGATGAGGATGCTAGCTCTGTCAGGGTCATCTCTCATCCTGCAGCGTGTCTCGTGTGTGTCTTAGAGCAGACAGTGTGGGGGTTCTTATGCGGCAGTTCTTTGGGAGAAGATGAGATCCTTGAGCCAGTCCATCTGGAGAAGGGATAAGAGATAGTGCACTGGCCAGAACGTACCACCCACCCCGACGTCTGGGCTTAAGGCGAATCTCCAATTAGAGAACAGGCACAGGGCGGAGAAGGTAAAGGAAGACTTGGTGAGCGCAAGGAAGGGGTGAGCTCTGTGTCACAGAGGATTTCAAGCAGATAGGAATTTAGAGTCGTGGATTAAACACCAGGAAAAGTATGGAACAGACACGTGGAAAATCCTCATTGGAAGTCACTTGCTTCTACATCCTGTACCTCGAGGGTGCTTGTTAAAATATTTGTTGGTTTTGATTCAACTTTGAGTATTTGACAAATGTCAACACATTGAACTCTACGGTGACTGTCAAAGGGGTGTTTTCTTAAATGAAAACTGAAATATATGCCAAGATTGATTTTTTTAAGTGTTGTGCCGAGCTCCGTTCTGTAACACAAGCCACTACAAACTGTGGTTGTCTCTGAGGGAGCAGGACTGTGATCAGATGTGGGGAAGAAAGTCACTTTTTATGTTATGTCCTCTCATGTTTCTTTGAACTTTTTTTTCTTGTGCATGTATTTCATTTTTGGAAGCAAACAAAACTTTTTTTTTAATCTCTATCTTGAGAGTTAGACCTACTGATAGCTACCAGTTCCCACAGTTTTCTCCAGGATCCTGACCTCTGACAGTATGTTCAGCCAAAAGTGACATTCTAGAATACAGGGCCAGGGTGAGGAAATTTTGTAGGTCTGGTAGTGTCAGTAGTGGTAACTTCAGCTTGTGAAGAAGATGGATGTGTATGGTGGCTGACGGTTTCCACAACACCATAAACCCGCCTGCAGGCCATATGAACAGCTGCCTAATTTATTAGCTTTCAAGTAAGAACATAACAGACTCAGAAAGGCAGAATATGCAAGGAAGTCAAATGCAGAGTCAGATGAGCTCAGAGCAATTACCCTTCATATTTTTATTGTACTTCCTATAAGCAAGAGTCTGTGCTGTGGAAGGGAACCTTTTCTCTCGCTATCTGTACGTTTGTTTCTGGTGAGGTTTCGGCCCTCCATGCTCTCTCATCATTCCTCATTCTTTGCCTTCACCCATCATGGCAAAGGAGGCCCCGGGCCACATCTGGACACGTGCCCAAAGAATGGGAAACTTTTTAGAAGCTGAAGGACTGTGCTGTTCTGGAGTAGTCACTGTAGATGACGCCGAAATGATGCTTCCAGAACAGAGGTGACACTGAACTGGCAAAGACTAGAGAGGGACCCAGTGCAGGAAGGTGATAAATAAAGAAGGTGCCCATGCCCCTTCCTGGGAGTTTCCCAGTTCAACCAACTGAACTGGGTGCTGAGACGGGCCTGAAAAACTATTTCTTCTGCCCTCCATTTCCTCCTTTGCAGAGTCCAGTGCCATCCTGGAGGTTGTTCGTCTTCCCCCAGGATCCATAATGCTCCTCACACTGGGCTGGGAGGCAGCAGTTTCTGGTTCTGTTTCAACTCCCCTCTCCTCTCTCCACCAGTGTCCACTGCTCTGTCTGTAGCTAAATGCAAAAACGCATCACTTGGGAATAGAACAGGGGTTTTCAAATTGGCCCCATACTGGAATGTCCTGGAAAGCTTTCGGAAGCAAGGATGCCAGCACCCCCACCCCCACCCCCATCCAGAGCATGCAGCTTAACTGGCCTGAGGTGTTCCCAGTGCTCTAGAAATGTGACTGCACCCCCGGGTGAGTCTAAGTGGAGCAGCCACTGTTACACACACATGGCCGCCAAATCACAACCCTAATCCATTCCATTTCAGTGCCTCGGTTACAGCCAAGGATAATTAATCATGATTCCCCAAACTTGGACTTGTGCCAGCTGCATGGAGTGCCCACCTACCCTTCTGCGAAACCACCACCAACACAGAATTGAGTCCATTAAGAGCCAGGGGGAGCCAAGCACAAACTTCTCTTCCAGCACGGGGCTGGCAAAGCGTATCTAACGTAAACACAGACAATAGGTATGTTCTCTTCTGTGACAGAGCTGAAATAAAGCAGGCCTAATTAACCCGCCCGAATGCTGTGGTATAGCAGCCATGGGACACAGCCTTGGGAAGCCTATCACGCGGCTTTATCAATGCGGTGTTTCTCTTCCACGGGGCCCTGGTAACCTGGGAAATATAAATTTTGATTACTGATTGCTGCATTGTTAGTCACTGACTATATATCATCAGGAGCTGGTCACCAGTGTCAGTCCGGACTTAATTATCTCAGCTGAAGAGAAAGTAACCCCATGAAAGAACTGTTTGCCAATTAAAGCGGCATAGAATATGTGATTTGTCTCTCTGGCGACAACCGATTCATACCCCTCTTCACGTTATTTGTATTGTCCTCTTTTCCTCATTACAAGCTCCGAGTTGCGGATCTCCGGCCCCCTGACAAGAAACGCGAAGCCGTTAAGAGGGAGCTGTCAGACCTTAAAAAAATATGAACAGCCACCAAAAAAACCACAGCAGCAATTCCAGGTCCCTCTCGCAAATGCTACGGTCAGGGTTAAAGACATCTCTCAGTACAATCGTTCATTCTCACAGGTTCCTGACCTCCCATGGAAAGTGGGTCTGTCTACACACGAGCGCACACACTCACGAAACACTTCATTCTTATAAGACTGCTTTGGGGGCCGGAGTTCTCTGCCTTGTCTTAGCTATTGGTTCAATAAGGAGAAACATTTCTCTCTGACGGCAGCTCGTTTATCCTTTATCCCTGCTGAGTAATATTCATTCACTCTCCCAGGAGCAACCAGCCCACTTTATCTTCTCTGTGATTTCACTGGACTCTGGTGACTTTGTAAGCTCAGGCTGGGTAGGTGTCTGAGTCACTTACCGTGTACCAGGCAGATCTTAGGCTCTGAGGAGTCCTCAGAAGAACTCTGTTTTCACAGAACTAACACGCCAGTGGGTTTCCCACGCGTTGCTTCTGTTAGTGGCGAAGTGGCTTTGGGCTAGGTATTTACCCTGTGAAGTGGGGTAAAGACGCTTTCTCTTCATACGGTTGCTGCTTGTACTCAAAGACCTTGTCCACAAAGCCACGTTTAATAAACATCAGCTGCCTTTTCCTGTCAGTCCCTTTTGTGCTTAGGGCTGGCGTTTGGAAACTCCAAATAGCCTCATGTTTCTGCACTGTGAATTTTGTATACTGGGGTCTCGCTTGTTTCCTAAAAACACTTCCTGCCTGGCAGCTTCAGTGTCACCCCCAGAACTTCCCAGCTGCAGCCTTCTGCCGGAGCCCCGCCCGTGTTTGAGGTCACATACGCATAGTTGTTCTTCCAAGCGGATGGTGAGTGCAGCCGGGGGCTTGACCGCCCTCCCATGGATTTCGTGTACTGCTTTGTGGGGGGAGGGCTGCAGGTGGATGATGTGTTTTCAGGACGATTGTCAATGCAGGAGTTACTAGTGTCAGTCATGGTGGATTTTGCTGAGTCTTTCGAACGAAAGTGCAAACACCTCACAGGGCGGGACGCTTCTACTTCTATTTATTTTCAGCAATTAAAACTGATATTGACCACAGTCATGAGCCAGACACTGTCTCAGGCGCGTGGTCAGGACAAAGGTAAGGGAGGCTGACGTTCAGGAACTTGGGAAAGAAGCAACATCCAGCGCCTCCCTGCTTCCCTCACTACCATCTCCCCTCCCCCTGCAAACCCACCCCCACCACCACCACTCTGACTTCTCTGTCCCATTCTGTTTTACTGCCTTGGGAATTCCTAATCTCCCCTTAAGACTCTCTTCAAATATCAGCTTCTCTGCAAAACTCTCCGGGCCTCACTGACAGTCCATCACTAACATTTCTCCCTTCCCCCTCCCTTCCACATGAAAGAGCTTTATGGTTGCAATCCGATGGATATTATTTGTTTACTAACCTGCCCAGCCACAAGGCAGTGAACCTGGTGAGGGCTAGCAAATGTTTGATGGATAAGTGAATAGATCAGTGGTAAATAATGAAACACACAATCTCTGTCTTCAGGTGATTGACAATTTATGGGGAGGCCGTGCAACAAGTCAAGTCAGTAACAACTTTCATTTAAAAAGTCAACCCTGAGACCACAGAACTCTAGAAAACAAATGGCAAAAATCAAGTACAAATATGTCTATGTGCTGTAAGGAGACCGTCATTTGCATTAAGACTAATGTGTTGCATCTGCATCGTTTTAATTTTTCCATGAAGAGTTACTTAGCTCACTTCATCATGGATTGGGGCCTGGAAGCACCAGGTTGCACCCGACGTTTTTATAAGGATCTTAATTCAGGCTGGTGTCAGAAAAGCTAGTGTGTACACACCCTGGTAACACACATCAGACTGACAGCTCTTCCCTTTCAACTTGCAAATAAAGGCTCCTGCAGTATACATGAAATGTAAGTAACACGAACACCCCCATCTTCTGTGAAGTCCCTGGCCTGGTTACATCACTGAAAGCACAGTTTCTGCCCGGCACGTGGAAGAAACTGTTATCCTGAGAAAAGTAAATTTTGTATTCCCCCAACTTCTGTTTTATTAAATCTGTGACTCTGATATTACATTAGAGTAGATATTTTATTCAATTATATGGTCAATGAAATAAGAACTGAGGAAGATAGAGCTGGGCCAGACTCCCCTGGGTGTGAAAAGATGATGGTGTTTATTTTATCTACTCCTGAAAATAAAGTTTAAATTGTTAAAGCTTCCAGCCAGCCGAACATCAATTCAAGCAGAGGTTAATTCTTCACAGTCATACTTGGTATTAAACATTTTGTCATCAGAGAGAGCTAAGCAATTTTTAATATGTCTGCCTTAAAAGAATGGAGTTGGATTTTCCCCAAATGCTGAAGATAGTGAAATGAATATAGTCAAACGAAGCACATAGATTTGGGGGAGCTGCTGCTAAATAAATTGTCCCTAAGGCTTCAAAACACAGAAATATTTTCTCCCTACAAGGACATATTCTAACCTAGGTACTTGTTCGCGTAACTTCTTACATTGGCAAGTTGTGAAAAGGTGCAAGTACAGATGAGGGCCCTCCCTGGTGGCGCAGCGGGTTAAAGCACTGCACTAAGAAGCTTAAGCCACTTCCGCATGAGTTCGATTCCCGCCTGCCCCGGAGGTTACCACATGGCATAGCAGACCTCTCCTGACCCGCCCGCTGCTCCCCTCAGCAGTGTACTTCATCGATCTGCCTGTTCTGCTCCCCACTCTGTCTCTGGTGAAGCCTCTTGCTGCCCCTGCACCTCTGGCCTGTACCCCAGTTCTGTATGCACAAATAAATAAATCTTAAAAAAAAAAAAGTACAGATGAGAGTGAAGAAAGAATCCCCATCTTTCTGCCAAGAGCTGATGTTCCCTGTGTGCTACGAGTAGGCAGTAAGACATATTCTGCTTTGTCCCTGTTAACCAGTTGGTTGTGATGAAGTCTCATTACCTATTAGTCTCAGGCAGGCAGAGTTAACAAGTTAGTAACAGCTTTTAGTTACAAAGTCAACCCTGAGCCCACAGCACTCTAGATAAGATTAAACTTTAACATCCAGACTGCTCTCCACTAATCCATCTAAACTGCCAAAGTCCAACTCAAGTATTATTAATGTAAAACACTCAGCTCTAAATACCGCAAAGCTAAAATAAAGCTTATTGAAAAAAGGGAAAGAGATGTAATTTAGAGAATTCCCCCAAAAGGCGGGTGGGTGGTGGAAAATACAGACTTTTCTGTAATTAACAATTTCTTACAGGATATAAAGTTGCAGACACAATTTCCTCTCGGCCCTACGGGTGAAGTAGTGATCTAGTTGTAAAGCAATTTACACTCTCCAGGACCACCAGAGGTTAAAAACCCGAACAACAAATGGGTAGCCCTTTATACCTCTTCCTTTTCCTTTCTTCATTTCCTTTTATAAACAACTGGATTCTTTTCTATTCTTAAGTCACTAACACAGCACAGAATCTCTTTTTCCTTTTCCAACTTCATCCTTTGAGACCATATAAGCGAATAACAAGGCTTCATAAACGTCCTTCCAGATTTTGCGCTTAGGTTATAAAGTGGATTTCCCAATAAAAAGGAAGTTCCACCCCACAGACCCCAGGACCCTGCTGACCAAGGTCTCACCCCACCCCACCCCACCTTTCACCCCCATCCTCATTGGACTTTACAGCATCGGGTGGATGTGCGTGCAGAAGCAGTGGATTATCAGGGAAGCCGGGAAGCCAGCTCAGGTAAATTAGCTTAATGAAACAGATTACTTGGTATATAAGTATACCTTGAAACCCACAAGGCTCAAATATCCACTCAGCTAATGAGCCTGCGATAGGACCCTGCCAGAGGGGGCATCATTCTGCACTAAACTAGCCCCCCACCATCGCACCCCCCCCCCACCACCCCTGCCACACACACTCACACAACCCATCCTATCTTTCTGTCTGAAAACTGGGCAGAAGCTTACGGGTTATCAAGCTTCCAAAATGCAAACAGCAGCAGTTGCCTGTCAAAATCGTGACTAATGACACATGAAAACGCAGGGCTATTTGGTAGATATTCTGACCCATAACAAATTAAGGATCTAAACCTTTGTGCTAGGCAGCCAGCACGTCGTGGGGAGGAGGTGGGGTGTGTGGCGGGTCTGTAATTACATCCCGCCCGATAATCATCCATTGCACACGGCTGTGAATGGCGAGTATGCAGGGACTTTAATTTCGCCGTCCCCCTCCTCCAGATAATTCCTGACCTGTGTCATTTTGGTTGCGAAACACACTGAAGGAGACAAATGAGCTTTTCTCCCCCGATGTTAAATTAGCTAATGGATTCTAGAGGTGAAACTGGCATCCTGAGAAACCAGGGTTCTGCCAGCATGGGGTGGAGGACATGAAGGTGGCCCTCAGGGTGTTGTTCCAGGCAGGCAGCAAGGCGGTGTGATTAAAGAATCAGTGTCCTGTGCACGGTGACCAGCTGGAGACTTTCTCACCCAGTCACTTTGGCATCTTGGGGGTCCCCCGTTAGCTGTTGGGAGAACAAACACTGGGAGCTAAGTAAGCAGTTTTAGCCAGGGGTTTCCTCTCTTCGAGCTCAGTTTTGTTTTCCTAATCAGAAGATGTGTTTCATTCAGTGTGACCACACACACCCATTCGGACTTAGTGTTGTAAAGCTGGTGTGTCTTAGTAGTAGAAAACCACTACTTAAGTTTACAAGACTTTACTTCCCATAGAAAAGGCACCATGGCTACTAATAACTGGCAAAGGACATTAGAATCCACACGGTAGGGTAAGTGTCCACATTCCAAGGTCGTGGCTATATGGACACATGGCGCTCATACAGGGAATCAGTTTTTAATATGTGTTTTTCTTTTTCTATGAAATTATTATGGTTTCATTTTCATGCAGCTGAAAAGATAAATGTCCTTTTCCCATGTTCCCATTAGAAGTGTGTGTTCTGGGAGGTTGAAAAATTAGAACTCAGCTGTTCTATAGTGCAGGAAGACTGAAAGTTGGCATCCTAGATGTGAATTTGGTTCCAGGAGAACAAAAATCTGGCAATTTTTTTTAAGGCAAAACATTTTAGAATCTTAATTTTTTTAAAAGGCTCGTACTAGTATTTATTTTTGTAAACTTTTAAAGAAAAGATTTATGTATTCATGCATATAAGAGGTGGGGTGTAGGCTAGAGATGGGGGGGCATGTGTGTGAGAGGCTTCACCAGAGATAGAGCGGGGAGCAGAACAGGCAGATCAACTGAAACACAATTTCATAGAAAAAGAAAAACACATATTCAGATCAACTGAAACACAATGCTGAGGGGAGCAGCGGGTAAGACAGAGAGGCCTGCTGTGCCTGGTGGGTCAGCTCCCTGGCTGGGGATCGAACTCAGGCCTTAGAGGTAATAGTGCTGGGACTTAACCCCTAGGCTACCAGGGAGGCCTCTCATACTATTATTTTAAATAAAATGGTACACAATTTTATTCACAATCCTTTGGACTTAGGAAGAGTAGAAACCCTATTATTAATCCATATTAATAATACAAATGCAGCCACTGCAACACATCCTTAGTGAGGGAACCAGAACACCTGCTTGCTTTTATTTTCAGGGGTTTATTTTTAGAAGGGCTCCGTCCGACTAAGAGGAATTTGTTTTTGCAAAACAATAATACACACTATTGTGTGTTTGCCATGAATCAGGCTCGGGTCTAACTCTTTATGTGTCACGTCTCATTTTATCTCCCAACACCATGAGAGACATTATTACCCCCTTTTTACAGGTGAGGAGACTTCCCAAGGTCACCCATTAGCAAGTGGGGGAGCACGGATTTGAACCCTGGGCAAGCTGGTTCCAAAACCCATTTCCTTAACTACTATGTATACTCGTCTCTAATCACAGTCATTTCCCAAATCTCAAATTTACTGAACATTTAATAAGCACCCATTAGTCAACATGCAGGACATTGGGGGTGGTGGGGGAGGGAGGGAATTGCAGAGAGCTGGGGTACAGAAAAGTTAGTAGAAGCCTACTCCCACCACGCTTTTGAGAGCCAGGTGGGTAGAAGCCGACGCTGGTGGCATATGTCGTCGTCCCCAATGCTGCCAGTTGGTCCTTCCAGCTTGGGGACTTGTGGGACCCAGAAGTTAGTGTCTAAAGGGTTGGGGGTGGGCGGGGGGAGTGTTGAGTCTCATCTGGAGGGGGCGGGGAGTGTCTGTCTCCTCTGTGGGAAGATGTTCCTGTTCTGCTGACGCCATTTTGTGGGTCTCCCTCTCAAAGGGCTTGTACACAAGTCAGGTGGCACAACTCCTCACCCACGTCTTGATGCCTTGTCTTTCCCCCTCAGACAACAGTGCCCAGCCACGACAATGCCTTTGCATGTGGTCACTTTGAAGCCACAGGCCCTGAGCGCTCAGCCACACGCGGTTGCTACAGTGTCATTAGCAGAGGCCCAGACAGAGATGACAGGTGTAAACACTCTATAATTTACCAAGTGCAGGCTCGGGTTTCTCCATGCCCACTGCCAGCCACCTACCTACTTGGCCCTGCGTATACACGCTCTGCGTCCTCACAGGACTATTGCAAAATAGCCCACGTCAAAAGTGCACCTACTTAGTAAATGTTTGCCCACGCTGGGCCTTTTCACTGTTCATTCAGACCATGCAAAGCTCTTGGTTCATGTTTAAACTAATGTTTCAAAATACCTGAGCTACTAAAGAAATCCGAAATACTGCGCTACCAAAGAAACACAGTGTGCTCTGGACCCTGTGAACAGCCACCTCTCTCTCCTGTGCAGAACATCTCTTTAACGTGTGCTGCTTCTGTGCGTCCGAGAAGGCCTGTCTGAAACGGCCAGCTTTCAAGCCGCTGCTCTGGCCAGTGTGCTGGAGGGGGGGTCCTGGCGCTTTCTTGGTCCTTCTTAGCTGCCTTCTGCATTTTTCACTGCTGACTTGTTGCAGTAAAACTTTGACTAACTGGGAGACTTGGGGGCTGATGCTCTGGTTGAATGATTTCCTAGTTAACTGGAAGTTATTTAGAAAGCCCTTGTTACTGAAAAATCTTTCCAAAGTACATCACACACTTTTCTCTGGGGTGAGGCAGCGCTGCTGGAGAAAAACTGCTCAAACCTATATGGAACGGCCTCCAAGTAAATTTACCAAAGCTGCTAACTGCTCTCAGGTCCTTGATCTTGCAGGCATGCACTGCCTCTTTGGATGGGTGATGCAGCTGGGATACCACACCCTTTACCACTTTTCCAGCCTACTAGGCCTCTTCACCCCCTCTCTCTGGGTCAAGAGGCCACCAGCCCACACCTCTCCTTTTTCCTTTACATCGTGGATTCCCTGCTTCACCTGGCTCAGGGATTCATTCTCTCCAGCCTCCCCAAGGAGGCTCCCACCTCTGTCCTCCCTAAGTTTTGTTTCCCCCACCTTTTGACCCCATAAACACGCCTGAACCCCACCCCCCCCCACACACGCAGACCTTTCCTGCACCTCCTCCCCCTCTCTCCCTTGCAAAGGTGGGCACAGCACCCACCTTTACTCCCTCACCCCGCCCCCTCCAGAACTATCCGATCCCCTTGACACACACCAAAATGCCCTGTCGAAGACCACCGCAGACTAACTGCAGCTCCAGTGGCTTTATCGCTCAGCTGGCCCTGTAGAGACGACCTAAATATAGCTCGAGTTCCTTCCCTTCTCTCCATCTCTGCTGCTACCATTGTTTTGCGAACTTCACTCTGCTTCCCTTCGCCCAGGTCATGGAACAGATGCAGACTCCACCTTCCAGCCAACCCAGCTCTGGTACCCCAAGAGCCCCAGAGTTCTTGCCTGGAGGTCCCCTACCCAGAGTGCCCTCGCTGGCAGGTCTCTGTTCACCTGTTACCGCCCTCAGGAGACTTCTAGTGACCCAGCCCCCTCCAGAGGCTCCTGACACCCCACTCCTAATGCTCTTCTTCATGGCACCCCACCCTCTCCCTTCGTGCCAAGGAGCACAGTTGTCTCAGGAAACGCACTCACGGGCCTTCTGGTTCCGCTTTGCCACCGTGGCTGGGGGCCCCCGCAAGTCCCCGGATCATGGCCCCGTGGTCACCACTAGACACCCAGCACTGAGCCTGGCGAGTCGTTGTTGAGCAAATGAGCAGATAAGACACACTACTTTTACTACACAAGGCTTGAAGGAAGTCCTTCTAGAAGGCCTGCAGAAACCTGCCCAGTGACATGCCTCCGTGAAGAAATTCACGTCAGAGCTTTCTAGCTCTGGAAGGGCCTTAGTGCACTTCCAAACTCAGCTCTCCGTCCTTGTATCAGGGAATGAGGTTCTAAACACACACACTCAGCAGGAGCCCAAGGGAGGTTGGCAGAGCAGGAGGGTGGCCAGGTGCTCGGCCACAGAGGGCAGAGTGCAGCCACCTGGCAGTGAGTGGACCGTGGTGTGTGACGTGGCCAAGTTGGGGAGACTAGTGAGCCCAGGTGATAAGGGCACCAACCTGGCTGGAGACGGGTTTCGGGATGTAGAACTGCCACAGCACAGAGCTCTGCTCTGCAGTGGCGGGGGTGAGGGTGAGGGGACCAGAAGGCGGGGTGCAGGTGAACAGAGATGCAGGAGCACAGGCCGGGGCTTAGGAGGCTATTATTTCGCCTGGAGGAAGTGGGGGGAGTTTCTCCACAGGCATGTGACCTGCAGAATCTGGGCACTGGAAACGGGGATACAGGTGTCAGGGCGCTTGGGGCTTGTGGTCTCGAGTATCAGACCAGAATGCCAACTGCAGGAAAGAAGGGTGGTCTAAACTCTGCTTATAAATAAAGGGTTTGGTGAGACAAATGGCACCATCTCCTCAATTTTTATTTTATTTTATTTTGGTCAATCCAGATCTTCCTATACTGAGGATGTTTAAAGCAGAGATCTTCTATATCATCCTAAAGCAAGAATATTGCTAGTCATTTTGCATAAACTTTTTTGGTTTTCAGGCATTGAAAAAAATTAAATGCTAGCTCCCAAGTAACTATCAGCTCAGTCCTATATGGGAGGGTTGAAAAGGATATGATTTGCTTCCCTGGCGTTAGGTTCACCCAGCTCTTTCTACCTGCAAGGAACATCTTCATTTCCTTTGCAAGGGAAAGTTCTCTAAAATCATCTGTTTTCTAGAAGGTTCTTTGGGCACACTAGGGAAATTACAGACAGCACTAGTAAATCCGCCTTCCTCTCCGTTCACCCCCTGCTGCAATTAAACTAGTCCTTTGGTATTATTTTCAGAATGATTGACGTTTCATTTTGCTTTGGAAGAGGGGACCCCACTGTTTACTTACAAACAACAGAATCCTCTCCCCAGCACTAGGATTCCTGCTTGGCTGGTTTTAAATAGATGAGGATGACCAGATATTTACCATCCGCCTGGGGAAGAAAAAAAAGACTGTGCTATGGGGCCCTTGGGAGCCCAGTTCACACAGTGAGGCGCTGAGAGCTGGGAGTGGACAAGACCAATCAGAGGCTCATCGAGGCTCCTGGACATTTCCAAGAGGTGGAACCAAAACAGGAAAAGAAAAGTCCCTAAGCGCCAGCACGGTGGGAGGCATCCCTGCAATGAAGTGGTGATGCTGGCGGACAGACCGCAAAACACTTCAATTGCTTATCAGGGCTTGCCCGAGAAAAAGGCCCGATCTTTCAGAGGGCGCTGGCCACCGTCCCAGGTCCTGGGACAGCTGAACAGCCTATACACAGCATTTCCTTCAGGTACTGCGTCGTCGGCCGTGAGATGTTCTCAGCGGTGGAGAAACAGCTGGACGAGACAGGCGAATCCAGAATGGTCCAGGCGCTTTTGATTCAAGTCTCGTGCAAGTGAAGAGAAAGGAGGAAAAAAAAACCCACACACAACAGAACCTGAAAGCAGGTGTTCTTTGTGCTTGACTCCCAGTTAAAAACTCATGGGCTATTAGAGGAATCAAGATGGACAGTGGGTTAGCATGAGAGAGGTTAAAAAGAGTAGGCACTGCTTAAAAGCAAGTCTGTAGTAAATGCAGACCAGTGTGCAAAACGCCAGCGTAGCCAGAAGCAGCAGCGATTGCTTTAGGAGGTATTTAGAAAAGGCTTTCACAACCATGACACACCCTCTTGCAGGGACTTCTCAAGAAGAAACTACAGCATGTACTCACAGTACACACATTTCTGGAGAGCAGAGTTGCAATAGGAAATAAAATCCCAGAAAACTTGGGAGCAGCAGGGGGTGACGGGAGACATGTGACCCAGCTTCTCCACTGCAGAGAAGCCTGAACGCCTAGCGAGGTTTTAGTGACTTCTACAAAGTCATGGTGGTGCTGAACAAACAGAAGAACCCTTAATACCAAACACCCAGTCCCCAGTCCCCGCAAGGGGGAGAATCTGGGTGCCTTCCTATGGCCCCGTATGTAAAACGGGGAGCATGGTGGGAGAAGGTCACAAATTCTGCCCGCAGTCCTGTCCGGGCTTGAACCTCTAATTGTGCTGTTTTCCAGTTCTGTAGCTTAGAGAGACCTGCCTCTATTGTTCAGAATCTTCAACTGATTTAATGCAAAATTGAGGCTAATTGTCTTACATGCCGCTGGGTTCACTGCAGAGATTAAGGCAACAAATAACTAGCACTAAATAAATTGTTGGTTCCACTGATGGCTGCCGCTTCTATTACCAGTAGCATTTACCCTTCTTAGGAATTTTAATATTTAGGAGAAAAGGATGAAAATAATAGGAGGGCAGAAAAAACAAAACAAAACAAAACAAAAAAAACCCACAAAGATTTGCGAATAACATTATGGGAAATACACACAGGCAGGTCACACAGGCAAAATGTGGGATTCATTGCTTGATCGGTCCTGAAAAACTTGGGCCAAATGCTTTGTGAGAACAACCTGCTGCCTTCACTTACTAAAATATTAAACCTGTAATCCAGGAGATGGGCTTGATGCTGGAGTTTCTTTACTCCAGCGTTAGTAATAGGTTTATGTTGGTTCTTTCAAAGCATTTTTTTCTCCCTCAAGCTTACTGCAGCACATCTTAATTATTTTCACAGATGAGAGATGGGTGTCTGGGAGTACTGACCGGATGGTCAAAACGCAGGGCCACTTCCTGTCCTGGGAGGGGAACTTCCCCCGGGCCATGGGTCATCCACCTTCCTAGCTCTTCAGCCTTACAGCCCCTCAAATGAGTTCTCCAGACAGAAGCTCCAAGTCTTTCAGTGGGCTTTTGCTTCCAACACCAGTTGGAAATAATTTTATCTCCTATCTTTTTTAACCTGTTAATTATTTGTTAGCAAATAATGAAGAGCTGCTTTTCAGGCATTTATATTAATTATGCAAACAGTATACGATGACCCCATGGCAAAAAGAGACACTAGAGACAAATTAATGTCACACTTAACCAGCACGGCAATCTCCCAGCCCATTCCACATGAGAAGCACCCAATGATCATGCTGGTTCTTGTGCATTTTCTAGAATCTTCTTTTTCTTCTTTGTCTTGGCATTATTTATTATCTTTTTTTAAAAAAAGGTATTTATTTATGCATACAGAACTGGGGTACAGACCAGAGGTGCAGGGGCAATGAGAGGACTCACCAGAGACAGAGTGGGGAGCAGAACAGACAGATCAATGAAGTACACTGCTGAGGGGAGCAGCGGGCGGGTTAGGGGAGGTCTGCTGTGCCATGTGGGTCATCTCTGGGGCGGGATTGATCTGGTGCTGAAGTGGCTTTAGCTTCTTAGTGCTGTGCTTTAATCCGCTGTGCCACCAGGGAGGGCCCTTAACTGTTACCTTTTTGGGGAAATATAGTCTTTGAGTGAGTGGGGAGTCTTTTTCGACAGAAGTCATTCATAGCAGCTATGGGCATTTTGTTTTCAGTTGCAAACACGCAAATTTTTCTTCGTTCCGTAGAAGACGCAATTTTAAACATCTACAACTTATCCTCTGTATCACAACCCAAAGCCGCCTCCTCTGAAAGTTAGAACAAACAGTATTTCTTTTCTTCAGCACTAGGCAACTTCTGACCATGGCATTTTTTTTTCTGTGATGGGGCAAGGTCACATGGGAAGGCTGCTTCCTCAGCTGGAGGCGATACTGGGTGACTCAAGTTTGCTGGTTGGTTTGATAGTTTTCCTTTTGGAGTAGATTTAAGGCTGTTCGATATCTGTGGAGTATCAAGTATGCACAAAGCCTGACAGGCGAAGAAAAGCGTTCATGCTGTTTCTGCATCTGAGAACCAGCCAGGGCATGGAACACTTGCAAGCATCACCATCTCCCTGCCACTGTGCAGGGCAGCTGCGTGCCCCGAGCATAGACTTCAAAACATGACTTGCGGCCCTCCCTGGTGGCGCAGCGGGTTAAAGCGCAGCACTGAGAATCTGAAGCCACTTCTGCATGAGTTCGATTCCCGCCTGCCTCCTGCCCCGGAGGAGACCACATGGCGAGCCAGACCTCTCCTGGCCCGCCCGCTGCTCCCCTCAGCAGTGTACTTCGTCCATCTGCCTGTTCTGCTCCCCACTCTGTCTCTGGTGAAGCCTCTCACCGCCCCTGAGCCTCTGGCCTGTACCCCAGTTCTGTATGAATAAATAAATAAATCTTTAAAAAAAAAAAAAAAAACATGACTTGCATTACTTAAGCCGGCAACCTGGTACCTTTCATCCCAAGATATTTTAGTAACTCCTCTGACGCCGACATGTGTGACCTTTTGCTCATTTGTGCTAGATTGAAAACACAGAAAATAACGATGGGTTTCCTTCAATAATTTGATTTTCTCTACTAGCGCTGCCGACACCACTGGCATGAAGTAAGGTGCAGGGTCTTTGAGGGATTGTGTATGATAGTTGCTGCGTCTTCTGTCTTGGAACTTCTTCTTCTCTTCATTTTTGTAAGATTTGAATTGTTTGGTCATCAGTTACATCAGTTGTTCACCCCAGTGTATCTTAAAATAACACCAGCTCTAGAATGTGCTGTGCTGATGCGCCTGGTATTTTTTGCTGTGTCTAGTGTAAATGTTCCTGAGACTTTCCTCCTCCCATTCTTTGTACTGCAAGTTTTTTCTTTCCTTTGCAAGTTCATCTCATCTTTTTATCACTCCTTTTTTAGTGCTAACCTGTGCATGAAAGATACACAGAGAACTCCTTTTTCCAGTGTTTTTTAGATGTCCAGTCTGATAGTTTGTTCAGATGAAAGATTAAAATACTCTCGATTTTAGAGCATGTAGTTATTGTAAGCTAAGATTATAATAGATAATGTTTATTTATTGTAGTGTATTTATAATATTATATATTAGATATATTATAATCTTACTGTTACTATATGTATGTACATACAAAAATTGTATATATGTACATTCAGAATATGTATGTACATACAATATTTACAAAGTATGTATATGTGTGTTTGTGTGTTTTTGTGTGTGTATATAAAATACATGTATACATACAAAATTTGGGGAAAGTATCCACTATTATTTGATAAGCAGTCATTTCAAACACCATTGTTGAAACCGGTGAGTAAAAGCATCATTGTAAATTGGTGAACACCGGCCAGACAAACAAAACTCAAACTGCTCTTTTCTGCCTCTGTTGTCCCCTCTAAGTTGAAGGCTGCTGTCCCAGGATAAACCCCGATTTCAGGCACCCACGAAGGCCCCTGATTATTTCTGGCTATCATTTCCGTTTCAAGGCTTCTTCCTGGTAGGCCCTGGCCCTTTACCCTGCTCTGAAAACTGAAATACCCCCACTTCCCTTTGTCCCCACGTATTTCTTTCGTCTGTCACCATCAGAGTCATGAAATGGCAGGATGAGGTGGGCAGGAAGGAAGCCAGAGTTCTGCCCCACGATCCTGTTTGCGTTCCTCGTATTTCATCGAGACTGATGCTATGTGTCTGCATGTGTTGGAGGCCTAATTTCAAGAGCAAGAGGGAGACAAACACACACATGCACAAAACTTTGGCCCAGACTATCATTTCCACTTGTGTCTTCCTTGGCCACTTGATTCGCATTTGACTGGTACCGACACCAGCCAGCGTCTCGATGGCAGCTCAGTGTCTTCTGGCACTTTCTGCATGGCCGAATGGAGACAGGAAAACGTCTTGTGTGGTAACATTTTCCATTAGCAACACTGACGTGATGTCAACGCACTCAGCCTATCCCAAGACGGTAACACTCACAATCATGAGAATATGAAGATGACGCCGTAACGGACCGACAGAGGAGGTGGTTCTGTTCTACTTCATAAGACTGGGGCAAAAGAAGGAGTCAGATCTGGATCAACTGCAAATGAGTGGTAACACTCATGTGGATATGCACTGATGGTTGCCGGGGTACCCCAACACAGTTGAGGGGCATGCCGGCCAGGCTAGCAAAACACTAAATAGTGATGATGCCTGTGTCAGGAACCTTCTAAACATGCAAAACTGAAAATTCAAGCAAACACGCACAGGACTTATTTATGTCTGTGGTGGGGTGGCGGTCGGCAGAGTCACCAAAACTATGATAGTTAAGCCTCACTTAACTTCACCGGTAGGCTCTTGGAAACTACGATTTCAAGCTAGACTATGTATAAAGAAAACCGGTCCTCAAAGAATATTTGTTTGTTAAATGTCAGCCAAGGTTGCTGTTATATTTTTTTTCCCTCTCATCTATGTTATAATGAAACGGTGTTCTTTGTTTTTTTTTTTTTTGGAATAATAGCTAACATTCATGACATTGGAGGGCAACATTCTTTTTATAAAGATTTATTCTTATTTATCCATAGAAGAGCTGGGGTCTAGGCCAGAGGTGCGGGGGGTGAAGGATTCACCAGAGACAGAGTAGGGAGCAGAACAGGCAGATTGACTGAAATACACTGCTGAGGGGAGCAGTGGGCAGGACAGGAGAGGTCAGCTCCCTGGCCAGGGATTGAACTTGGCACTGCAGTGGCTGCAGATAGCTTCATAGCGCTGAAACTTAAACCCTTGTGCCACCAGGGAGACCCGAAAGCAGTATTCTGGAAAGGCAGCAGTCCCATGCTAACATGGCTGGGTATTTATTGAGTTAACTGTTATGCGTGTTGCTATGTGAACAAGTCACCTGCACAAGTCCATTCTGTCAGCGTCCAGCTCCTACAATTTCAATTACAAGTTCAAACCTAACAAATACTTAGTGCTAACTTGGTGACATCTTACATGTGAATGAGTATCTGGGGCAGAAGGAAACCTGAAGTTCCTTAGATGCCTTCTGTATCCAGGTGAGAGTCTCCTGCACAGAAAGACGACGTGTCCTCCCTTGGCAGGCACTTGGGTGGTGCCAATTCATTTTCTTGAGGATTCTGTTCCTGCTGCTTGGAGAAGTGGCTAAAATAATCCATATTTAAGAGTCTCTTTCTAGTCCCTCTTCATGTAAGGTGTAGGAATTGGTAGATGTGGACTTGTCTGGATGAGTTTGGAGTTTGAGATCCTTTTGTTTTGGGTTGGGTGGGTTAGGTTTATTTTACTGCTTAGCTTATAATTTTTCTGTTGAAGCTTCAGGTGTGCACCATCGTTATAAGTCAACATCTGTATAGACTACATCAAGTTCTCCATCAAGAACCAATTGCATGATATCCTTTACAGTTTTTTTTTTAATTTTTATTTTTTTGCCAATCCAATCATGTTAAGAGTCCAGGACCATAGCTGAAGTCTGCTGTCACTGACCAATAGTCTGGTGTTTATGTAAGTCAGAAATCTGGACACTGCATTGAAATAAAGCATCTTCTAGAGGACATTGAGCTTTTACTTTTTTCACCATCTTTCAGCTCTCGTGTGTTTTTACTTCTTCCAGGGAAAGCCGTCCCTAACTACTTTACATACAGATCTCACTTTGAATAGTCTTAAAGGACTTTGACTGTCCCTTGGCTTCCATGAACATGATCACACTTTTTTCCCCTTCTCCTTTACTTTAGAGTGCACGGAATTTAAGTGCAACATGGACTACATGCCTTCCCTACATCAAAGAAACTTTAAAAAATGTCAAGCCTCACCCTCTACTAGCTTTCCAGTAGAACTTGGATTTCTCTGATAGTGATGTTTCGCCATTCGCAGATTCTAGAAGATCAGGTATGGTCCTAGACGCTTAACATGATTTGACTGGCAAAAAATAACTGTAAAGGATATCATTTAATTGAATCTTTGAAGAATTTGATGTAGTGGATGGGGTTATCATCATTCTGGGCTCTGAGAAAGCTGGCTACTGTGTCCTGCTTGGAGAAACAGAACAAGTGGGGCTGGGTGGCCCATAGCTTGGGACAACTGTTGAATCTTCACCTCTTCGGTTCCTGGCTGGCAGACACCTCCTTGACTTCCGGTGGCTGTGCTCCCGCCACTTGAACCCCATTTTCGTCATTTTGGAGATAGCAATATTTTCTAGTCTCAGTAACGTTCTGTCAACAGAGGGCCCTTTGAGTATTCACAGAGTCCAAACAGCATATTGTAAAATTCAAGGTTTTTTTCTCCCGTAGCTCAGAAAACACGCGCTTTTCTCTTTCAAGATGATGCCAGTTTCATCTTTCCATCAGTGTGGGGGGATGCCTGGTTTTCACATTATGGCTATTGCTGAATCCCTTAGAGGTGCTGCCTTTCTCTTTCATAATTAACTAAATGTTGCTTGATGTTTTTGGAAAACAAGACCCCTCCCTTCAGTAAAACCCCTCTTTCTGCTCCCTGCCTGGTAGTCAGTGATCAAAAGGACTCAATTCAAGAAGTTCTCAACACTTGAGCACCTTTCACACTCATCTTTTCTGAGATATTCTTCAAAGCTGCAGAAGGGATTCAACGTTTTGTTCTTTTCTTGTTCCAGTTTCTGCTGGAAGTATTTTGTCTTCTTAGAATTATTCTCAGGGCTCTTGAAACCTAACAGGCTACCTAGAAACATACCTGCTCATCTAGAAACAAAAGTGTATCCACATCTACACTTGTTGCCTTTTAAAATAAGGCCAACAATCTAATTTTCCACTTCAGAGTGGTCAAGGCTGATGTACACTGAGCATTCACATCTTTTCCAAAGGTTTACAATCTGAACTGCCAGGGCTGTTGAACTCAGATTAGGTAGGAGAAATACCACACCCACATACTGATAGGAGTTTGCGCTGGCTGGCAGAAAAAGCCTACCAGCGGGCAATGTGATAAAGCAGGCGGATGTGTTTAGATAATGGGGTTAAGTTAAGCCTCAATACCCCTGCCTGTCACTGATCAGGTGAAGTTCATGCCCAGACCAGCCCTCCCCACTGTGGCAGTAGATTTCACAGATGCCTGCTTCTCCTTGACTTCCCCCATCAAGGTCTTCAATCTTCAGGACAGCTCTTAAAATACTCCAGAAAGGTCTTTGTCTCCAAGTCTTTGTTCCCAGAGGTACGTCTAGTGTCTAGTGCAGTTGAAAGTACCTTAGGGGCCCTCCCAGGTGGTGCAACAGGTTAGGACTCAGCACTGCAAGCTGGCCGCCGCCGCTTCAGTGTGGATTCCATCCCCGCCCCAGGAGGTGACCCACATGGCGCGGCAGACCTCTCCTGACCCGCCCGCCATTCCCCTCGGCAGTGTACTTCATCAACCTGCCTGTTCTGACTCCCCACTCTGTCTCTGGTGAATCCTCTCACTGCCCTGTACCCCAGGTCTATATGCATAAATAACTGAATCTTTTTTTAAAAAAGTAATAAAAATACCTTTTCAGAGATGGGGGGAGGAGTATTTGCTTTGCACAAACTGGCATGCTATGGTGGACTCTGGTTGTTGTTGTTGTTTTTTTAATGACTTATGTACACTTCTGGCTTCTCATTGTTGAAGGCCTTTCCTTATGGGCTCTGGTTTCTAGGGTCCCTGAGGAGTCTTCTACCTATTCCTATTTCTGGGGTCAGTTATAATCTAGGGAAGGGGGCAGTTTGCACGGTCCTTGTGTTCTCTGGAGCATCTCCAAATGTTCTCAGAAGGGATGGTGCCTGCCCAGTGGACTTGGGATCAAAGTCAGCCAGGTTTGCAGTGGCTGAGATAACACCATGTCCAGTCACTGCTTCTCTGGTATTTATTGCTTCTAGACTTTGGCATTGAAGATGAAGTGGCGAACGGTTTATCTACCACCTCGGTCTCCAGTGTTCCAGGACACTGTGTAAGAGGAAAGGGATGTATTCACATCCCACACATCCTCACGGACTTGGTTGCTCTGGACAGTGGCAGCCCAGAGCAGGAAAGGGGACGTGAGAGCTGCCCAGTCTCTCCCGACTCCCTGAGACGCCACTCAAGGAGCCGCTCTGAGAGGCGTCATTCAGCTTGCCTCAGCCTGCCGTCTGCTTGCCCCCTGAAGGCTGCCATCCATCAAAATTGGGGTTGGGGGCAGTGACAGATATTGTCGTTTGCCTTTTGGAATCAAGGAAAACGAGCTATCTTGTGAGGCGCTGTTTTGATGACTAAGACAGCTTTTAAAGGGCGATAAAGCATTTTGGAAGCAGGAAGCCTTCATAAAATGATAAATCATTTCGATAATAAGTATGTGTTCCACCCTTGGTTTATTCAGCAAGTGCTGAAACCTAGTGACAGTCATAATCCTAGACGTCTTGGAGACCAGTGTCCCTCTTCTTATCTCCTGCCTCTTAGCTCAGCTGCCCCCAGGGCCTCTAGGCCAGCAGGCAAAGAACTTGGACCGATACAAGCCTGTCTCGGTCCAAGGTCCAAGTAACTACTTCCCTGGAGCCCTCTGATTGCTTTATAGCTTGAAAGATAAAAAGAGGCCAACACATACCTTCACCACCAGACAATATAATCAACTAGCTCACTGTTCCTCCTTTTTCTCAGACAACCGTATTTTTGCATCCCACACACATGCAAACACCAAGCCCCTTGTTAGTAGGTAGGCTCACATCTTGCCAGGGCCTATGAGGGGAGGCTGTTTGCTGGGGGGTGACCAGGAGGAAGGCTTTGTATCACCTGCCAAACAGACTCCCCCTTTCGCCCCCCCCCAACCAGGTAATGGCTGGGAGCCCTTCCCTAGAGCCACCCAACTTTCCAGATTGCCTGGAAAGCCCCCATTCTCATTACCCAGATGCTTATCTTAACCCTCCTGCAATTAATGTAATAGCACTAGGGGGAATTAGAACTTTCAGAACTCAGCCACTGAAAACTACCCAGAGCCCACCCTTTCTCCCTCAGTCCATCTCCTCCATTTCAGTCATTCCCACCCGTTTCATTGCTCATTATCACTAGTGTGGGCAAACACAAGCTTCAGCCTGATAAGCAATCAACTGCCTTTTCTATAACTATAGATTCTCTTGTAAAACAAAAAGAACAGGGAACGGAATGGAAAGGTGTTATAGATTCAATTTATTTTTGGTTCCAAATCTTTTTTTTTTTTTTGCCTTAAGCTTGTTGCCAGATTTCCAGGAAGTCAACCTGTCTGCTCTGTGCATCAGTTTTGCCTGCTAATCTAGAAAAACTTTAAAGGGATTTAATAAAATCTGTCAGGCTTAAAAAAACCTCTCTCTTTTTACTCGAATACCATTAAAGAAGTGGCAGGTAAAACTTGGGGGGGTGTGTGGTGTCCTGGGAGGTACAGCAGTGATGTCCCTTTCCCGCAATACCTCCCAGGCCATCGGCTGGAAATATTTTGCTTTGATGGTTTCTTCTAGGGCAGCCTCACTGGTCTCCCAGCTAAGACCTGTGCTAAACTCTCCTTTCATGCAGTGACACTTCATTTGCATTTGATTATTTTTCACATTCAAACATATGAGATGAACTCCTGAGATTCTGAAATGCTTCAGATACGGTGCGCATTATCAGAAAGAAGTGGTTGGGATGGCTTGTTTGAAAGAAAGAAAACGGGTTCTGTTTTAAAACCAGTTATCATTTTTCCTGATTACTTCACCATTTGGTTAATATTCTCTTAAGGCATGTACTGATGCAGGAAAGGCCTTTGCTTTATCTATTAACGAAGCTTCTACAATAGGAGCTTTTATTTCATTACAGTATTCCTAAGAAGCAAGCATTAAGTCGGGCTAATAATGTCTTTGGATCTAAACCAGAGGAGGAAATCCAATGATGTAAACTGCTATACATCTGATACTTAATAAAAGAAGCTGAGTGATCCCTTGAGTCAACACCCGTGGATGTAAAGCATTCTGCAAATAAAGGGGGAACCAGCACTGCACTATTAATTAAGGTGTATTGTTCTCAGAACCTTGTAAGATGTAAAGGACTCTTTGAGAGGAGCTAAAGTGCTTTTGGGGGGGAGGCAGTAAATGCATGTCGTCTCTAAAGACCAAGCCTCATCCCCAACACACCTTTTTATTCTGGATGACTGGCCCTGCGGCCATCACGATTATTGAGGGAGACCATCTACCCCATAGCTTATGTTCACACCTGCACAGGGCTCTCTGGCAGCCAGGACCCCAATTGTCTCCATTGAGGTTGACCAGCTGGTTCCAAAGCTCCGAAGCTCCAGGGCATGAACACAGTGGGGCTTCCAGAAGAGCTCTGGCCATTTCTGACACCCTCACTCTCCTTGACAGCTTTTTTCTTTCTTTCTTTTCCATACTTGAGATTTGGTTTCTGGCCCTCAATTCCTGTCGCCTGGGAGGACTGGCACACTCCTGATGCCATCGGGCTAACAGCCATGTCCAGGGCAGCTTGATGGTGGCTTCCAAAGCTCATGGCGTGTCCGGTGAATATCACATTTCTTGTCAGATAGGAGCAGGAGACTCGCTTTGGAGGACTGAGTGATGGGTGTGGGGAGTTTTTCATCTACTGCTGGAAACTCTGTGTGCCAATCTGCAGACAACTTTGAAGATGGATTCTGGAAGGTGGCCATGGGTTTATGATGGGCAGGACTTAAAAGCAGGCTTCCTAGTATTTGTGTTATATTCAAAACTCTTTTAAACATATAGCCTAGAACTATGATATATACCATACATAAGCTACTGATATGCTTGAATAACAAAATTTGTCACTGAGAAAACTTCTTCAGCTGAAAAATTTAGGATATGTTCTCCAAATTCCATTACAAAAAAAAAAAAATTCAAGGCCAGAACACGAATAGTTTTGTCCACAGGTTATATCAAGCCACCAGAGGATAAAAGAAGAAAACCTCATTTTCATTGCCTGTGTCAACTTCAGTTCACCTTAAAACGGTCCTGTCCTGTCCAGCTCTAGCTTGTAAACCATGATGGATAGCCAAAAAAATCTTTTAGCACTATCCAACGATTTTCAAGTCTGTTTTTACATGAATGCTGCCTTTTTACAAAAGAAGTAAGGAATGAGACTAAGCCCAGCCTACTCTGTCTGCAACTTTTGCTTCCAGGAAGAAGTGCACAGTAACTGAAGCATACTCTTGTAGACACAGTCTTCCGAACCACTGGTTTAAGGGTTCTTGGTCCTAGCTGGTGGGGAGCCCAAATAAGCACTTTCCAGGCTCCCCATGAATCAGCTGAATATAAAAATTTGTGTAAGCTGACAATAAAATGCACCTGATAAATCATCTCTTAGATCTCTCTGAAAATTAGGGGTTTAAAAATCATCTACTGAATTCCCTTCATATAACCAAGGATGTACTTTCGAAGCCCATGTGCACCTCTATTACTTGAGGACTGAATGAAGCAACAGAAGTTCCTCTGGATTCGGAGAGGTTAGCCTCCACGGGGGCTGAATCCTCCTGTCTCGTTCCACCCCACAGCACATGCGGGTTCAGATACCAGAACACAATGCAGGCTGCAGGCGAACAGAGATAAGACCAAGAAGGCCCCCGATGATTATGTTTCTCTTCTAAGCAGGACCAGACTATCATCAGGCCCTCCTGGCCATGAGAAGGGGAAGATTGGTGTGGGAAGTGGCGGGGAAGGTGCCAGGGCAACGCCCAAGCTCCCATTGCCACCCATTCCCTGAAGTGTGGCTAGGGAGGAGGCTAATTTCCTCTTCACCTCTGCCAGCTCTGACCAAAGAAATGCAATGGAAACAGAAATGGAAACTGAAGATATAAAATAAAAATGATTTTGTTTATAGTAAGTGGCAGTGACACTGTCCTCTTCAACGAGGCATGACTGTCCAATTACTGTAAACAAAACAGGTCAAAACACTTTTCTAGTGACTACAGGAACTCTGTATCCCTCTAATGCAAAATTCACTGTGGTGTGCCCACCATTGTTCCTATAATTTAGAAACACTCTTCAGAGCACGTAACAGTACCCAAACAATAATCAGAAACCCCAACACAATACTCAGGCGCAAAAGCAAACGACATTTTGGCAAAAAAAGCTAAGGTAAGGCTGACATTACCTTTGGGGCTGATGGGAGTGTATCTTGGATTCAGTTGGCTGTGACTAACTCCACTGCTCAAATGCCTTCTAACTGGGCATGTTTCAATTTTATTTTCTTTTTTAACTTTTGCATAGAAAGACTGGGATGCAGGTCAGAGTGTGGGAGGTGAGGGGATCACCAGAGACAGAGTGGGGAGTGGAACAGGCAGACTGAAATACACTGCTGAGGGGAACAATGGGTGGGTCAGGAGACGTCTGCTGTGCCCTGTGGGTCAGCTCCCTGGCCAGGTATGTGGTGAAAGCACTGAGACACAACCCCTAAGCCCACTGGGAGGCCCAAGGGCATCTTAAAATTTAAGTTTGAATGAGTGATGGATCATGACTTGTACACATGGACTATAAGAAACTCTATCCCTCTAGGGAGGGAATGGAAAGAGGTTGGCTGTCAAAGTCTTCATGTGTTTAGAGGCACTTGAAGGCATTATCATTGTGATTTTTAAAATATAAGCAATGCATTAGACGCATCCCTAAATAAGTTCAGATCAGTGATTGTTACCGGATATTTCTTCTGACAACTCTAGGCCTCCTTGTTTAATGTTTTTCAAAAGCAAAATAAACCCACCTACTAAATGTCACACATTTCACATTGTCAGCAAAGTCTGGGTTATTTTAAGAAAGGAGAGACTAACCTCTCTGAGGTGATCGGACACCCTGGCTCCCCTTGTAGTTCTTGAACTTGAAACCAGGACTGTGAAATAATACTCTCGAAGTGCTAATGTTAACGATATCTAGTGATACCAAGAACCCGTCTCAGCTGGCGGATTCCCTGAATCACTGCGAAAGCAAAGGCGGAGAAGACAAAGAGAGCTTCTCCCGGGACCAGCTTCCGAAGGACCGATCAGCACGTGCCCAAAGAGTCCCTGGGCCCTGTGGTCTGAGAACCTTCCTCAGCCCAAGGCCCAGCAGTCAACAGTCAGAACCCATGAGATTCGCTTGTGGATTTGCACGGTGTGAGGAAACGATGACATCACTTGGTCTGCACAAAAACCTGGGTAGGAAAACTTGGTTCTCGAATCATCTCATCTCATCTCACACCCGAGGAACAGTTATTCTCAGAACAATTAAGTAAATCAGAGCCTCCCCAAATTGAATGATCACCACAGTCACCCCGAGGGGATGCCTGACTCCTAGACATTCTCAGCCCTCAGCCCTGGGGGTGCTCATCAGGTAGATTTTCCACAACTCAGGTCACCGAGTAGCTTAAAATGTTCACCCTACAGGATACAAACCCAGCATCATCACAGATGTCTTGAGGTGACCCCGTTTAAAAATATAACTTCTACTGGAACAGGTTACAAGTGAACAGAAAACAAAAGGGTCCAGGTGGAGTCTCTGTTCTTGAGGACTCAGAGGTGACCAGTGGTGATGGAATTTGGAAGAATCATGAGGCCACTTAGATTAGACACAGGCTCTGATCAAAGAGAATGTGGCAGGGCAGGGGCTTTGGGTGGAAAAAGGTGTCAAAATGAATGAGGCAGGTGACGGACTTGCCCCGTTACATAGAATCGACTCTTTGTGGTATCGTGTGTTGTGCACACATGACACACACATATTATCTGTGCTGTTAGACCTCATCAGCATGCTTATTACATGCACAAAGGTGGGGGAAGAAAAGTTAAAACAGAAAACTCTTATCTAGTTTCTCAGTAGGTAACAGACCCTAACAGCAACTTACACACTCATTTAGCGACCCTGGGAGGCAGACGCTGTTACAATTCCATTTGACAGAGGAATAAACCAAAGCACAGGGGGAGACAAGGTCACATGCTAGTGAGCAGTGACTTGGGCTCCGACCAGCTTCCAGCCTCTCTGCCTTGAATCAGCCCCCCACTCCCACCCCACAAGCCACCTGTCTTCTTGGGTTCCGCAAAGCCATTTCCCTCCTGTCCAGCCCAAAGTTTGGACCCAGTTACTGAATTCAGCTACCGTAGGTATCTCAGAGGAGGTCATCGCAAGCTTGCTCCATCAGCTTCCTGTTTGCAATGGAAAGCAGGCCTGCTTCAGCAGCATCCGTCATCTCGCTAAGGGACATGGTGTCTGCACTGGCAGCGCAAGGTGTCGGGAGCCGTCAGCTCTCTAACAGCAGGGGAGGCTTTCAAAAGACCTGCACATGTTTGCCATGAGCGTTCCCGAGTCTACACAGATCCTGCCTACGGCTGCTGACCCGTCAACTCAAACCCGAAGGAATGGTGGCACCACAAAGTGCCCACTGCCCATCACTACCCAGACGTGACCCCTATGGGACAGAGCGGTGCTGACCAAGCTGGAGAGACTGCAGGGGGAGCCGCGGCCTGTGTCCCCAGTCCTGGGAAGGGCCCACCACATGTAAGAGAACGGTATCAGTGGTTCCAGGCTTCCTCTATGCTCACAGTTCTTGGCCACCTTTCTAACCTCGTCCACTGTGCCACGCAGAAAATCACAAAGTGTAATCATCAGGCGAGGTGATAAAGAGCACAGATTCTCAGAAGACTCTCGTAGTCAAGAAGAGACTGTTTCTTTTCTTTTTCCACACCGAGACGGACAGGTCTCCTATTGCAACGTGAGAGTCTCGAGGGACAGTCACATGGGAACTCTGGCCACCCTGCAGTAGTTTCTGGTCAGCCTGCGGGTCGGGCAGTGATCTAAAAGATCCTGCAAGCATGGGCCCGTCCATGGATGTCCCTCCCCATCTCTCAGCACAGCTGGGAGGCCAGAGGGGCCTGCAGGGGACACAGAGGAAGGCCACAGGTGGGCTCGTGGCCTGCTGAAGCGCAGTTCTCAGCCCTCAGCCTCCAGTCTGTTGAGTGTGGATGGGATTCTCTCAAAACGTTGTCAGTCGCTTGGGGTGGTTCAACACTGACACTCGCGTTTATTTACAGAAGTGTTACCAATGAGGGCATTTTGCAAATCTGATAGAAAATGATTCTGTGAGCGATGCCACATGTTGTCAGAAGTAACAAAAAAGAAAACATTGTCCTTCAGACACTGCCAGATGTTTTCAAAAGTGAAACTTTATAGGTTTGGGTGCAGGGATAAAAGAGCTGGTGTGGAGAGCCTCTCTGGGAGAGAAGTGTCTGCTTCCCCAAACGCCTCAGGAGGGATAGCTGTGGGCCAAAGAACATCTACTTGTTCCAAAGGTCCCTGCATGTCACCAAAGGACAATGAGGAAAATGAGGACAGCATTACTCCTCGGCAAACTGCTTTGAAAACTATAGAAAAAAGAACTAGTACCTTTGTAATAACACATTATATAACTGTCTCTGGCCCAATTTTTGTGACTGTGCCGGGAAACTTTTATTTAACATGAAACACAAATAGGGCCTGCCTTTACCTTTAAGCTCTTGAAAATTCACCAAGTTCAAATTTAGCTGAATGGCTTATAAACCTCAGTGTAACCGCGGCAGCGGGCCACCTCCCAGCTCCAAGTTCCATCCCTCAAAGGGATTAAATCTTAAACACACCACCCCGCGGACTGCCGCAGCCGATCACGCCTGCTGTCATTAGCGTCTGTTTAATATGGCAGCCGAAGTCTCGCAAATGGGGCCCGAGCAGGGCCTTGGAGAGAAGTGCATGATAATTGCCTGCTGCAGGACTGTGTGGTGCTGCCCGGGGCCGCGGTCAGTGGGGAAAAGGGGAAAGCATTAGAGAAGGCCTTGTTGTACTGATGAAGTGGAATTCCTAGAACACACTGTGCTATAAAACGCGACCCGCTCCACAGCGCTGGGGCGCACATTGGGCTCGGGAGGGCTTAGCAGTGGTTGCTGGGCTTTTTCGGCCTAGCTGCCTTTCATTCAAGGGAGCAGGAGCCATGCTAGAAAATGGGGAGGGAAGGAACTCTGGTCCAGTGAACTCCTGGGAATAAAGATGTTGGGGGGGGGGGCAAAATACTTCCGGTGTGTGTCCCTTCTCACACTCAACAGGATCAACCAAGTCTGTGATTCATTGATTTTTTTTTTACATAAATAGCCTTAGAAATGACTAGCAAAACGTGTCCAGTCTGTCTCAGCAGCTTCACAAAGATCTGGGAGGAAGACAGGGCTTTTGTGGATTTGTGTAAGGAAGGGTGGGAAGGGCTTGCCCATGTCCTAACTGTTTGTGCTCTGAATTCATAAAAAGAATTAAGACAATGAACAGTGAGAGCAGCAAAAAAATGTTTGAAATCATCTATTATACAACTGCCTCTTACCTCAGAAAAACTTAGCGTGAGCCTCTAGGTGGGTTACAGCGTCTGATAGTAGTAAGCCAGGAATTTATAAAGAGTTTGTTCCCAACTTGCAAAGTTGAGAGAAAAAGAGAGGGGAGAATTTCTACACATAAAGTGCCCCAGGAACTAAAAAGACAGTTTAACTGTTAAAAATCAAAGACAGTTAATTGGAGCTTCTACAGGTAGGAACAAATCCATCTAATTATTAATGAGGCACTGTCAAGCCAGTCTACCCCTGAAATAGTCATTTTAAACAAACTTAGTTTTTTTTTCTTAAAATAAATTCATTTTAAGCAAAATCATTAAACCAAATTCCAGTGCAACTGTACATAATCATTTACAGTCAAGCACACACCCTCTGTGTGAGGGTTTACCTGCAGGCAATAAGTAAAGCTGTTTATGAAGTATTTGCCCCAGAAATAACTGCAAAGAAGCCAAATATGGACAGTTCTGGATTTGAAGTCTCGCCATGGTTGGCGGTCAACCCACGCGACCCCTGATTTGCCAACCTTCTTGGAAGGCCTCATGACTAAGCACTAACCACAGACAGACGTACAGACAAAACAACTAAATATCCCTCTGCGAGGCTTTGCATCAGGAGCCCAGGAACCCCCACAGCCCCAGTCTATGAGTAGATAGAGAATCCTTCATTTGCCAACAAAGCTTCCTCCCTGAGCCTGAAAAGGGGGGGCGTGTTGTTCAGGTCCCTAGAAAGGTATCCAATAGCCCCTTGGCTGTGGGTTCCTGTGTTACGAACGTCTGTCCACTCGTGTCTGGCCAAGGCTCAAGTCCATTTCATAAGAAACACCAAATAGCTGTCAGATGGTTCTGAGTTTGGGTGAATAACCAAACGGACACAGTTCTCCCTGCCTGGCGGATGAGGGGGCCAATTCCTCGTATCCAGCTCAAGAGATGCCCCGTCTCCAAGCGTCTCATGCCCTCCCTAACTCCTGACCAGCCATGCCCTTGATTTTGTGGACCAGGCTTTGCCCGTGGAGTAAACAGTGGAGGTGGGAAAAGCCAAAATTAAGCTGCATTTGCTAGGGAGCTAATGATCACGTCGGCCTTTGCTTTTCTTCTTAAATCACCCAACTTCTATGATGTCTTCCCTTCCCACCTCAGGGATATAGAGGGGAAGGTTGGGTCAGAATAGGGATTTATTTTTCAATCTAGCCACTTTGTTGTTCACAGGTTCAACTTTAAGGTTTTGTGAAAAACAAGTGTTTAAAATCAGTGAATCACTTTGACATGATCCGTTTATCCGGAGAAGTACTTAATGCCACATGCAACTAAGTTTTATTATAGAAAAGGAACTGTATGTATTTACACGTTGACTTATGTCAGACATGAAATTAGCAGAGGTTCTGGGCCCTCTTCCTTAAGGAAAATCCCTGAATATCTTGATTCCAGAGATAGCATTAAGTAGAACTGAAACACTGTCTAGAGCAAACTCCCTCTCTGTATTCCCTCAAGCTTCTCTATCTACTATTCCCAGAGAACAGGGAGGTGACATAAGCCAGACAAACAAACAGACAGACAGACAAACAAACACTCCTGATGGAGCACTAGATTCAACAAAGGCAAATAAAAACCCAAACAAAGCACAGACAGCTCACTTGCCCTTTCGTTCCATATCAGTATTTTGGATTTATTCAAAATAATATCAATATTTTGGAATTATTTACTGTTCCTCAGTAAAATACAATAATGAACACCCACTCAGGCAGCTCTTTTAAGCCATGCCCTGCCACGGGCATCAGACAGAGGAAGAGACAGACAGAAGCCAGCACAACCACACATCTGGACACCATCATCTTGTCAACATCTTGTCTTTTCACTTTTAACTTGCATGCCCTGCTGGGGACAGAGAAGCCTGAATCTAGCCAATTCTGCTGGGAGGGCTTGGTGGCAAATCCTAACTGATTTTTATTGGGTGCAGACATCATTCTGGTGCAAATGGTCTCATGTTCCTGAGGGAGGACGGTTCCATCCAACATCTGAGAGATGAGGAAAACGAGGAGGTACCTAGAGGGTAATTAACTGTTCTGAGATCTCATCTTCAATGGAACAGGAAACTCCAGAGCGCACTTTTTTCACGCTTTCACCCACGCCTTCCTGTCACCCCCTTAGAAGGAGAGGGGTTGTCGTCCCTGTCCACCCTGAACTCTGCCCTCAGGCAGCCTTAGCTGCTCACCCCTTCCGTGGTCTCCAGCCTTTAGAGAAATCATCATGGTCATCAGTGACTGTGGGTATTGAATTCGTGTCAGTCACTGGCGCTTTGAGCTACACAGACCTGGCATTCTGGCATGTTCTCTTCGTGTCCATTAAGAACTGTACCGTTACCCATGCAAAAAATAGCGACGCGTCTGAGCTGTGCTCTCTCCTGATTGCAGAAGCTGGAGTGTGCTTATTCCTCATCTAAGGAAAAGCAGGCCTGGCACTTCTGTCAAAGTACTGAATGCCACCGCTGAGGCTGCGGTGTGTGCTTCTCTTCTTAACATCTTCAGAGAATAATCGATAAAGTGCTGGAATTTACTCTTTTAAGGTTTGGAATAGGAATGTGTATTAAAGTTTGAGAACTCTCCTCGCGGGCTAATTATGTCATAAACCTGGAGGCTGATTAACCCGACATCTCTCACCTAATAATGGCTGAAGTTATTTTCTCGACACTTGCACTTTTATTTCAACAGATTCAGGAAGATGTTTCAGGCTCATTTAGAAAGGACTGATTTGCCCACCAATCACTCTTTTGCACACACATGAAAATAAGTAAAATTATTGGCTAGTGTAGTCCTGAAACGCTTTGCACAGTGTTGGATTTGGTGTTCCGAGATCAGTTTCACGGCCTTAGTGTGTGTGGTATTTTCCCATAAATACGTCCTCTAAGCCGTAGGAACTTTGGTAGTTTAGAATATATTTGCATTTGCTCACCTACTTCCAGGCCATGTTTCAGAAAGTTCTCAAAGTGTCCAGACACCGGAGTCTATATGTTTATTGGGGAGCTACTGACTAAATGCTAAGAGTCTCAGTTTATTTCTCCTTTCGATGGAGCTGCATTGAGATCAAGGGACACTAGAGGGCAGCCTACAAGTTATAATAGAAATAAGCAATAAGGACAGTCCTCTGGGATAACTTGACATAACAGGTAAGTAACCTGTAGTTCAGTTTCTCACCATTACCACCAACTCAAACACAGTGTTCACATAACAAAATAAAAGTATTCCTTAATGCTTAACCAGCATGTGCCTTAAAAATAAGATATCAAAGCAAACAGTTTCAGGAAGGTCTTCTCGCTTCTAGAAACTCAATTTGTCACACCTCTCTGAAAACATTTGATGTTTCTGGTTGTGTTTTATGTCATTTCCGTTCTCCAGCTTCTTTTAAAAATATGAAACAAAACTTTATCTTATGTTGGGATAAGATTTCCTGTTGCAAGTTTTATTTAGAAGCCACAAGAAAAATGCACTATGAAGGGAAAAACTATAGACGATCCATCATTCGGATTCTTGTCTATAGTATAAAGATGAATTATTTTCAGCTCTTAAAGGCACGGGAGGATTTCTCAGGACACCTTCACTGTATCAACACTTATCTAAAGGTCAAAACCAGAAATGACACTTCAGTCCCCCACGAAGTGAAGATTTATTTCTTCCCGAATAAACAAAACAATAAAATAATATTAAACACATGCTTTTCCTCCCCTCCCCTTATAAACAGTGTTCAATTTTAGCCCAGTGCAGCAAAAAAAGGCCTAGCTGTCTTATTAAATAAGCAACACAGTTGAGGTGTTATTTGTGTTTTGTGAATGACATCATCTGTAACATTTCAGTCACACAAGGCGACTTAGATAAACGCTCATATAAATAAGCCCAGGGCAGGGGGAGAGGGGTGTGGATAAGGAGGGGGGGCTGAAGTTGCATATGTGATTTTGGAATTCAAAAACTTTATCATGTCCAGTTGCTCAGCTGACAATAAAAGGAAATGGGTGGTTGCTGAGTTGCCCACCCTTACTCTCCCCTTCTGCTCTTTGTGACCAATTCTCATAGCTGCCCAGGCCATGCTTCCTGCTTCCTCTAGTGGCCAGTGCAGACACATCACGGCATTCACCTCCCTGATCTGGAGCAAGCCCCAGGCCCAGCTGCTTTGTTTACAGAGGTGGATTTGAGCGCAAGCGATCTCTGATGCTCCCGCTACGAGTGCAGCCATCATGTCCTTTTCTTTTTCTTTCTGGCTTATTTCACAAAGCACGTTCCCTTTCCAGCTCCATCCATGTTGCTGCAAAAGACATGCGTTTATCTTCCGCGATGGGGGTAGAGAAGGGGGAATAAGATCAAAACTGGGGCAGGAAGAGTGCACAGGGCACAGGGGTGAAGTGGTGGTAGAGTCCACGAGGTTTGCAACCAGAATGAAAAAGTGTACAAAATGAAGAATGCTGTAAAAAAAAATACTAAATACATAAAAAAAATAACTCAAATAAATATGGTTTACCGTGGCTGGCAAATGCCCAATATTTTGTTCTAGAAACCCGGGTTCCATTCTTGGCTTGTGCCACCACTCTCCACGCAGCTCCCCAGATGTGCGATCCTGGAGCCATTTTTGACTCCTTCCACTTCCTTACCCCACACACCCAACTGGTTTCTAAATCCCAGGGACTGGCCCACCCACCTAAAATCTGTTCTCATCTGGCCCTTCAAGGCACTGGCAGATTTTTATTTCCAGAACACTACCTGATGATGCATCTCTTTGCTGAAAAGCCCCAAAAGCCTGCAGCTGGGAATCGTTCTGTTCCTCCAGGCAGAGCCCCCCAAGTCTCTGCTCAGTCCTGCTTTCCAGCCTCAGGGCTTCTGGTCACCAGGAGGCCCTGCCTGTGTGGCCCCCCAAACCCCAAAGCCCCAGAATCCTTCCACTCATCCATCTCTCTTCTCCAACCTACTGGTAGCCCTCCAAAGCCCCAGAACTCCAACCTACTGAAACCTTGTCGTTTAGACTCAACTCAGTGCAGGGGAGCGCCTTCTCGCTGCTTCACGTACCACGTACCCCACTCTGCAGTGGGGTGAACCTTGCGGGCCTCCACACTGTTGTGGGTTTTCACTAGGAGGTGGGACCCAGAGGGGGTATGCGATGAGCCAGTCACGCCTGACTCATTCATCACTGTGCCTGTGATCCCTAGAAGTTTTCCTTCCTGAGAGTCAGTGCTAGCCCTCTATCTGTTGACTTAAACTGAATGGCTGCTCTCTCTAGTCCTAGTAGCAGGAACCAGAGTAAAATGAGCTTTGTCAGAAGGAAGAATCTCTTATCTACTATATCTTGCTGAAAACTATTTCCGTTTTATAAGTACAAGTGGCAGGACGCATTGGGGGGGGGTGGTTCCCCCACCGGAATGGCTAGTTCTACCTCTGTCTCTCCAATTCCATCCTGTATTGGGGTCAAAGTTTCCACTCTCCTGTTACTGTTCATTTTTATCCCTACTATAAAACAGGGCAAGAACCCCAAATCAAAACACTCTCCCTTTTTCAAGTGCTCTCCTTTCAGATGAAAGAGTCAAGATTCTAAGTGCCTCTGGGTTTAATGTCACAAAATGGCATTTCACAGAGAAATTTAGGCCCGAAGCCTCAGAGGCCTTGGGAAGCTGCTCCGACACTCTGTGGTGTGACGTGCACAATGTGAAGAGCATCTTCAGTTGACAGACCATGACTGGTTTATATAAAGTAGTGAGTCAACACTACAATGCCATGAAAAAGCGGCACAATCAGATCCCAGAGGTTGGGGAGCTGGTCTCAGGGCTTTTTCTCACCAAGATGTGCTCTCAGGCACATTATATGACCTCTCTGAACCTCAGTTATCTCATCTTTCACTTGGGCGTAATCACACCTGCCCAGCCTAGCCTACAGGGTTTTAATGCTATGAAATGAGGCGATGTTTACAAATGCACTTGAAAATAGAAAAGTGCTCTATAAATGAGGGCTTTATTATTAGTAATGCTGATCATCATCAGCAGTTTCTAAATCCCAGGTGGGGCTCGGCAGGACTTCTTCCTGGGCCAGCAGCCTGAGTTTGCACCTCACTGTTGGAAGCCAACCCACCTTCCAAGAAGGTGCCGTCACCCATCACCCATCACCCATCACCCGGAAGGTGTGTCTGCACTTCAAACGTGGGCTGAGAAACAGTGCCATGCAAATGCATCATGATTACTTGCAGGAGAGCAGAGTACTCCAGTGAGGACCTAGATAGGGTAGAGAAGGAGTGAGAAAACCCATAGTCCTCAGCCCTCCACAAAAACCCTTTCAAGTTCTGCTCAGAAGAATTATTTGCATTTCAATAACAATGTGCTAATGTCAAGCTATTCACAATGTTTCAAAGCCTTCTCCTGCACACCTGGCATGTTCAAGGATCTGCTGGGGATGTGGCTGTTTTCCTCACAGCAGAGGGAATTATATTGTCCTTTTTATTGTTGGGAACGGATGTGTTTGGGCAATAGTAACAGGTCTTGTGTTCTGGACGTGACAAAATATGAAAGCGAAAGCTCCACCCTCTGAAATATCCCTGGGGAATGAATTCATCAGCATATTCAACATGTTCGACTTCCCCTCACCACAAATGAGAGGAAACACCTTGTAGATTAAGTTGATTTTTTAATAGAACACTTTTCACTGAACTCTGAGCGTCCCTTTAAGAGAGACCAATGTTCCAGAGATGTTTATGACCTCTTTTCTTGGCTACATATGAACGACCTACACTACTTTTCCTACTTTTGACACCAACAGCATCTTGGTCAGGCTAACATGGGATTTTGCCTCTGTATGGACTTAATGTCTATTGAAAGGAAAAATCAAATTGCACAAAATAGACAAACACCCTGAAAATGATGTCAGACCATTGCTACCTGAGCGTACAGTGTAGCAAATACTACAGATTTATTCAGTGGAGGTAATTTCTCCATGAAGGTGCTCACAGATCAGGAAGCTAAAATTGCAAAAGCAATTTGGGGTTGATAATTCATAAGCACAAAATAGGCTAATAAGCAAGATGACTGCATCCCATAAGGGTTTTCTATCAGTTCCCAAATGATGATTCACTGAAATTTAATTCATATGTTGGCATTAATATGTTGCATCGGACTTCATTACACCTTTTAGTTGAATCAGAATGCAGCATCACATTAAAAAATCAGTTTCCGAGAGCAGTTCTAAAACTTGGGACCCAGTAACGGTACTTGTAACCAAAATAAGACTTTTTCCTCTCCATTACAGACAATGTTCCCCAATCACTAGGAGCCATAACTATTAGCAGTCTCGATAAGTAAATGCCCTTAGAAACAAAATTAGCTCCCCTAAAGATCCAGAATCTTCCACATCACTTGTACATTTCAGTTGGTCCTCAGGTGATGTTGCAGCCTCTACATGACCATCCTGCAGGTGATCCAGAATCACCTTGGATCATAAGGAACAGTGTGGTTCGCATGGCAAGATAATGGCAGCCTCAGTGCCATTATCTAAGCCATTGCCCACCCAAATTGTCCCACCAAATCCCAGCCTAGACGCACTGATGCTTTGGACAAAGGAAATCTGCTCTCTGAAATCATTCATTAAGGCTAATTCAAGTCCACAGTGTATTTGACTGACTTCCCCCACGGAAGTACAGTTGACTGAAGGCTATGTGCCCTATATCATGTTTGAAGACACTTGAGTGTCCTCACCATCTTCTCATGGTCCGTGGACAGGGATCTGAAGCCACACAAACTTCTTCCAACAGGCAAAGCACTGAGATGTGAATATGTGTGGTCCCCCCACCCCCACTCTGCCTAGCATCAACAGCTTATGAGGATTCTGTAAAATAAGCAGGACTGATTTTCTTAGGCTGTCAAATAATCCAGGGTCCGTAGAGTGAGTTTACAAATGCACGTTTTCTTGGCTTCACGGAGACACTTGAGGGGAAGGTGCAAAATGGTTGGGGGGATAATTGCAGCCTGTGGATAAGCCAGACCACATGATCAAAAACTGCAGTGACACTTAAAAGTGTTTCTCCACAAGGAATTCCGTTGCCCAGAAGCCTGGTGAAGCCAGTGGCAATTAAGGCCATGTTATCCTTTTAATTTACTTCAAATGATTGGCCTCGAAAATCAATCATTTAGTGTGGTTGGCTGAGGGAGGGGTCAGTATAATAGGCACGTGCATTCGGTGATCGTCCACAAAAATTTTGGCACGCTGGATCTAGGGAAATTTAAGATGGTTGCTTTTGAAGTTCACCCTGAAATAAAAACTAGTCATTTTTTTCTTGTTAAAAAAAAAGAAGTGGTTAATTTTCTAGATTAGGCCCATTTGTAATGAATTCAAGGTTTTCTTCAGGATCTGCTTGGATTTTCACTTGAGGCCTCTGCATTCAGTCCCCTGCATTCAAGCTGTTTCCTTCAAATGTGAGAAATCCAGTGACTTGGCTTAGGTGGGAGTCCTTGAGAAGTGGGGAGAAAAACATTAAGAAGCAACCAGACTCTGGTATCTGCTCAGATTTACCTAACAAAGAAAAACCCTGTTCTGGAAGGGCACAGGGCCTGGGCCATCAGTGAGGGTGCAGGTTTCCCTCAAACAGCAGTTTACCCCTCCAAGTCTTAAATGAGGTCACACAAACGATATCTACACAACAGGAGAGTTTTCCTAATCAACCCTCAGGTCACAAGCCTAAGAGAAAAAAATTGCCCCTGTACTTGGGACCCAAGTGCCCCATACAGTCCAGTGGTCTCGAGCTTCCCAGTAATGTGTCCAAAAGAAAAAAAATAAAGGTTAAGCTTGAAGTAAAGCGCTCGTTTACACAGCCCAAGCTAAACCTAACACACAACTGGCATGAAGTCATTTTATTTATTTAGCAGGCTGCGAAGCCAGGACCAAATGATGAACCTGGAATGCTGAGGGAAGGCGAGATCGCCCTCGTTTACCTCCACGTTTATAAATAGAGCCTTAATGAAGAGTTCGCACCCCTCTGCTTTCTTGTGGAAAGATGAAAGTGACATCAGTCCCTCGACCGTCATTTTGTAACCAGCAAGACTGAGCAAGAGGCCAATCCTGGAGTAAAATCAGCTGGTGTGCACATAACAAGGTCCAGAGAGACAGTCTCGGGCACTGCCCTTTTTTAATCCGGCAGAGTGATAGAAGAGATTTCAGCTCTGTCATTGCACCTCCACTGCCAAGATACCTGCAAGGCTTGCAAGCCCTAGTAACTCTGAGACCTTTCCCCAGACACCCCAACACTATCTGAGGCCCTGAAACTATGGCAACCGAATAAGAAAGCAGCCTCCATGATTAATAGATGAAGATCCCAGCGACACTGTGGAGTCAGGGACCATCATTCATGAGGTGAGAAGAATTAGCAGGGAATCCATCTGGAGAACCATTAGCAAGTATTCTTTCGAAAATCCACCCAATTGCCATTCTGCTAAATACCAGTTGAGGATGCTGTAAATAATTTGGTTTCTATGTATCGCTCACTATGCAGGATGAGCATGTTCTTAGTAACTCAGACGCTCACATTTTTTTTCTCTCTTTTTTTTTTTAGCACCATAAAATGTTTAATAGACTGGTTTTCTGCCTGGGTACCTGAAGCCTAAGTAACATTGCACTCTGTCACCAAAATAGGTGAATGAAGCCATTTGGCTCGGGGGAGGGGGGGGGAGTTTGGTAAAAAGGAGCAGGAACAGTCTTCTTCCTTCAAGGGCAGTGAGAATCTGGGGGAGGGGTGAGGAAATGCTGGAGTCTTTGCACTATTCATGGCGAAGTTGAATACTTTCCTTAAAATAAAAAAAATCAGGAATAGGAAAAAGGAAAGGAGAGAGAGAGCTCGCCTCTCAGGCTATGTGTAACATTAAGCCATTGTTAATATATTCTTTATTTCTTCCCAGTCCCTAAAATGTTTTCTTTTCCAAGGGCGTGTTTTCACTGTGCAATGCCAGCTCCTGTTCTGTTTCTAAATGCTTCAAGTTAAATCTTGGCCAAACGCTTGGTCTTAAAACATGCGGAGGGTAGAAGCCTCTCTTATGAGGGGTAAATAGCATCAATTTTAGAGATTCTTCTACTTTTCCTAATTGGCAGGGATTCTTTGAATGACATTCTCTACAGATGGCAATTGTAGGTTAGTTGGAAACCACCAGAAAGCGCTGACTCATATTCAATGAAAGCCTCAGGTCTGAAGGCTGCACACTGGAAAATCTGCTACTAATAATACATTCAAAGTCACTGCCCTTACACTCCCGGCCCTTCCATCTTTGTGGCATGTCAATGGCTGATTTATTTTGCTCTCTCCAGATCCTCTATGCACTTACACAACTTAAGAGAAAAAAAAAATGTTTTTCTAGATGAAAATAGCTATCATTCTAAGCCAGCAAGGATTCCTAGAAGACAGTGGCGGGAAGAATGGTGGTGATAATATCAATTTATTGTCCCCTCCACTGGGCCTTTTAGGAGCTAGATTTTTCTCACTGATAAGAGCCTGCTCCATGACTCCATCTTAATCAAATTCCGGGTTTTATAGCGTTGTGTTCATCAGCAGGTGAATGCTCTATTGGGTCAGCCATGTATGTCCTGCATCTGGGGGTGAAGATGTGCTTCTTTATGGAAACTCACCCCCTCCCAATTCATTTCAGGCTGGGCCCAGGAAAGAGCAACCAGCCATCGCTCCACCACCATAAAGACACTTACAGAAGTCCTCGCAGGGGCCTCCTGGAGGGACCCACCTGCAGCTAAGCTGCTGCCCAGGGACAGGTATGTTCAATCACTCCCCGGGAAGAGTTAGGATGGGCTGCTCTTACATTATTTTTGTTTTTTTAAAGATTTACTTATTTATTTATGCATACAGAACTGGGGAACAAGCCAGAGGTGCAAGGGTGGTGAGAGGCTTCACCAGAGACAGAGCGGGGAGCAGAACAGGCAGATCAACGAAGTACACTGCTGAGGGGAGCAGCGGGCGGGTCAGCAGAGGTCACATGCCACGCCATGTGGGTCACCTCCGGGGCCAGGGATCGAACTCGCACTGCAGCAGCTACAGCCAGCTTATGGTGCTGTGTCCTAACCCATTGTGCCACCAGGAAGGGCTCTGCTCTCACATTCTAAAGGGGGATCTCTCAGATCCTCGGAAGTGCATGTTGTCTATTTTATTTTGAAAGTCTAAGTGGTTTTTCATTTTGGAAAAACCACTCTGGCTGGGCTCCTTATTTAGTGGAAGACGCTGTGTGCTTGGTACTGTTGTATGTGTATCCTGGCTGTGTTATTTCACACACACAGTTCTTCCAACGTGGGAAAGCACTGTGACCCCTCTTTCCTTGCTAGTGACTCTTCCATGCACTTCTTCCCTTTAAACCCCTGACTCTGTGGCCCCCTGGAGTGTGAACGTCCACTTCCAGGCCATCATCCAGGCCCTGTACATCATGTTTGTTGCACATCTGTGGCCATTTCCTTTTGTACTCTTCCCACGGGGGGGAGGGGGGGATGGTTGGGTGGGGAGGGATGGGGTGGTGATAGGGGGCCACTTTCTGTGACCGCTGTCACGCAAATAAAAAGGACAACTTATTTATTGGGGGTGCCAGGAACTGTGCTACAAATTTCCAGAAATGTTGTCACATTTACTCAGCATTGTAACATTATCATCACAATGGCTTTTACAAATGGAAACTGCTTTAGTGCTGAAGTTAAGCAACTGTTCAAAGTCATACTATTCGTAAATGGCAAACTTGGGGAGCCGGTCCCAAGCACGGGGGTGTCTACTCTGACCTCTGCACTGCTTCCAGGGGTGACCACTGCCTGCCTTTCTCCAACAGTCCCTCTGCGTTTATAAACCTCCTGCCACAAAATCAAATGAATTGGCCCTTGTTACAGCGAAGATCAAAATGTCTCTCCCACTGTTCCTACTTGACCCTGACATGTCTCCTCTGCTTAATGCTTCCTTTGATGCGACGTATTCTACAACTTATCTGCGCAAAAACAATGCCCTGATTTTTCAAGAAATACCTGGCACACTGCCATGCCCCTGACCTTTGCCCCATTAACGGTCACGTTGAGAGTCAGCTTTATGGGACGCGGTGGGTGTTCTGAGCATCAATGAAGTCGCCACCCCTGTTCACAAACATGATGTCGCTTCTGTGAATTTGAGGATCTTATTTAATTTTGTTACGGGATCAACACTAAAATGCTATCAGCAGAGTCAGGTCTTTCTGGTGTGATTTAGCAGGCGATGAAGGTGCAGGGTCTGAGAGGGGAGGGTATTAATTAGCATCCCACGTTGCAGAGTTCCAGGATGCATTTTATGTTTTACCAAATACACTCACATTCATATTTTTGTATTCTTATCCAAGCAGCCCTACAAGCTAAGAAACTTAGGCGCATCGTTCACAATTTTAATTTAAAAGGATGTAGTTTCACCTGGGTTAAGGGGCTTGTGCAAGGTAGTAAGGACCTGGACTGTGACTCCCAGTGCAGGATCTTCAGCCAGTTTTCCTCATGCTGGAGCAGGGTCACTGCACATGTGGGCTGACATGCACACTAATTTCTCCTAGTAGAAAGTTAAACTTCAAAAACTACTATTAGCAAAGTCCAGCAAAAGCAAAATTCTATGGCCAGTGCTTAGAACGCAGAACAAATGAGGCCAAGGTCAAAAGCTCAGTCCCCTTCAGTGCTGGCTGTCTTCTCGGTTCTGTTTTTTGGCAAGTTGACTTTACCTAACTCAGATTCCCTCCAGCTTCTGCCAGGTGTCTCACAGATGTGCACTCCGGTCAGCCACAAAAGGGGACTAGGTGAGAGTGTGGGAACGAGGGGACCCTGATCCATCACCAAGGCTGAGAAAACAACCCACCGCCAGTCAGAACCCCTCTAATGGCTCATGAGGTGCAGCACACACTTAATGTGGAAGACAGCACCCGCCACCCCACCCCCACACCGGTGTCAGAGCAGTATCTGATGGAAACACTATAGAAAAATCAGAGCAGCGAAAGAGAGAAAATACAAGTCAGTTGTTCATAAAAAGATTCACTCTTTCTTCATTCAGCATAAACATACACTCAGAAACAGTCTGGCGTGTGCCAGGCAGAAGGGTAGATGCTAGAGATACAGTCATGCATAAGCCATGAACTTGTCTGTCCTGTGGCGGGCGTCACGTTCTAGTGGAAGGGAGGAAAGGGGGACAACCCATAGATGGTCAGGTGGGGAGAAGGCTAAGGAGAAAAATGTGCAGGCCAGGGGCTAGGAAGTTTGGGGGGCAGGGGGAGGGGAATAGTGGTGTAAATATGGTGATTGGCAAAGGTTTCCCAGAGAAAATGTCAGAGCAGAGACCAGAAGGGGAGGGGAAGACTGTAATAAGGTGGTCCCCAGGAAAAGGGGGGCTTCCAGGTTCATGCGTCTGTCTGGGGGGAGACCACCCAAGTCACCGGAGATAACTGGGAAGACGCTGCCACAGTGTGCCTGGGACTCACTCCCATAATTCCGGGGAGCAATAGTCAGAGAGGTGGGGCCAGGTACAGTCTCTGAGCAGAAGTGGTCTGATCTGGCTAGGTTCTTAAAAATCACTTTGGCTGCTGGGCTGGGAAAACACTGCAGGGGCCCAGGAGCAAAAGCAAGGGGAGCTGGTTCCATCATCCAGCAGGAGAGGAAGTCATCCGGCCAAGGTCCAGGCCTTGGAGGGTGAAGACCCAGAGGGTTCTGCAGGTGGGGCCCACCGCAGCATAACTGTGGGAAGTCCCTGGGGAAGTGAGAAAGTGAAGGGTCATGGGTGACCTGAGGTTTCGGGCCTGAGCAACTCTCAGGATGGAATTCACCAAGATGGTGGTTATGAGTACATGTGGGCGAGAAGGATGGAGGATTAGGGGTCTGTATGTGTGAAGACGTCATTAGACCCCCAGAGGAGCTATCTACCCTGTGGGGGTTGAATATCTGTGAGGTCAGGAGAGAGGTCTGGGCTAAAGGGTCATTTGGGTTTCCACAGTATTGCTGGCTGGACATGACATTCTCCATTAGTCAGTTAGAGCTATGTAATAAAAAAGATCTTGCAAGAACTCTTCGGCTTCACAAAGCAAGACACCCTGTGTGTACAGTCCACTGTAAAGAAGCCCAAGCTAAGACTCGTCCAGAACTCCCTTCTCCCCTTGAGGTTTGTGCGGTATGACATCTTATTTGCCCATTTCAAAGGGATTAAATGCCTCCCTGCCTTACCATATCCCCAGGGGGGAACCATGTGGTTGCCAGCAGAGAACAGCTCAGTTACCCTTGCAACACATTTTAAGGCAGAGGAGAAAAGCTTTCACTCTGGAATAGAGCTATCTCAGAGTTTTCTCAGAGTCAACTTGGCTCTGGCACACCCCAAGAGAGTGAGAACACCAGTAAGGGTGGGGGACGCAGGGGACGCCTCCAAGCTGCCCCCTGGAAGCGTGGTCAGCCCTCTGGGGAGTGCCACAGGAAACATTTAAAGTGGGGGGTGGACGGGTGAGTGCAGAGGTAGGCAGGCTTTCCTAGGTTTTCCACCGCTGCAAATGGCAGATGCCTAATTAAAGCATTTGCAATTAGTTTGGCTTGTTCTGTGATTCCTTTCTGCAAACAAATAAGATGGGAGGATACATTAGCTCTTGGCAGTCTAGTTCTAAAAAAACTTTTTCTCCCTTGGTCCGTCTTTTGTCCTGCTGGGAAAAGAGCTGAACCACTGTGTACACAGAGTAAAATATCTGACTTACCTCCTTGTTCAAAACAGTATTTTCCCTCCTGTTTCATACAGGAGAGCAATAACCCATTTGCTTTTAAATCATGAGTATTTATTTTGAATTTAATGCAGGTTCTTAATTTGGGTGTCTGTCTTATTTTCATTCAGTGAAGATCAGTTTCCTTAATTCCTGCTTTCCTTCTGATTCAGCACACTTCACTACAAGCGATGTTATCCATCTACTCAGGATGCAAATACTATATATTTTTAATGATGACTAAAGCACCCACTAGTCCTGAAACAACTTGAAGACTGGGTGTTTGTGTCAACAAGACTTACACTTATTGCCATTTTATAACAGCTGGTGACTAGAAGGCATGGTTTTTTTTTTCACTGTAGAAAAAAACAACAGGTCCATTTTAAAGTGGAGAAACGTGATTCACGTACAACTGCTTCATTCATTTATTCAACATTTACTTGAGTTTCTACCCTGGCGCTTATGAATTTTTAACCTTAGATGCTTTAGTCACTAAGTATGTTCTGCAGATGGCTCTTGAGATAATGATGTTGGGTGCCTGCTGAACATTTACATATGTGGCATTAGTCGGATTGTGGCACATCTCGAGGGGGTGATAACTGCAAAACATAACACTTTAGGAAGATTGTCACCCACAAGCATTGTAAATGAGAAACAGAAACTAGATGGCTTTTTTATATCAAGTTGAAAAAAGCTAGAACCCAGAAGTGAGCTTTGAAGTCTGATGTTCATTCCTTTCTGTTTTCAGAAGGGTGTACAAAGTATCTCATTCAGGACTGCTAACCCCAAAAGAATAACAGAGACTGGGGGTTACTCAAGATTCACATAAAACATGCATGGGGAGAGCAGATTCAAATAGTTAGTGTAATTATTTTTTAACAGATAGTTTAGGTTAATAGGTGGAGACATAGTTCTGCCACTGTATTTAAGGTTAAGTTAATAATTAACTTTGCTGCCTGGAGTAGTTTAATCAAAGCATACTGTAAATCATAAAACTGGTCCATGCAGACTAAACAGGCTAATAAAAAACCATACAAAACGCTTCCGAGTTTGACCCCTTGGTAGCCATTTGGGTAAGGTGTATAAAAGGAAGATATCTTCATTCCGAATTGAGCACAAGCATGTTTAATTGGGGGCAGAGAGGGACTCAGTGAAGTCCGTGATCTGTGGCAGACTGCCCGCGGGATGTGTGTTACCAGGAAAAGGAAGGTGGACAAATACCGGGATTAAAGAAAGGCAAGACTGTGGCTCTCCTCCCTTCCACCGGGAGTGTCTTAAAAACCAGCGCTGAGGGGCATTAAATCACTTTCCAGGGAGCTGCCGCTCTAACATTATAATTGGGCTTAACATCTTTTCAGAATTGAGGCATAGAAAGTTGGGCTTTCAAGTGTGACATTGTGTGTGTGTGTGTGTGTGTGTGTGTGTGTGTTTCCGTGTTTCCTCGGCGGGTGCCGGTGTTGTAGACCTTGCACGGATCGCATTCAGTAGCAACTCGATTTCCATTCCGCTTGAGCAAAGAGCTATTCTCGAAGGCAGTGGCTGGCACCGCCTCCCCAGAGCGGGTACCTTTCTCCCAAAGACCAATGCAGAACGGCTGGTGGGCTTGTCGCTGCCACGCAGGCCCGAGGCTGCCTCTGTTTGTCTTGGCCATGCAGACAGCGGTTGCTGTCCCAGTTCCACACACCAGACTCCCTGCTCCCCTCCTCCCCGACACTCTTTGGCTAGAATGGGGCGCGTGGGCGCAGAAGCTGCAGATCCTGCACTTGGCGCTGGTCACCTGCAAGCCAGGGAACCCCAGTAGGTATCCACACGCATTCGCATGCCACCCGCTATCCACAGCGGCCCCGCAAACATCCCGGTCGAGTCCGGTCCCTCCCGCAGCTCCCCCTTCCAGCCCTTACCCCCACCCCTCCACACCCCTTCTTTCTCCCAGCGCTCAGAGCTGGCCAGCAAGTGCAGCGCCGCGCTCCCCGCCAAGCGGACCTCGGGTCTGGGGGCGCCACTCACTGCCAGACGCGAGCTCCTAGCCTCACCCGGGCGGTCTGCCTCTTCCATCCCGACTCTCGTCTTACGGGGTTCAGATCGCTGTCCTCCCTCCCCTTTGCCCCCCCAGGCTTTCAGAACAACTTTCCTGAAGCGACTGGTCGTGGGGTCCGGCGCAGGAAAAGAGGGAGGAGGCGCCGGGCGGAGGGGCGGGGAGGGAGCGGGAAAGACGGCCGGGTCCAGTTTCCTTTCCCGACACCCACAAGTCCGGGACTGCTCCCGGGCTCCCCCTACATCGCTCGGGTACTGTGAGGAGGACGCGGACTTCAGGAGCCTGCTCTGCACAACCCCACAGTGGGTCGTGGAGGAAAAAGCGGACAACCTGGAGAAAAGTCACTTTCCATCCAGAAGGGATGTGAAGGGTGGGTGGGCACAGTCGGGTTTGCTCCTGAGCACCCTGCGGCTGGAGGGGCCCCGCTCCGCGTCGGACATCCAGAACCTGGAGCCCAGGCGGTCTAGGTAGCAAGCACTGGGCCATCGCTGGCCAGGTCTCCACACCCTTCCCCCTCCCCATACACCTTTCCGGAGCGGAATCTCGCAGTATCTGGCCGGGGGGGACAGCGAGCGCCGGCCCGGGCGAGCCCGACTCAGCTAGTGGGGAGCGCAATCCAGATCGATGCTCCCCTTGCCGCCCAGTGGGGAGCTGCGGCCGGGGATAGGACCCAGGGCGGGGGCGCCGCGCCACTCTTGGAGGAGGCCGCTCCCGGCCACTCACTCGAGCAAACAAAGCCCGGAACCTCCGGTGCCAGCGGCTGCGGGGGGCCCGTGATGTCCCCAAGTGGCGAGGCGCGCGGGTGCCAGAGCCATTACAAGTTTCCCGCACTCCACAGAGCCCCGCTCAGACCTGGCGCGGACAACAAAAGATTCTCTCCGCTTCCCTGCTGTCTCTGCGGAACCCCTTCTCCCACGCTAGAACCCAAACCTGGTACTGGGCGAAAAGAGCGCCCGAGCCCAGCCCTCGAAGACAGAGCCCGGAGCGGGGAGCTTCCGAGAGAAGCCCACCCTCTTGGGACCCCTCTGCGCCCTGCTGGCCCGAAAGTGGGGACTGGCCCCGGGCCCTGCACCCACACCCCTGGGCCGGGCAGCCACCCGCGCAGTCCCGGACCCGGTCCCGGTCCCGGTCCCGGTCCCGGGCGGCGCCCGGCGTGTGCGCGGTGCGGGTGGGGAAGCTCGCGACACAGAGCCTGGCGGTCTCTGGGGCGCACAGAAGAGAGAAGCGTTGGGCAGGGCTCACGACTTCTCCCCCAGGGCCGGGCAACGCTCGGGAGACAGAGACACGAGACAAAATAAAACGCAGGCACCACAAAGCCGGCAGCGCGTGCTCCCCGCGGCCGGGTACCCGCGGGCTGGAGCCCATCCGCCGGGAGGTGGGGCGCGCCACGAAGCCCGGGCCGTACCTTTTCGGTGCATCGACGGACAGAAGGCCGGGGCTCGGAGCGGGCTGGTACGGTTTGGATCCCATTTAGTAATCCATTATCGAGGGGATATCTCCGGGCGGCGAGCTGCGCTCTCTCCTTCGCAAGCCTTTGTCATTCCTACATGTGTGCTTGTCTCTTTGGGGGGAACAGTCAAGGCGACTACTTTCTGAGATGCAAACGCGTTGTGCTCATCTCCGATGACAGGCGAGTAGGGGAGAAGAAAAAAGAAAGAAAAAGCCAACTGGGAAGGAGTGAATGTTCAAGAAACTCTTCTGCAAATCCAATTTCCACTTGGATTCCACTCCGCTGAGTCCCTTCGGTGGTGTCTGAGCCGATTAACAAGTCATTTCAGGGTGGGGGGCGGGGTGGGGGCTGGAGCAGGGGTTCGCGGCTTTCGCCCCGCTCTGCGGCGGGGAGGCTGTGCCGCGGAGAGAGCGATGCTGGCGGCTGCCGCACGCTGCTAAGCCGGCATCGCTGGCGGTCGGCCCGCGGAGAAGCGCTGCTGCCGGGTCCCGAGCGCCTGGGCTGGCAAGTCTCAGGGAGCGAGTTGGCTGCAGCCTCACCCCTTGCGAGCTCACTACTCTGTCACCGGAGAGGCCGCCGCTCCCGGGCGGAGCCAAGTCCCGGACTGGATTGCGCAGAGCGGACTCTCCTCTTGAAACCCCGCCTCCTTTGGCGTCTCTGCCGACCCGAAGGAGAACCGTGCTTTACGTGCGTGAATGAGAGCGCGCGAGGTGGAGAGAGGGCGAACGAACGCCGTGTGGCTGCAGGTGGAGCTTTGGATCGACTGGCCGCCCTGTCTCCTCCTGCTGTGATTCTCTGCCCCGACGCGCGCTCGGCCGAGGTCCTCTTGGGGGCGACTCTAGTGAGAGCCCATCCCTAACTAGTTAGTCGCCCCCAAGCCCTGCAACTGCTATAACAAGCGTGCAACCAAAAAAAAAAAAGAAAAAAAGACAATCTGCTGAGCCCTGCCAAATGAAGAAAAATAAATAAAAATAGACGTCGTGCAGGGACGAGTTACAAGAAAGGGTTTGTTCATTTTGTGCATCGATTTTCTTAAATGGAAAAGTTTTAAAGGATGAGGGTAAGTGAACGGCGAGCCTTTCTAATTCTGATTGCTGTATCAAGAGGTAGATTCCAGAAGTGACGGACGCACTAGCACCCAGATGAGTTGGAAAGAAGTCTCAGTCGTTGAGTCGTTAAAACACACTTCGAAGATATGAACACACCACTAGTTAACGCACATACACTTGTCCAGAAAGCACGTTTCAGCAAATGCACTACAGCACAAAGAGCGGCGTCAGCGACAGCAACGATCTGTTTTAAAACTTAGTGTTTGCACCGTTCTTAGAAATAAGTAAACTTCAGAAATAAGACGCATCGCGTTCCAACGAGAACCCAACAGTTTCATGGAAGAAGCTAATCACTGCTACCTGCCAAGCTCTATTGTTACCACACGGAGAAAGCCAGGCACAGCCCTTCTCCACCACTGAAACTTACAATGGCCATTACAGGCTTCTGCCAACCAGTCGGGCCACCTCGTCTCTTTCCCCCATCCTCTGCGCGCTCCCGGACGCGCACACTGGGCTTACAAACAACTGTGAGCCCCGAGTGGGCTTTTCAGACGGTGCTGGCCTCAGCCCCAGCTTTTAAAGAAAGTGCGGAGCGGGTCTCGAAGTAATAATTCCTAGTCTTGGGGTTAAATGAGAAAAGCGCTGGGAGAGAGACCCAAGTCTTACTCGCTCTTAGGTCAGGTACCCCTCAAACAAATGCATTGGAAAGTGTTTCCTTAAGGGGGGCAGGGCCACTAATAAGTCCACATTCCTTTTATTTATTTACTTATTTATTTGGCCACTAAGCTGGGAACGCGAGTTACGTGCAGACATCTGCACCCGAGGGCTCATGAAGAATAGAGTCACACGCGACAACACCTTAATTTTCCCCCAAAGCCACCTGAAAAAGGTGGGGCAAATGGATGAGGCAGTCAGTCTCCCTGCAGTTAGCCGGAGCTGTCGGCAGGGGCCGCTATCTCCTCCTTTCCCAGCCAAACGCCGCAGCAGAACCCGGGTGGGGGGGGCGGGGGCGCGGCTCTAGGTGCGCGCGCAGCCGCGGCGGGTCGGGGAGGGGGCTGGAGCGTGGGGGGGCGGTGGCCGGGCGGCGCGCTCCCGCGGAATGGGTCGGAGCGGCGTCCCGCTGGAATGGGGTGGGGATGGGGAACTGGCCGGGGCTGGGCTGTAGCGATGGTTAGATCCTTGGCCCCTCCGAATTGGCTGGTGATCGCGGAGCCAGAGCAAGCCGGGACCCAGAGATCATTCCCTGCACTCCTGGGCGGCCTCACAGCTCCATGGTTGGGCCCTAGAGGACCCCGGGATTGTCCTTTCCGCACCTCCTCACCGCGGGGTCTGTAAGACCCTTTCTCCGCTCTCTCCGCCGCTGATTTACATGCTAATTGTGTCTGAAAAAGTTCGTTAATTGGCAGAATTAGGCAGAGCAAACGAATTGTTTCACGGCTGAACCAAATTAATTCTGGGTTTAGCTTCTTCCCTTGGAGAAACAAACAATTAAGCTGTCTTGTTTGCTTTATGGATATATTGGAAATGCCCCCATCGAGTTAAAAGATCTGTTTTGAAAGGAGCGGGGGTATTTTCCCCCCAACCCTAATACTTGTATGTTTAATTTGCAGAAGTGCTGAGCCAGAAAGCCAGAGATGAAATTTACCTAATTTAGAATGATGGAATACGAGGAGAAAAGATTTTGAGTTTACTTTTGGGCAGCTAAGAAATACCACCCAGAATCGTGTGGGCAATGCCTAGACCCCAAAGGCTCACCAACGAAGTGGGCGTGTGGACCACGTGACCGCTGCCCCGCGGGGCAGTGAGACTCCTAGAAAAGTGCTCTGGAGACTCCTAGAAAAGCCAGCCATTGTGTCCCTGGGAAGCCCTCAGGGGAGCACCTGTGGGGAGGCCTGCCCAGCGAAACCCCATGATGTCATTTCCCCTTCGGTGTGCCCAGATTCACTCCCAGGAGCCTTTTCAGTACCAGCACCTGCCCTCCCAAGCCGTTCCAATCGGCCATGTCTCCCATCCTTCGGGGAAAGACAGCCAGTGGTAGTGAAAGAATCTCTGCCTGTTGCAAGAAGAAGGAAACAGTTCCGTAGTTACCTGGCATGAAGCACACGGAGGAAGGCTTGAGTCTCCGGAGGCTGCTAAGGTTATGCAACCTACCGGTCGGTGACCCTGGCCAAGTGAAGTATCTCTCTGGAGCCCCAGTGAGCTCACCGCCAGTGGGAATTAGGTGCTGCTCTCCAGGGAGAGAGTGGGTCAAAGTGATGGTGGGCTGAGGGCGCTCAGTAAAGGCCAGCAGGTATCTCTGTCATCCCTGTTGTCTGTACATCACGCCTACCTTCCTATTTCTCTGGAGTCAGGCTGAGCCGCAGGGCAACATCCCCAGCAAAGTGTGGGGGAAGATTCAAAAGGTAAACTCACCCAGGATCCCTGGGAAGATCACCTCTGGCCTTTTCGTCAGAATCTCTGCTTTAAAACTGAGGGGCCAGGCGGACTTAGGAGAGGGTCTTCTGGTGCTTATGGTCCACTCCAGTGGGCATGGATTCTTGGGGGACTGTGGGGACACCTGTGGTTTATAATTCAGGAAAGCTCTCTTATTTATAGTCCTTTAAAGTTCCCTTCACATCATTGCCTTAGATCAGTGATTAAAAAACCCCATTTACGGCCCTCCCTGGTGGCGCAGCGGGTTGAAGCACAGCACTGAGAATCTGAAGCCACTTCCGCATGAGTTCGATTCCCGCCTGCCTCCTGCCCGGAGGAGACCACATGGCCAGCCAGACCTCTCCTGACCCGCCCGCTGCTCCCCTCAGCAGTGTACTTCGTGGATCTGCCTGTTCTGCTCCCCACTCTGTCTCTGGTGAAGCTTCTCACCGCCCCTGAGCCTCTGGCCTGTACCCCAGTTCTGTATGCACAAATAAATAAATCTTTAAAAAAAAAAAACAAACCCATTTACACATTTAAATGACTGGGGTGGGAGGGTACTTTTAAATGGCACAAGGTCCCAGGGTCCAGAGAGATTCTGATTTTTCAGGCTGAGGTTGGGACCTGGGCTTGGGTATTTTTTTAAAGCTCTCTGGATGATTCCACTGTGTAGCTGGGGCTGAGAACCACTGTCATAAGGACTCCTCCTAGCTCTGTCTAGAAAACTCTTCTTCCCCAGCCTTTCCTGGTGGGGCTGTTTAATTTCCTTCTGCCCCTTTATGCCAGTTCAGGGGTGTGGGGTCCTCCTTGCTTCTAAGACCATTTCTCCTCATGTGTTTTTGCCCAGTTTACCTAAGATGTAGCACTAGGAGCAAGCACAATTCTAGCCTCCGTCTGTCCCATCATCTGTCACCACTCACAGAATTGTTAGTGTCCCCTGACTCTAACCCTCTGCTTTCTCAGCTTCTGGCTTCCTCATCCCCATGTCTTCCCCTCCTCCACCCACTCTAGGGTTCCTGCTGAGCTCAGACAAACTCCATCTTCCACAGCACTGGTTCTGACAGCCACTCTCCAGCCCCGGCATCCTCTCCTCCTTCCAGCCTGCCTGGTTCAGCACCCCTCTGCACTCTGATTTCACCCACACCTCCGGGGCCCTGGTCCTGCCACACTCTCCCCTTCATTCCCTCCTTGCGTCTCCCTCCCTGTCCAGCATAGCTTCACTATAACAGTCTCCCTCTGGCAAACACCATCAGTTCCCTTGCAGGCCTGTCTTTTGGTCACACCCATCTGGCTGCAAGCCACTCCTGAATTATATAAACATCAGTCTTCTCTGCGCTTATGTTGGGCAGATGATACCTGCTAGAAAAATACCAGAGGCGCCCAGAAGCAGGAAGTACTTCACTTACTAAGTCCTCCACTGGCCATGACACCACATGGCGGTGGTCTTCCTTCCTCTCAGCCCCTAACTCTCTCCTCTCCCCTCCAGGCCTCCGACTTCCTTGACAAATCAGTCAGGAATTCCTGGCTTCTGCTCTTGTGATTCCCTGTGTATCTCCTCCAGTCGGAGCTCAAATCCTCCACCTGTCCTCGGATCATTTACACATTCTTAGAAAATCTGTCCTGACACCCCATCAGCTTGGAAACAGGCTTTACTCTCTCTCACCTGAGAAACATGAGATCCTCAATTACTCTCAAGCTTCTCCCCTTCTTCCCTGTCTTCCAAAGCTGAATGTCCCCAGACCCTCAAATGACCCATTGCCACATTCTCCTCTCCCATTCACCCAGTGCTCACTCTGGCTTTGTCTTTATTTGAAGAAGGAAAATCTTGCTGTATAACACTTACCTTTCATCCCCACTTCCTCCTCCATCTCCCCCTACATGACACTATTTTCTGTGCATCCTTATAGTTCTTTTTCTGTACTTGTGCAAATGACCCGTTTACCCAGAACCGATACATAGCAAAGCTTTGTTGGTTCAGAGACATAATAGCCTGTTTACTCTTGGGCTCCAGTTCATTTTCCAAATTGTAACTAAGGCGATCTCTGAGATGTGTGTCTAATCTCATTACGCTGCTGCCTGCAACACTTCTCGTCCCACAGCCTTCAAAGCTGTGCATGACTCCCTTCTCGCCTGCCTCTCTGGTCTCTCCCTGTGCCGGGCTCCCATCCTGCATCACCGCTGGTGTGGAAAGTTCCATGCTTTGTAGCCACAGGGCCATCCCGTGTGCTTCTGTGACCACCTCCTTCCTCCTCTGTTCAGGATAGCTCCTACTCATCTGTCAAGATTCAGCATAAGTGATCCTCCCCTCAAGCAAGATTTCCCCCAAGACTCCAGAATTGGTTCTGCCCTCTCCATTTTGTGTTTTGAAAATGGCCTGCCCAGGACCCTCCCTGGTGGTGCAACAGGTTAAAGCACAGCACTGTGAAGCTATCTGTAGCCACTGCAACCTAAGTTTGGTCCCAGCCCAGGGAGTGACCCAAGCGACACAGCAGACCTCTCCTGTCCCGCCTGCTGCTCCCGTCGTCAGTCTGCCTGTTCTGCTCCCCACTCTGTCTCTGGTGAATCCTCTCACCCCTGCACCTCTGGCCTGTATACCCCAGTTCTGTATGCATAAATAAATAAATCTTTTTTAAAAAATGGCCTGCCCAATTAGTCCTATATAGTCGCAGATAGAGTTCATGGGTGATGCAATCAGGTGTTGAATACTTACTTCCTTTCCCTGTTAGAGCAGAAACTTTTTGAGTTCTGGGACCTCTTTTTGTTTTTCTGTACCTCTAGCAAAGAATAAGCACATAAATGAGGCAACGAATGAATGAATCAAGCAGTGAGTTTTCTTTTTCAAGAATAAAGGAGGACTAAAAATTTTTGGATGACATAGGACCATTTTATAATTTTTAACTTTTAATTTTATCTTTTTATTATTTCTTAAAATTTTAAGTTTTTATTTTTCTTCCTTCAGTGTTCATTTTTGCACAGTATTTGACTTTTCCATGCAGTCCCCATAGTTCTCCCAACACCACAGCAGCTGTGATCATCACCACAGTCCCTTCCCAGTTTTGACTGCTTTCCCAACCCCTGCTTCCTTGCTGTGGTCCTCAGATCTATCATCAGCTTGCAAGTTTGGTATTTTTCCTGACCCTTTGTTTACTTTCTCTATATTCTGCAAATAAGTGAAACCATCCAATATTTAACTATTGCTGCAAATGGCGTGAGTTGATCATTTTTGATCACTGAGTAATATTCCATTGTGTGTATATGTGTGTGTGCGTTTTGGGGGCATTTGGGTTGTTTCCATATTTGACTTTGTAAATATGTGTTATAATAAATAGGAGTGCAGCTTTCCTTTCAAATTAGTGCTTTTGTGTTCTTTGGGTAGATTCCCAGGAGCGGAATCCCTGGGTCATATGGCAGTTCCATTTTTAATGTTTTGTGAAAACTCCATACACCTTTCCATAGAGGCTAGACCAGTTGACAATTCAGCAGCATTATAAGAGGGTTCTGTTTCACATAGTCTCTCTAGGCCTTTTTTTTTTTTTTTTTTAATTTAGGTCACTCTTACAGTGTAAGCTGGTACCTCATTGTGGCTTTCATTTGCATTTCCCTGATAACAAGTGATGTGAACATTTTTTCATTTGCCTGTTGATCATTTGCATTTCTTCTTTAGAGAAGTGACTACTTAGCTTTTCTGCCCAGTTTTTGATGGGGTTGCTTGCTTTGTTTTTCTTTAATTGTAGGAGTTCTTTGTCCATCTTCAGTTTCAGTCCCATGAGACAAGACCATTTGAAAGGGCAAGGGGGAATAAAAAAACACTACAAAGTAATTATTCTTTCTTAATTTGAGGTTCTGCTTCTGAAGATGAACATAATCTAGGCTCTCTCTCAACATAGAACTTCCATGGTCCAGCATCTGATTCGCTTTATAAATGAAGGGAGGAGGATTTACAGATATAAGTTGTGAGTAAATACCACAATTGCAAATAAGATGCATTAAAGTCAGAATCTATAGACTGTAGAAGACCTGTGGAGGGAGATGAAACTGCAATTTGAATCTCCTGGGAACAATACGGGGGCATCTCTAAGGCTGAGCTCCTGGCGAGTGGGCTGTGCAAACAGTGCTGCACTGTCTGGCATCCATGAATAGCTTCCAGGCTGGGGGCCGCGCCTGGGGTGAATATCACTGCTCTGTACCAGAGCGAACCTTGGGTTCCATTCACTTCTGATATCCAGTCATTGTTTGGGAAATTAAGAGAATGGTAGATTAGAAATAAGGTAATGAATGAACAATCCATGTTAAGTAACCAGGACTCTAACCTCCCCACCCCCAGCTATCTGCAGTTGACTAAAGTCCTTAGTGACAGAACACAGAGCCTAGACTGTCTTCGGATTTATTTTCATCTTTCTATTGCTGCATAATGTCTTTCACTTGCACTTCTGAAGAACAGCTAGGCTTAAAAAGTATCTCCTCGGACATGAATTTGCTGGAAAACACGGTTACCTATGTGTGCTTTATACTTTTCATAACCAGATAAACCAGATGATTAAACACCACTTTGGAATTTGCTCTTGAGCCAAAAGAAGGGTGAGAGGTAAAATACAGTTATTTTGGAGAACTGTTATTTCAAGGACTTTGCTTCCAAGTAGTGGAAGGTTGTTCAAACAGGGAATTGGCCTAGCTTGTGCCTGAATATAACATCAGGCTGTAATTTGTTTCCATTCTAGTTTTTAGATTCTACGAGAAAACACGGCTGATAGCAGCTGAAGACTTTTTCTGAGCTCTGTATGATGAATGAGTATGTAAGAGTCATTTTATAACCAGGAGGATAAGACAACTAAGTGTGTTATGCGTGTTCTGACATTGAAACTTTAAAACAGAAAAGAGCTGTTTTAAACATCTACACTTTGCTGGATGATTCCCAGCATGAAAGAGCTTTAAAAAATGACATGTTTAGGCCCTCCCTGGTGGCGCAGCGGATTAAAGCACAGCACTGCGAAGCTAAAGCCACTTCCGCATGAGTTCGATCCCTGCCTGCCCAGGAGGTGACCACATGGCGTGGCAGACCTCTCTGAACTCACCCGCTGCTCCCCTCCGCAGTGTACTTCGTCGATCTGCCTATTCTGCTCCCCATGCTGTCTCTGGTGAAGCCTCTCGCCGCCCCTGAGCCTCTGGCCTGTACCCCAGTTCTGTATGAACAAATAAATAAATCTTAAAAAAAAAAAAGTAGAGTGCTTTCACCTTTAAAAAAAAAATGACATGTTTATGTCTAACTTGGCCTTAAAATGAAGTATAGAAAATAACATCACTCACTGAATATGAAATTATCCTCTGAAAACTCCCTCAGAGATATAATTCTAAAATACAAGGGTGATTTTCTAAGTCTAAAAACTAACTTTGGATTTTGGGCTTGGCCATAATCTGTGACATGAAACTAGCTTACATTATGAATGCTGATAGAGATAACTTTTAGGTTGAAATAAACTTAAAGATACATTTTAAAATAAATAATGATGTATACTTTTGTGCTTCTCAAAAGTTTCAGCTGTTTTACTAACTGCCGGTGCTTAATTTGTATTCCGCCAAAATTTAGGGTAAGTGGCACAATTGATGCCCGGGTGTTCTTGAAACCTCTTCAGTACACCTTTATTCACAACCACGTACTTATTAATGTGAACTACAGTGCTGTGTTTTAACTTTTGAACTGAAAACCTGCACACCTGTTTTCTTAAGAAATACTGCATCGTGAACTGTATCATTAAAACTCTTGTAAAAACACGCATGTCAATTTCCTCATAGCTCCTCTTTTTCTTTCCATGCTTCAAAGCAATTGAATCATTTCCTTTCTCCAAAAGCCTTTTAAGCCGTTTTCTTCTTTCAGCAAACATTTGCAAGTCGCAGAACCTTGCTTTCTAACCACTACCATGCCCTGCTCCTCTCTCCTCTGATGAGATTTCTAGCATTTATTTTTTACTTATTTTGACTTACTTCTGTCCACATTTCATGGAACTAGATTTGGTAAACTTTTTAACCAATTTTTTTTAAGATTATTTATTTGTGCATACAGAACTGGGGTACAGGTCAGAAGTGCAGGGGCGGTGAGAGGCTTCACCATGGACAGAGTGGGGAGCAGCACAGGCAGATCTACTGAAACACACTCTGAGAGCAGCAGCCGGCAAGACAGGAGAGGTCTGCTGCATCATATGTGGGAGGCCCTCTTGAAGCTGTTTTTCTTACGAAACATGCCACGTACGGTCTCCCTGGTGGCCTAGGGGTTCAGTCTCACTGCTGTCACCATTTTGGCCTGAGTTTGAGCCCCAGCCAGAGAGCTGACCCACATGGCGCAATAGACCTCTCCCGTCCCCGCCCGCGCCTCCCCTCAGCAGTGTATTTCACTGGTTCCTCCTGTTCTGCTTCCTACTCTGTCCCTGATGAATCCTCTCACCCACTTACATCTGGCCTGTACCCCAGTTCTTCTAGGCAAAATTAATTTTTAATATGTCCCTAAACCATAATGGGTTGGCAGTGTTACTTCACTACACATAGTGCAGTGAGAATTAGTCTCGTGCGAATTAGTCATGTACCATTGGATGGTGGTAATGCAGGTGGGATGGGTTGCTCTTTTCTATCAGTATGTTTCTCTCCACACACCCATGTCATCCCCCCAGTGATCAGGCTGAACAACTTCAAATGATCCTTGCCACTTCTCTTTTTCCCACTCGTCATACCCAATTCATCAGCAAACCCTGTTAATCTGCCTTCAAGAGACATTCAGAATATGACCATATATCTACCATCATCACAGCTGACCACACCAACTGTCTTTTGTTCTGGAGTTTTCCAGTAGCCTCACATCTGGTCTACTTGCTTCTGAACTTGCCTCCCTAGATTTGAGCTTCTAAAACACAGCTGAAGTGATGCTTTCACCAACTCTTTGTTAAAATATGGCGCTCATCTGCCCATACCCTTGCACTGGGTTTTCCCGCTCTTCCCTCTTGCACCTGCACTCACTCCCCCTCAGAGTCTTGTTTCTCCTCTTCCTGCACTATCATTTCCTCAGATGTCCATAGGCTTCTCTCCCTGACCCAGATCTTGGCCCCCTCAGGCCTCCCGGCCACCCTTTGTAGAACAACTCCTCACTTATTGTATACTTCCTCCTCCCTTTACTCGAATTCCTGTCTCCTTATTGCCTTTCTTTGCCACTGACCTTGAGCATAATTACTTGTCTCTTCAGTGTCTGCCTTCCAGAACCCAGTCTTCAGCTGTATCAGGGCAGAAACTGATTGTTGTTGTTGTTTTTAATTTATTTATTTATACATTTAGAAGTGGGGTACAGGTCTGAGTTACCAGAGGTGAGAGCATTCGCCAGAGACAGAGTGGGGAGCAAAACAGGCAGACTGACTGAAATACACTGCTGAGGGGAGCAGTGGGTGGGACAGGAGCGGTCTGCTGCGCCATGTGGGTCACCTCAGGGGCAGGGATCAAACTCATGCTGAAGTGGCTTTAGCTGCTTAGTGCTGTGCTTTAACCCGCTGCACTACCAGGGAGAGCCCCTCACTTCTTCTTTTGAGAGATTCTTTGAGAAAACTATTGATTATTTTGAAGATTAGCCACAGGCATTTCAGCTTGTACCCAGTTCTTTACATATTGAGCATCTAAAGTAATCATATAGTCATGATTCTTTTTTAAACAGTGCTTACAGTGACTGTCCAGCTTTAAAATGGAGGCAAATTTTCCTTAACTGAAAATCCAGGACATACCATTATCTTCAAAGGTCATAAGGCCTTTGCAACACAAGGCCCACTACTTTACAACCTAACTACCGTATTATATAGGACATGCTCAAATTGTCAAGTATAAGATCTCCTCACTCAGGTGCTGTTACCACACCACACCTACCACCCATAATCCTCCACTATTGTCCATTGTTCCCCCTCTGGTATCCTCAGTTCTAGAATTAGGTTTCTAGGCTTATTTCTTCATTGACTTTTTCTGATTTTTTGTTTGGTTTCTCTATTTTCCAAGTATAAGTCACAATGTCTGACATTTTTTCTCCTTCTGGGCCATAGTCCCATCCAGCTCCATTATTGTTAACACAAATGGCAAGAGTTTATATTTTTGATAGCTGAGTAGTATTTCATTGTGTACATATAACACATCTTCCTGATCAACTCATCTTCATTTGGGAGCTTTTTCTATAGTTTGGTTATTGCAAATAGTGCTGTGAACATGGGAATACATGGTTTCCTTTGAATAAGTGTTTTTAATTCTTTGGGTAGATACTTAGGAGTGGAATTCCTGGGTCACATGGCAGATTTAGTTTTAATCTTTTGAGAAATCTCCATACTGTTTCCCATAGGGGGTGGGCCAGTCTGCATTCCCGCCAGAAGCGTAGAAAGTTTCTTTTCCTTCATATCCTCACCGGCACTTGTTGGTTTTCATGCAACTTGAAACAAACAAACAAAAAACCCACAAGCAACCCAATAAAAAAATGAACACTTCTCCAAAGAAAACATACAAATGGCCAACAGACACATGAAAAAATATTCAACATCAGGGAAATGAAAATCAAAACCACAGTGAGATACCCACTCACTCCAATGAGAATGGCCCATATCAAATTGGCAGCCTTCTGCAGCATAGTAACAAACTTACTAGGAAAACTGGACTCCCAAATCCAAAGACATTAGAGAATCGTGACTTTCTAACAGCAGAGTCAAGGTCAAAGAGTGGTTTTCTTTGGGAACTTAGTGTACCAAAGTCAACACAGAATAAAAGTGATCTTAAATGTTCAAGACAGTAAATGCATGACTGTGACTTCAAATACCCTTTAGTAACTTTGCGCAATAGGATATGAAACCAGCCCCATCTACGTGGTGATAAACAGGTACCCAAGACTATGAAAGCTTCTGTATTCAGTGGCCTACTCTTTCCTTGTTGTACCGAAAACATAACCAACCAGCCAGTGATTTACCTTACAAAAGCATTTACCCTTAAGAAACGGAATGAGGTGGGTTTCTCACCTTCCTAAGATGTTTCTAGAGCTACTGCAAATTTGTGCAAACAAAATATAAAAATACATAAAAATATTCCTCCCAGTTGTATAGGAAGGGAGGGATGACTGTTAAGACAGGGTATGCGATGTTCAACAAACTTACTTCTGTCTCTCCAGCTGCCTGGGGCCTGGGCTCTCCTGGTTTTATCTTCCCATTCTGTTCTCTGCAGAGAGGCCTTTGATTTCATGCCCAATCACTTGGGCCAGCTCTCTCTTTGCTCCCCTTTCCCCATTTGCATGTACTTTCTGCTGCCAGTTTTGGCTTCATCACCACTTTTGTAAGAGCAGGTAGTGCTGACCATCTCGCCATTCTCCTCTTGGGCTCCTCTGTTGCGGAGTTTTTGCTGGAGCTAACTTACTTCTTGGGCCACAGGGAAGTGGGGTGACCTTGGGACACCTCTGTGTCTCTTTCTACAGTCGTATTCATTACTGTGACTTAAAGACTATCTACGTGTGATGATTACTAAATAATCTTCAGTCTACAGCTCTTCTCTGAGAGTCAGATTCCATGCTCACCTGCTTGACATCCCCATTTAGATGCTACATAAGCATCAGGCCCTAAATAGGACTTCGCTTTTCTCCCCCCACATTGGCCCAGGCTCATTCTTTTCCAGCTCACTCTCCAGACTAGAAGCCCAGGGATAATTCTTGATTCCTCCTCTCCTCTCACAGTTAATTCATCAGCAAATCCTGTATTTTCTGTTTCCAACGTAGATCACATCTCTCTCTTTTCTGTTCCACTGCAGTCATTTATTTTGTCTCAGCTGTGCAGTAGCCTCGAGTCCAGCCCTGCTATTTTGTGGCCCATGATTCACACCGTGTCTAGAATCATAGAACACTTTGTTGACATCATCCTGAATAATCACATTCAGTGATCCTGTTGACATCATCCTATCGCTCTGTACCATAAAGTATTTGCCATTGACCTTCAATCCTGACCTTGGTCTACAAGGCTTGACTAATCCTCTGAAATGTAAGCTGAATAAGGGCAACTATCTATCTGTTTGCTATTATATACCCAGTTCTTAACACCACAGTTAGAACATGAAGGTATTAGACAAATGTTTCTTGAAAACATGATGGCCAACACACTTATAGTGTGAGGGTATTTGTTCAATGTCTGTTTTCCCAAGTAGAATGTAAGTGCTGTGGAAACAGGAGAAATGAATTTTCTTGTTCAACTTTAAAAAAAAAAAAGGTTTATTTATTTATGCATATAGAACTGGGACTGGGGTACAGGCCAGAGGCACAGGCGTGGTGAGAGGCTTCACCAGAGACAAAGTGGGGAGCAGAACAGGCAGATCAACAAAGTACACTGCTGAGGGGAACAGCAGGCGGGTCAGGAGAGGTCTGCCACGCCATGTGGTCACCTATGGGGCTGGAGATCGAACTCATGCAGAAGTGGCTTTAGCTTCTTAGTGCTGTGCTTTAACCCACTGCGCCACCAGGGAGGTCCCTCTTCTTCAACTTTTTATCCCTAAAAGCCAGAAAAGGACCCATCATTACCACACAAAAATCATGGACGGATTGGGTTGTTTGCTTGACAGTATAGTTGTATCTAACTCCATAGGGCTGACGGGAAAGGTGTGAAAGATATCAAGATGTACACATGCCATTAGAAAAACAAGACCAGTAGGATGCAGAGCAGCTATGTACATTTTGCAAGAATACACACAAAATATACGTTCAACATATCAAGTGGCTGCTTATAGGGAGGGGTGGACATGGAAAATAAGACAGAAAAAGAAAGTAAAACTAGAAAAATGTTTGTTAAATGAATGATAAATGTGGTCTGCAATGGTATGACGTTCCAAGGTGAATAAGCATGAATATTGAAGGACTAGCAAAAGAGAGAAATGAAGGCTTTTATAAAAATCCATCTTTTGGGGATTCCAACCACAGTTTAAGAATAAAGATAGAAGTAGAACTGTAATATTCTGGTGTTTTATAAAAGACAAAATTCCTTAGCACAGGCCAAACAGAAAAATTCTAGTTCCTGCTAGTGTCAAACGTTCCAACAAGAACATAAAATTGTCCTTTAATTCTTAAAGAAAAAAGGTCCATTGGGGGAAATTGCAGTGTTCTTTCCTCTTAACACTAGTTAAGAATGATTAAGTTGCAATATCCATGGAAAAAAAGATTTCCAGGTCTGGTTATCAAACAGATTCACTTCAAAGGATAAGGCTAAGGAAAAGCAAGCGGTTCAAAATAAAGTAAAATAAAACATTCGAAATATAAAACAGATCAGAAGAGGAATTTGTAGCCTATGTAGGGAACTCAATTAGAATCTGGAATATAATTCTTAAAATATCCATAAATTAATTAAAAAAGACTCCAAAGTGGAAAAATCAATCAAGGTCATAGACAAGAATAAATCAGTTAATTTCATTGAATCAATTAAACCATCAAATGACACAAATAAAAATCAATTATGAAATATACAATTACCCAAGAAGTTCAAAAAGAATTAGCAAGTAGGTGAACAACAGTTCAGCTTCACCAATGACCAGAGGTGCTCAAACGGATAGGAATGATGAGGTTTCATTTAACCCCATCAAAGTGACATCCATGGGTGACAGTGGTGGGGACTCTGAATTGGGATAGCCATGTGGAAATAGCAAGTACACTTGAACATTGCATATGCTAAAACTCAACATTCCCCACTTCTAGATACATTTGCATATGCTAAAATGCAACATTCCCACTTCTAGATACATTTGCATATGCTAAAAC